>NC_071123.1:7082500-7682500 GCF_024256425.1 Clarias gariepinus | reverse complement strand
CAGAAACTGGACTGGCTAGAATAAAACACCCTAAGTTCGTTGCGGCTTGTCTTGGACTCGGGCGGAGTGGGGAGTGGGGTGAAGTGGTTACTGATAAATGAATAAATGGATGAATTTTCAAACTTGTTTATAACTTTTCTAAAGCAATGTTAAGTGTCTTTTAGAATGGAGGGTCACTCACTGATCAGGGAGGGTAGCATTTAATGTTGTTTTTAAGGGAGACTGGACTGTCTTTAAAGGACAGGGAATCTGAGGAAACAGAGATCTATAGTTGGTGGTGATGCAACCTACAGAACTTCAGCTGAGATGGAAACGTGTGTGGAAGTGCTGGACAAGGCAGATGAAGATTCAAGACACAGACCAAGTCAAGACAAGATCAGAGAAGGAAGCAAAGAAAGGCTGATCTGGAAAATGGATGGGAAGATGAGGGAGAATGAGACCTACAGTAGACGTTAATGTACCCAACCTACTGGATTCCTACTACTGTTAAACAATAAAGAAAAAATATATCTTCATTTGATAACGAGATCACCATTAGGTAGGTGAATACACACAATCAGAGCCACGGATGACCTTTAGCTGTTAATAACTTTGACTGCTCAGGAAGGCAATACAGCGATATCCTATTTTCATGATGATAATAAATATAAGTCTAGTGGTTTTAATTAGTTTTGTTTAGGCTTGATTTTCTGGGTCACTTTTTTCATGTTTTAAAGCTTTAGAGCTTTGCTGTATAATAATAATGCCATAAATTATATGTCCTAAATAACGTTATTACACCAATAAAATAATGTTAATGCTAGGGAGAACAATTTACCTGTCCAATTTAGCTGTGTGTGGGTGCGTGTGTGCGCATGCTCGCGCGCCTGCTGGGGGCGGGGGCATGCTCGTGAGTGCGTGCGTGCGTGCGTGCGCGCGCTCGGTATTATCAAACTTCAACGTGATCAGAAAATCATTTTCAAATCCATCTGGTTTGCCTCTGTCTTGATCCCGGTGACCAATAGGAACAGCGCACGTGCGGCAGCACGATCCAATAGGATCTCTGTATCTAGGGTTGTGGGGAAGATTTGATATGTTCCCTATCTTATCATTAGTCGGTGGGCCAGTGCTCAGGTAGATGCAGGAGACATTATGTATATGTAGAGAGGAAGCAAAACAGACGAACGGTTACATAACGAGTCTGTTGGTGTCATGTACAATAACAAAAACCTTTTTTTTTTAATCATGGAAAAAATGAGAATGAAATAAAGTAACTGTAGAAGTAACTGTCAGTAATATATTTATTCATTTATTTATTTATTTATTGGTGCTTCTGCACGCCATCATGCACATTGGGTGACGAATACTCCCCATCCTGGAGATATATCTGTTGTTTCTGTGGCAGTAACTTAAGGGTTTGGTTGGTAGCTCGACACCTGATTCTTTACTCATATATATTTATATATAATACAGTATGTGATTATTGGGTAGTCCTTGCCCGTCCCTTACCACTAATGGACGTGAGTCTGAAACATGCACAGCAACTGGACAACTATTTGTAAATGTATACCAACAAAGTGGTGGTATGCCGGATAAAATTGAAGGTAGGTATACGTCATAAACTGACAGCTCGGTATATGTGCAGTGTCTCATGAGCTGTGTGTGTATGAATTGAAAATCTTCAATGGAGAGTGCAGAAGATATCCAGTCTCTCACAGACACACACACACACGCACGCAAAGGCTGACTGTACCTATTCTGTTCTCGTATTTAACAATTAGGTAACAAGGATGAATTGGTTTTGTAAATGTAATATCTATAAGAAATTATTTATCAATTCTCCTTGCTGAAAACAAGACACTAAAGAATTCTTGAATCTGATTGCTTAGTTCAGTTTTTAGTATATTTTACATAATGGTAGCTCTAAAAATAGTGGCAGCCCAAACACCTATTACAGATATGCTGCATATTTAGGTGTTATCTTTTCTATTGTAGCAACTCAGTCACTCTGACTATAATAAATGCCCTTCCACATAATCAAATTAAAATAAAAAAATATATATTTATAATTGTTAATATGTTTAATCAGTCTCTAAGGAGATGTTTGTGTAATATTTATGGACGAAGACTTCATTATCAGTTAGCAATCGGACAGGAAAGAGTTTTCAGGCCACATCACTTTCTGTACTTTCTTTAACATGGCATGGATTTTTTTTTTTATATATATATTTGTCTTTGAACTAGAGAATCTATATATCCGATCATGTTACTGATTTTTGTTTAACAACAAAAGTACCTGGAATCTACTGTATGCAAGTACAAATACTTCGTTACCTTACTTAAGTAGAAATTTTGGGTATCTATACTTTACTGGAGTAATTATTTTTCAGCCGACTTTTTACAGTACTTCTACCCCTTACATTATCATGCAATTATCTGTACTTTCTACTCTTTACATTTTAAAAATAGCTTAGTTACTCCTATTTTATTTCAGCTTGTCATTCAAAAAACATCCAAAAAAAAACCATCCAGATAAATCGCGCCATCAAAGGTAATAAAGGTTACTGATGACATGCCTCTGAAGTTTGACTTTTTGCACCATTAAAATACTTATAGGCAACTAGTTATCATATCTTCTTCCCAATGAAACATGTTAATAACCCAGTAGTACACATATATGGTTTGTTAATGTATTTGCATTGTACTAAAATGCATTCTTTTTCAACTGCCATATACAGTATCCCAAATCACTATGGCCGTTAAAAAATACAACAAAAAAAACCCCACCACATTTTCCTTTTTTTTATGAGGTGTTAGTGCAGTATATAGGCCCGTGGCACAGCCTAAGCTTTTATTCTTAATGCTTTTTTCCCCCTCACGTTACTTTTACTTTTATACTTTAAGTAGTTTTAAAACCAGTACTTTCGCACCTTTACTTGAGTGAAAAGCTTGAGTTGACACTTCAACTTCTAAAGAAGTCTTTTTAAACCCTAGTATCTATACTTCTACTCAAGTAATGAATGTGAATACTTTTGACACCACTGATTGTTTTACAGTTCCAGAATGAGGTTCATTGTCATAGACATATGAAACGATATGTACATGTAGCTGTAAATTGTTCAGGCCATGGTGACTTAGTGGTTACCAATTGTCACCTCATACCCCAGGGTTGTAAGTTTAAATCATGTTTTTGGTCTGTGTGTGTGTGTGTGGAGTGTGCCCATGTTTGGTGGGTTTGCTTCAGTTTTCTCCTACAGTCCAAAGACATCCCAAGTAGACTGACTGACATTTCCAAATTGTCCATATTGTATGATTCGGTGTGTTGGTGTGTGCATTTGCCTTAAGTGGGTTGGAACCCCATCCAGGGTGCACTACCCCTTGTGCCCCCTTAGCTAGGCTGCAGGCCATAAAAAGGTTACGCATTGTAGATAACAGATGGATGGTTATTAATTTTACAATACAGAGGTCATACAGAGGTTTCTAGATGGATAGATAGATAGATAGATAGATAGATAGATAGATAGATAGATAGATAGATAGATGGATGGATTGATAGATGAATATCAATTTACCCTTTATACCCTTTGAAGGTACAGTATAAGGCTTCTAAACATTATGAAATAAATAGCTACAAAACAGACTCCAAACTCTTATAATTACAAAGTCACAAAATCACAGTGAATATTGTAGTAAAAATGTAGGAACTTCCAGTGAGCAATGTGCAGCAAAAGTGTTGCAGCCATAGTATTTGGCCAAATTTTATGGAGTATTTTACCATATAGCAGAATAAAACATTACCAAAAGTACTGTTTTATCTGTTCTTCTTCTTTTCTAACACCTTATAAGCTTATAACGAGAATTAGGAAATTTTTTGCTGTTTATTACACAGATAGAGTACTTTATTAATCCCAAAGAGAAATTCCCATTTAGAATAATAATATGTACCAGAATCACCTCTAGTGCTGTATGTCTCATGGAATGTGGACATCCTCATCTCAAAACACACAGGTCTTCATGCAGTCAGGAATCACTTGTTTAAGTCCTAAATACCATTATTTTGCCAAACCAAGAGATGGAGAGACAGAGATGAAGTTCAGTTCTTACATGCAACAGTAAGCCGCCTGAGAGCTGGCCTTTTTTATGTCTGACAGCTGTGTAAGTGTGTTTATGGCTCAGCACTGGTCAGCTGGTGAAAAAAGGAAGGTCTTAACAGATGGATGGGTGGATGAGTAAAAGAAGGCCTGAGTAGATGAATAATTGAAATAAGCATTTGAAGTGGGGAAAAATGTGAATCGTGGCTCATGGAATTTTTGGACCCAGAGGACTTGAAGTGCTTTGTTTGTTCTACCTCTAGAGTAACTTGCAGGAACAGGAAGTTGTGCAAAAACATTTAGGATGCTGAAACTAAAAATATTGTTTGCAGTGTAAATGGATAAACACATAGCAACAAATAATGTATTCAAAAACTATTTCTGCACTATTTAAACAAAAAAAAAAGTATCCTAAGCCAAGGTTACTGTCTGGATGAAATGTGGCATGTCATCCTGCATGGGTTTCATCTGGGTTTTCTTGGTTTCTTCTACCTCTGAAAAATAACATGCCAGTAGGTGAAAGGTTTCTCCAAACCTAGGTATGAATAAGGTTGCTGTTTGTCTTTTGACTGCTCCAGTCGAGTAATTGCCACTGCAGCCCCTCCGATCCACATGCACAACTTGGCACAGATTTTTATGCCGGATTCCCTTCCTGACGCAACCCTCCCATTTTTTTCCGGACCTGAAACAAGCACTGCATCCAGTGGATTGGATTTGGGCATTAGGTTGGAATTGAACCCGCATGGCAGGCGAGAAACTTACCACCAATGCCCTAGGTATGAATATCCAGTATGTATTCCCACCTTGCACCCAGTGCTCCCAGGATAGGGCTCAAGCTCCACAATGACCCTGACAAGGTTGAAGCAGTTGCTGAAAATAAATGAAGGATTGATTCTGGGTTTAGCTATTAGTGTAATATAAATTTTGAAAAAGTCAACTCAAGGTGACATTTTAACCTTGATACAAAATCAGAATAGTAGGGGGCTATTTTATGTGCCAAAATAGCCCCGTGGTGGGAAGAGGGCCTAAATGAATAGAATTTTATCAAATTTAAAGGGAAGTGTATAATGCAGTGTATCCTTTAAAGGGGATCTTTAATGCAAAATTCACTTTTTAGTAATTATTACTGTGGATATTCAGATGTGTCCCCCCCCAAACTGGGCTGAAAATATAGGCCCATACGTCCTTCAACCCTTACCTTACAGTAATGATTTCAACATCCATAAAATTCAGGTTTGCATGGAATATTATATCCCACTTTAAAACACATACACACACATAGTGCTTATCAGATTTCCACTACTGCCATGGAACATGCCGGAAATGCAGGACATCGTATCCCTTTCTATAAATAGCAGGCTTATTCAGCCAGAGCCAGATAGAGAATGAGTGTACATTAGTGCTTGGCTGTAGCACTGTGAGTAAAACACATATACATACACACACACACACACACACACACACAAACATACAAACACACATAGAAACATGAACACACGTTTGCCCACCCATACTACAGTTGCCGTCAGTGTCCCCCAGGCATAAAACACAGCTAACGGATGTTGCCTCTACAAAGTACTGTAGCTTGTCCATGTTTTAACAGAAACATTGTTTTTTTTTTTTTTGTATGTCACATTTATTGATTTTTAGGTTTAATTAAAAGCTTAAGAATAGAACTTTACACACCTGCTTCAGCCAAGCTTGCAACTTAACAATGTCTGACCTTCTTCTTCTAAAAAAATAATAATTGTTCTATTTTTTTTGTCAATGCTGTGGGTAAATCCTGACTGTTCATTTTTTATATGGAATTCCATCCCAATAAGAAGGATCACATAATGTCATGCAGTAAAAGTAATCCTGGACTTGGAGAACCCCGTTATGTTTCATTCGGTTTAATAACACCGCCTTGTCAGGTGAGTCAGAGGAAGAAAAATGACAAAATGTACAGAATAAAACTACAAGTTATTTGGTATAATTAGGTCATCTCAATGTTCACAATGTTCTCAATGTTCTCAATGGCATAATTGCTTTGGTATTTACACGGTACAGTACAGTCTACTCTAAATCTGTATTGTTGAGATTCTGTAATGTTGGATGTGTTATTCTCCTTGTTACTCATGAATACTACAAATGTTCCTGAGAATATACCACTGTTATTTTTTGTGTTTTTTGTATGGTGTTCGGGGAAAACTGGAGACAAAAAAAAACTGCATAGGAAAAACTTCTTACTTTTCCTATATATAATATAGTACTTGTTCTTTTCTTCATCTTAATGCCCAATCAATCTTGGTCCGAGTGGCTCTGGTGTCTCTCCCAGGAACTCTAGTTAAGGAAAGGGAATTACACCTTGGATATGATTGCCAGACCATTCACACACTTTTACAAACCTAGAACATTGCATCCCTCCTACTGTACCAGTAGAGGTTGCAGCTCCTGAGTGCTAGTTTACTGTAGTTCTTTTAACCTGTGCACTGACTATGTACCTACGATTACGTCCTACCTGATTTACATTTAACATGTTTTTTTGGCATGTTCCTTTAATAACCTAAGCATCATATGGATCCAAGCTCCTCCATGATCTATTGTTAAATCAATATACAAGGGGCTTTCCAGTCATTTTGAGATTTTTTATTTTTTCCCTGATTTTCTACCTAATTTAGTCGTGTCCACTTTCTCACTAGGGGCGCTCCCACATTAAGCTACCACTACCACTCAGTCGAGAGGGCCGAAAACTATCATGTGTTTTCTCGGAACCACATGGCGCCAGCTGACCGTATCTTTTCAAACTGCTTATTCACGCACTGTTGGGGGGACACTCGGAGGACAGCGCTATCCACTCCTTCTGCTTGCCTGTAGGGCCACGATTAATGTGGGAGCACTAAGTACCTCTCATCCCTCCCCTCTAAGAGAGGATCAGCTCTCTCCAGACCTCCGGCAGCGAGAGGTTACAGCATCACCCAGGAATCCAACTCGAATTCCAACCCAATCGGAGGGCCAAACTGGAATTTTTGATTGTGTACAATAAATGAAGTTATCAAGTGGTGTTGTATGTACAGTTTTTACAGACAGATGGGTCTCTTCTGCAAGTTGGTGACAAGGTATGCCAGTTTTCAAGGGTTAGGGATTCCACTCACTGGATGTTCATTGAAACGACTGCAGTGGACTCCAGGTCAGCTCGGCCAGAATCGTTGTTTACAGACGTACAGCCTTCTTTAAAATGTTTGCGCCATTTAAATGTTTTACTGTGGCTAAGAATCTCATCACTGTATTGTGCTTGAAGTTTTATGCCTTCAATCACAAGGAAGTCCTGGTTTGATTTGAACGCCCTAATAGTTGCATATTTTATTCCTTCATTCATTCATCTTGTTTCTGAGCAGGGGTCATACAGTATAAAGACTTCATGTTGTATGAGAAAATGTGTTTGTTTTTGTTTTTTTACCAGTATTTGTTTTACTCCATACACAGCGTGCATTTATTGACATGTTTATATATTATTGGTGCAATTCAAAATTTAACATTCAATAATGTAAACTATCATATGGAATATTGCGACAACTCATAAAATAGCAAAAATTGAGGTTAAAACGTTTATTGAAGAGTTCATAGCATTGTGTTCTGCTCAGTTGTCTTCCTTTAAAACATTCTAAGAACAACAAACATCCTTAACTCCCATAAAGCCTTTTCATACAGTTTGTTCTCTTGAGTCAGAGGGAGGAAAGTAACTGCTCTGTTGGGGATCAGAGGTGTGTGAATGGTGTCAAGACTGTCTCTCGGTGTGTAGTGCTACATGTGTGTTTTTGTGTCAAAGAAACCAACACCCCTCTATTAACAAGTGTGCACACTGCTAACAGTTCCCGCCAACAAACGGTACTCGTGTGTGTGTGTGTGTGTGTGTGTGTGTGTGTTTGTAAGGGTTCATTGTTCATTACTCAGGTGAAGTGTGTAATTAGCATCAAACTAAAATATGGTTGCAGTGCACACTGTAATGGTGAGAAAAAAAGAAACACAAAGAGAAAATTAAGAAGTGAGTCAATCTCATGTCATACACTAAAGCGTGCATTGAAAAGGCAGAGACTAGAGCATGCTGTATGTAAAACAGTATCTTGTCTATCTCAAATGTCATGCTCGAAACCATTTTTTCTCTTCTTCTTCTTCTTCTTCTTCTTCACTTTTTCCCTTCCTGCTTTTGCACGGCGCTGCTGGCTGTGTTTACAGGGATGGTGATCTCAGAGGACTGGATGGCGGGTTTGGGGAGCGGCGCCTCCACAGTTAGGACTCCCTCAGGGGAGAGTGAGGAGGTGATTTTCTCTGCATCAGCACCAGGGGGCAGTCTGAAGAAAGAGGAAAACAGTGAACACACTGTAACTAAGGAGCAATATATTTAAAAATAAGGTTCTACAGGACAAAAAAAAAGTCAGTGTAAAATATAGTACAAAGCTACGAAAGTAATACAGTACAAGACAACAAGATTTACTGTTTATGTTATTAAAATACGGAGTGACGGCATATGATGTACTGTAGTGCAGTAGCTAGATGAATAAAATAAAGTCAATTAACAAACACTAAGTTAAGTTAAGCTTTCAGTTAAGCCTTCATTTGCCACATATGCATTATTTTCTTCATATATCCCAGCCAATGATTAACGCTTCTTAGGGTGTGTTATTATAGGAAAATAATCATCTTCAGGGTTGTAATGGTGTCATATCAGCCAGCATTCATTCCACTCAATCCCTGACTATTTTGTTGGTGATTTATTTAGTTTTTCCTGCAACATATTTATGGATTTGTTTTTATTTAACTGTTTAAAGTGAGCAATATTACTAAACAAACAATGCTAATAGGTCAAGATTAGATTGACCACAAGTCAATGTCCAGTCTACGAATGATATACATAGGGCTTTTGAATATTAAGTCTGATTGCATTATTAGTGAACAAGGAGCTTGTAAAGCACTAAGTAATGCAGACCGAATGACGCTTAATGTGGTAATAGCATGCTTGAGCAGATAAGATCGACCGCCTTGTTCACTAATGCTGAGTTCTAATAATAGTTGATCAATACTGCTAAAGTCGAATTATTCTTGAAGTTGGAGAACTAGATTGGTTCAAATCAACTTATCTAATCTAATGCAAAAAATGCATTTAAATAACTCACTGTGAAAGGCCCATGGTAGACGTGAGCAATCCCTCAAACTGCTCAAATTGACTATATTCTCTGTATTTCACTACGTTATAAAAACTGTTGTACTAAGTATGCGCATGTGCAAATATGAAATCTAGAGAAATTTACAAATCATAGCATGAGTCGCTAAAAGAAAAGATTAGATAAAGTCAGTGATGTAAGTAATAAACCACAACATGGTGTGCTATTATAGGAAAATAAACAACAACATGCTTGTGTAATGCAGCCTGATGCAAAGCTTTGTGCAGTCACTGGAAATAACTTGCTGCATCCAATTTAGTGCATTAGGGCAGTAACAAATTAAAATAACAAAAAAAGGTGCAAGCAGAGGCGTCCTCTTGATGGCGACAAAACTACATACACTGTATGGGAGAATAAGAGTAAGACAAAGAAACAGGGCGCAAAACAAAGACAGCTGAGGCACACGAATAGCTAGTTTCAGAAAGCCAGAGATGCTACTATAGACATTTGAGTTTGTATAGATTTGGGTTACTTTGCTGTGAGCTGATCTTTTTACCCATTTCATGAGATGTACTTTAGCTGCGACTGAGATAAGAAAAAACAAAGCTGCGGTATGCAGATTGGGAAGCGTATGGAATGTTCTGGCTTACGTCCCAGGCCAGAGAAGCAACACACATAGTGTAAAAGAATGAAGATAAAACCGAAAAAAATTATGGTTTGTCAACGCTGACATATTTTATGGTATTCTTATCATTTGAACTGATAGAAAGGTAAAGAAAATTTGCATCTATGATTTGGTGTTTTTTTTTTTATTTATTTATCCCAACCCTAGTTAATGTAAATTAGTACCTCACATACAGTTCAGCTCTATTTTAGCACATTGTTCAAAATAATATTAAACTGCATAATACCACTGATGCATTTCGAATAACTCAATTTGAACAATCCACAAGAAACAAGCAATACTACTTTTATACTATCAAAACTATTTTTTTATTTACTCCTGAATATTTCTCTCTCTTTGTTACACAAGGGGAAGGGGATTCAATCCCCCGTAAGCAAGGCCTTTGACCTTATCTGCTCCAGGGGCTTTAACCCCAGCTTCCTTACAAGCTGGGATAGGCTAAGAAAAGAATTTCATTGTGACAAATAAAGACTTATTCTATGTATGCTCATACTATAATGTTACCATGTTATCAAAGTTTATACATTTTAATTGAAACACTAAGTAAAAAGAGCCAAAGAAATGGTGCAATTTATGCCATGATGAAAGCTCAATTTTGTACTGTATTGTCAGTAAATATAAAAAAATAATTAGCAACAGGATTGTTTGATGCAGCTAGACACTAAGCAGAGTTACAGTTGCTTTAAAGTTGATTAATGCCCCATAACAGCATGTCATTGAAATGTTTTATTTCTCTGATATTCCTCTTATTTCTTGACAAATCAATGTTACCCAAAAACTGGAAACTCCTCATAATAAACGACTTTCACAGTCACAAAGCTGTCAAGGAAAAAATCAGATCATCACATATGTTCTCCCAGTTTTTATTTTATATTCTTTATATACTGTATAATTTATGCCAAACTACACAGATTAGCCAGAACATTATCTGCCCCCTCAGGCCATGACTGCACAAGACCTTTGGTGGTCTGGCACCAGAATGTTGGCAGTGGATCCTTTGGGTGCTGTGGGTTGTGGGATGTGGCCTCTATGGATCAGACTTGTTTGTCTGGTGCATTCCCTGGATGGTATTTAGAAGTTGGGTCAACATCCTTGAGCTTTTTGCCTGGTAATCCCCAAAGACGGCAGACTTTGATGCACTGGTTGTTCTGATAGCTCTGATAGCCACTTTTAACTTTTTTCATCAATCTGCGCTACATTGGTTTTCCGGTCGTATTGTACCAGACAGGCTCACCTTTGGTCCTTTCCTACAGGCATGAATATGCCTTGGGTGCCTACAATCCTGTTACTAGTTTACTGGTATATAATGGATAATCAATGTTATTCAATTCACCTGGCAGTGGTGTTAGTGTCGTAGCTGATTGGTGTAAGTATGAATAGCTATATTCAATCTAATAATAATATATTCTGTTTGAAATTAATGACCAGTAAGTGGCCTTATCCATGAGTTATTTAATGATGCTTAGCCTCTGATATTTTATTTATATAAAGCACTTCTGGGTTTCACACTTATTATGTTGACACTTATGTTCTACTCACGTGTACTTCCTAGTGAAGGATCTAGATATGAATCCATGCTCGTCCCTCCTCTCCTCGTGGATTCCTGTAGAAACAGAGCACAAACGTTCCAAGAACCTCACATGTTTTCAGTTTGCTTTTGGATGAGAGCACAATGCCACAAACAGTATGTACATATTGGACCGTACTACTGTATTTTAGTGTGTTTGCATTCCGAAAATGGATTTACCTAACACCTATTGAGATTTGACAACTAGCATCTCCATGTTCTTTGTCATTCAGGACATATATACATTAAATCTTCTCAGCTTTTTATTTGTCTAGTAGTTTTTTAGGACTTTCTTTATAAAAAATAAAAGGTAGTGTTCCACTGTGCTGTGGCAACTGTTGCCTGTTTTGACAACGACTCTAATAAAAGAAAGAAGACATAAGCCCACCCAGGCCTCTGTGAAACCCATGGAATAACCAACAGCTGTAGTTACTACCATAAATGTCCATAACTGTGTATCAGTTACACAAGTAACCTGAGGAACCTTAATAAACCATAACAACTTTTGTTCACGTTTTAAGGGGTTCTGTATGAATAAAAGATGATCATGTGATATTAAATGATTTTTAGATAGAAAGTTAA
Source organism: Clarias gariepinus (assembly GCF_024256425.1). NCBI lineage: Eukaryota > Metazoa > Chordata > Actinopteri > Siluriformes > Clariidae > Clarias > Clarias gariepinus. The sequence continues at coordinate 7,670,455 of NC_071123.1, read as the reverse complement.
CACTCAGTCATGCCTCGAAATGGGTTGAGAATGATCTCATCCTTCCTTTCTCATGAAATCAGTCATAACTGCGATAGGATTTTTTTAAAGAAAAACATTAAACCGCTTCGATCATTACTCTGTGCTTTAAAAGTAATGCATGCTGTAAACAATAAGCAATGAAATTAGAAATCTATGCATGTCCATGACCTCTGAGTACTTGAGCTCAGTTTGTCCTACAATGGCGTGAGTCCTTCTTTGGGCTGTGTCCCAAACTGGCCTCCCAAAGGTTAGATTTGGGTGGTTCACTTCCTGATGCACTAAGTCTGTTGTTTATTTTTAACTTTATCTTGTAACTGTTCTTGAGAAATGTTTACTTTATCTCCTATATAACCTCCTTGAGATACTGTATCTTCAAGAGGAAACTTGATTATTTTTCCATCATTCCCTGATTGATCTATACCAAAATTCACTTTACTTCTCAAAGACTGCATACAATATGCTGATTGATTTTCATCAACAAGATGCCTGAGCTACTGTATATAAATTCGAATTAGCAGGACTGACAAAACCCTTCCTCTCTAACTGACATTGCGCTCTCTGTTGTTGTTGTCTCTTTAAAAAAAAAAAGGATGTTTTCTATTTTAAAGCATGCAGCGAAGTGGAAAAACAACTCATCAAGCTCAAACTACAGTAATAGCATGTTTGGATGACAGCTTAACAAAATGCTACAGTACATGATCCAGTAGAAACACTGAACAGGAATCAACAGGTGAAAAAACAGCCATCTCTGAAAACAATCAAATCCAAATAAAATATCTCATGTTTCATTGATAAAATGACACTCAAACTTACCGATAATCTCCACCACACCATCCTTCGTCTTGACCGTGAGCTCCTCAGGAGCGAAATGCTTGACATCTAAGTTCACCTTCCAGTTATCCTGTGTGTGTTTGATCTCAGACATCCCGGTACTCAGCTGGCGTGACAAGGCTTGAGCGTATGCCGCTGGATGAGCCACAACGGGTGTATGCACGGAGGGTGAGGGTACCTGAGCGCTCTGCATCAGGGAGGCCAACTCAGCACCTATAGGAGGGCGCATATAGCCAGGCCAGTGGCTGCTGGGAAAAACATGCATCTCCTCTGGAAATGCTGGCATCCCAAAGGTCTGGTCAAAGAGCCTACTGCCCTGGTACCAGTCACGGAACGGGTCCCAGGATGGAGTACGGAGGAAAGTGAAAGGGATGCGCCTTTCGGTCATGGCTGAAGAGGAGTAAGTTCTTCTGTCGCTGGAGGCTTCAAGTTGTTTATCAGAAACCCTTCTAGAAGGTGCTGTCTGTTTGCAGGCTGCAGGCTTTTATAATCCTCAACGGCACGCCCAATTTCTTTCTCACACTCTCTCAAACTTTCTACCCCCCTCCCCTTGACACAAATATTTATAGAACTGAGTAGAGGGCTATTCGCGGCAGACGTAGCAGAAGAATGGAATCCCGACCTAAGCCTGTCCGCAATACAGCTGACTAGGAGTCTGTTTAACCTCGTCATGAGTCTAATGACATACAAACTCACACACTCATGTAATCCCTCCTGCCCCGCATTACAGAATTACACAGGAATCTATGAAAAGATCACAAAAATCTATGAAGATTTTGTCTAAAATGAGTAGTCTCCTACAGTGACAGATAGATAGACAGGGGGAAGAGCAGACAGCTGAAAAAGAGTTAAAGATACATACACGTCTTTTTAAATATTAGTCATTTTTAACAGGGTCAGGGAAAAAGTTGCTTCTATGTTTACAAGTTATTTGTGAACTTGATTAAAGTATGACAGTAAAGAAAAAAAAGGTCTTTTAGAAGGTGTAATTTTGTAGTGTGTGTGTGTGTGTATATATATATATATATATATATATATATATATATATATATATATATATATATAAGTTATTTTGTAAAAGTCAAACCATCACTATTTGGTAACAGAAAATTAGGCTTTAATTGTTGTAAATATTTCCTATTATTTATCCACTTTGCATTGCACCACATTGACATGTCTCTGTCTGTTCTAATTAATTTTATTACACAACAAAATAAGCACATACGTATAAAACATATATTGCGTCGGTGTGGTTGTTATTTATCATAATTCTGATAAATAATAAAATAAAATGACATAATATAATCTAGATTGCCTAGCCTACATTTTAATATTATTTGTACTTACCAGTGTTACATTACTGGCTTCTGTGGAGTCGCTTAAAAGGTCATAAACCTAGAACAATTAAAATTTAAGGAAAACACCTATTTAAGTTCGTCATTAATGTAAGTATCTCAAATTACATACAAACAAAGGACAATATTTGAATATGTTAGAAGTGATCATTTGGAAAACTGTTGTTTTCTATATGTTTGGGTTATCTCAGGGTATACAGTTTACAGTGTGTGTGATGAGAGCTGTGTGTAATGTGTAGGTAAGTGTTAGATACTGGAGCTTTGTGGAGCTACTACTTTGTGACTCTGCACTCTGTCAATCAGCACTCACAGGAGCCATGTCTGTGTGTGTGTGTGTGTGTGTGTGTGTGTGGTTGGGGGGGTAGAGCAAATATTAATATAGGTCAATAATATTTTATATTATACAGAGTGACTGCCATTTATCTCATTACACACACAGTATGAGCAGCCTTATCTCATTACACATACAGTTTAAGGGCCTGAACAATGGCAAGTTGATGGTGCTGGAATCTGGAACCTTTCCCATATTCCCCTTTGAACCAAAGTGAGTACATTACCAAACTTCAGAACTAACCAGAATGCACAGGAGTGTAAAAAAAAAAAAAACTATTTATTTAATTGAACTGAACAAAACCTGTACATTATATTTAATTGTATTAAATTATATAAAAATATTTAAATGAAAGCAAATATTATATAACTTACAATATATAACATCAGGTCTAAGGTAAAAATAATACAGAATGACTTTTGTATGCCAGTTTAAGTAACTGGGCCTAATGGTACTCGAACATTCTGGAAACTTCTCAAATGTCATACAGTATCTGAATGAAACCAAAATAGCACTCAGTGTACACGGGCGCCCCCTATGGTTCAATGTGAAAACTGCTACACTAAAGACACTAAAGAGCAAAAAAAAAAAAAAAAAGAGCAAAAATTGTCAAATTCTATGCAATCAAAAGTCCAGGTTTGACTTCTCATACAAAAAGTGTTATTCCAAATGACATGCTATTAATCAACCCACTAGCAAACCATTCAAAGATGCTGTGTATCATGTTATTGTATATTATTGTACCAAATTCTAGAGTTCTAACAATAATATAAAGTTGTATTTACAATCGTGACCATAGTATTTACTCCAATTTGGTTAGTTTGAGCTGTGGTAGGACATCCGGGCAACATTCACAAACTACAGGCAATTTGGGAATGCCAACAAGCCTAATCTGAATGTCTTTGGACTGTGGAAGGAAATCAGAGTACCCAAAGGAAACCCACCAAGCACAGGGAGAACATGCAAACGTCATGTACACTTCATGCCCATAGAAAAAAAATTATATAGCTATTTATAAGCGCTATAAAATGGCTCATATGAAATTAAGGCAACTTATACCATTATGAGTATCTACAGTCTGACATTCACAAATAATGCCACTTATGTAGAGCTTTACAAATGTACAAAAAGAGAAGAAAAAAACATCAGACAAATGTTCAGGTTTCCACTGGAATATACTTTATTTTTTTGTAGAATAATAACTAGTACACTACATCTACTGATGTCTATACAGTCCCATGATAAGCGCTGTATAATCGTACAGAAGAGGGTATTGATCCACATGAAGGATGACTTCTAGAACACTGACAAAAGTGTGAGCAAGAGAGGAGAGGAAGACTGTGAGCATGTTGTTCCCTGATTGCATCATCAAATCATTTGTCAATTTCAGTAAAAGTCCTACAGGGAGAGAACTGTGAGCATGTTGGATTCAAGGGAAATCTGATTTCAGAGTTAATCAAAGGTATAAGAGGAAGAAACTGTTCTGAGATCAGCAGTGTTTTTATTGAAGATTTCCGAGTAAAGGTATGTGCAAAATATTTAGGGGGAAAATACAGAAAGTCTGTAGAGTAGCACTGATGCTTAGGGTTCAAACTTAGGGAAATTTTGACCTCAATTATTTATTTACTTTACAACCTCAAAATTCTTCGCTAGGACTTCAGAAAATCCAAACATATAATTTCTAGTTTTATTTCAAGCAAAATGATTTTTTTCCCCAATAATATTTCAAAAGGAATAAATAATGACTGAATAAATACATAATAAATAATTAAATAAATAAATAATGAATAAATAAGAACAATTAGGTAAATAAATAATATGCAATTAAATACATACAACATGATCAAACAGACATGGGTTTTTCGCAGCCTGGTTTCAAAGGGCAGATACTGACAAAAGCAATGATTATAATAATAATAATAATAATAATAATAATAACTGTACAGAACTAATGCACTAAATTAGTCAAAGCTCTAAATAGCAATACAACCATGTATGCAATCCCCATAGCCAAGGAAAGTGGCATAGTGCCCGAAATGATAAATTTCTGCATACAGGTGTATTCGATATGAAACAGTCGAGGAGAGCAGAGAATAAAGAAGGAGTCGAAGAGAAATTTACATTTGTATATGCATTACGTTTGTATATGCATGTGTGTGAGTTGGCCAGGTGCTCGTAATATGAAAGTCTCCTCTGCTGCATCATGCTAACTTTTCCACATACAAAGCCTTATATCGTATAGGTTTGGATATACAGTGCATAGTTTACAGCCAGAGCTTGCAGTTTACACCTTTACACATCAACATCCCGGTGTATACGTACTGTATAATACATCTTATAGAAAAGCACACAGTTCTGTTTTCCACTAGTAAAACATGAGATAAATATCATGAATATTATTAATATTTTTAATACAGTCTGTGTTTGTTCTCGTGTTTGTTTGTTCGTTCGTTCGTGTGTATATCAGTCTTTGGAAGGGGGTGGGAAAGAATATTACAGAATGTCTTCGCCGTCCATGGAGTCGTTGGTCACTCCCTGTTGGCTTACGTTCGATGTTGATCTCGTCACTTCTTCTGACCCTTGTTTTTTGTTATTTATGCAATTTGGAAGAATTTTAGGCCATAAAAGTGCTTGGTTTTGTTCTCCTGGCTTTAAGCGTCTGTTTCGTTTTGTTTGTAACACACAGGTAACTGTTAGACAGGTTCCTTTGCTCTTCTTTTTTTGGCTGCTTTGTTTAATTATGTATTACCAGTATCTGATGTACTGTAATCATCATCTGATGTGATGTGCTGGAAAAATTGTGAATGATGGTCGAATCTCAGTGCTTCATCGGTGAATGCTAAGGAAAGGGTCTGCTGCTAAGAACCCCTAACCTTCTTGCAATCTACAGACACACAAACATTCACACATTCACTCAAATACTACAGGCGATTTGAAAACGCCAATAAGCCTACAATGCATGTCTTTGGACTCCGGGATAAAACCGGAAACCCACTAAGTCCGGGGAGAACATGCAACATTCACGCACACAGACCAGGGGTTAGATGCAAACCCCCAACCTTCAACCCTGGAGGTGCGCTGCAAAATTGCTAATCTTGGCTATGATTACACCTTTTTAGTTATAATAATTACTTATTTACCACAGATATGAGGGAGTCTGAAGTGTCGTTTTAATTTGCCTTTTCTTTGATTTTCCATCCATCCTTTAATTGTGATCTGTTACTGTTCCCATCATTTGTCAGAAGCCAGGGCTCTCATAGCTGCTGTGACTGTAGTAGCTGTGCGCTTGACTGGGGCTTCGTGAGTGACTGCTGCTCCTGCTCCTGCCCCTGCTCCTGCTCCGACTTTTACTCCTGCTTTTGCTCCGGCTTCGGCTCCTGCTCCGACTGTAGCTGCTGTAGCTGTCGTAGCTCCGGCTTCGGCTCCAACTTCGGCTGGAGCTACTGTAGCTGCTCAGAGAGCTAGAGGAAGATGGACTAGGCCTGTAGTACGGTATCGGCCTCTTGCGTGCACTATAGAGAGATGCCACATTATAGTAAGTATCTTTAATACCACTGGGATGAACTATACATGCATCTATATTGTAATCAATGATTTCAATAAGTTACTAATTTTCGGAAAAGCTGGGTAAAGGATGTTGAATGTTTGAAGCCAGATAAAGTTTAAATGAGTTAATTTACTATTAATATGGTGGTAATAATGCATATCTCTGAAACCTACAGTAGCACACTAAATGTTTTGTTGGTTGAAACCAACATCTATGCAGTCTGTGCACTGGACATTTCTGTAAACTGGTAAAAAAAAAAAACCAATGTAATTGGCTTAATCACTGGATGAAAGTACTACTAATATGATTGGATTTGAGTCTTACAGAAATGCTGTACATTAATTATATAGACCTCTGACCGATAGAAAGCACTGACACTGGACACTCTGGTGGATAAAAGTGGTCTTTTTAGAATATTCTCTCTGTATAAAAAGGAATACAGCCACAGTAATTACAATATAGTTGCATGTATAGTTCATGTGTCAGTGCACAATCATTAAATGTACTTTATTTGTGACAGAAACAGAGATAATGATTTTAGGTAATGCTGTCAGAGGAAGCCATAATGCTGTGATTAGAATAAAAAAGACTGAGTGGCTGCATGTGTTAATCCGGGTTAATACATTCGCCCCTAATTATAGAGTTATATAAAAAGACAGACAAAGATGCATAATTTGTTAATATCGTACATTTACACACATAATCATTTATAAGCAGTAAGTCACCTCGAAGCACCCACACTGCTTGTGCTGCTGCCAAGCAAAGTGCTGTTAACTGGTACAGATACGGATATATTAAATTCTAATTAGAAGTGAGGAGGAAACAGACTCAAGGGTTTGTCAAGAGGTTTGTACAGAATGGAAATCTTTTAGAATTTATATTATTATAAACACACCAAATGAAGAACAAAAAACATCCCACGGACCTTTGTTTTTGAGTTATTATTATTATTATTATTATTATTATTTAGACTTCCTTTGTAGGGTTGCTGCATTATGCTTTGTTGCATATTGATCTACTTTTGTTTAAACACATAGATTTAAATTTCAAAACCTCTAGACTTCCCCTTTATCTGTTAATCGTGTGGTAGAGTTAGTATTCATCAGATGCCAACTTTGATTAAAGAAAAAAAGACGCGGTTAGGATGTTGGTTTTGGTACTGTAAAGACATTGTGTGTCGCAGCTTCACCAAATTGATTCACAAGGAGATGAGGCCTAGGAGAGTCCTGCTGCTGGGAAACAGTTACCACGGTAACCCTGCCTCCACATTCCGATACCAAGGTCTGCTGAACACCTTTGTACAGAAGTAAAAATGTGAGCTGGCCTGATTCAGGCATGTTGATCCAGAAACACAGGAAATAAATGTCAGCATAAAAATAATGCAAATGTGTAGGCTGCTATTTTACCTGAGACAGATGATGAAAGACTGAGCAAAAGTCATTTAAATTATTTAAATTTGGTTAAATTACTCTCAACAGATTATAGACACCACATCAGAGCAAATCTTGTTTTTTGTATTTATTATATACTCTCCTCTGTAATTTTTACTGTATGACTGGAAGGCTGGCAGTAAACAGAGTCGCCACTAGATGTCGCTGTATGTTAAAATAATAATCCTTGTACAATCACAAGGATTTCAATCTAAAACCCATACTTATAAATGTTGTCTTAACATTTTGTCACGGAAAAGAAAATGAATTACAGAAACCCCTTTGTAGATCATGCTTCTGAAGGACATTTTTTGTCTTTGACCAGATTTACAAATACCCAGGTTTATTTTTCTTTTTTAACATGCTGCCATCCAACACAAAAACATTTAAACAATATTTTTCATATAATTGTTAAATCCTAAAATGACATAGAAACTCTATAGGTATACATAGATATGCTAGCCCCTGTGCTCCTCCATACTCGCTAGCTAGCTAGCTAGCTAGTCACAACTGGTAGTAAATTACCCCATATTTGTCAAAGACTGACACAAGTATAAACATTTTGATATGAATTGTAAAACTCTCACATTGTATATCATACCAAACAATTAAAATTATTATCTTAATCACCAGCATAATGTAAATTGGCTACAAATCTTTGCACATTCCAGACTGAAAGTAATAAGACAGTCTTACAAAATCATAATTAAGCCAGTTTTGTATTCAGAAGGACTTTTATGTTTTGCCTTAGATTTCTATTCTGACAAATCTGGAGTGACATGTAATTTGCACTATTTTATAATGAATTGAATTTATCAAGTTTAATAGTAAGTTAGCAAGTCACAAGTACAGGCACTAACTAGTCAGGGGAATAATTAGCTTAGCTGACTAGCTAGCAATCTCTTTGTTTTGTAAATAATTCAATTTATTGGGTGATTTTATTCATTTCAGCTTGCTATCAAAGACACTTATAATTATTATTTATTCGCCTATTTGACATTTGCTGGCTAATTTTGTTCACTAACAGCCAAAATCAGTTGCTATTACCTGAGCAAATTCAAGAAAATTAAGTTGCCAATTTAAAACCATGTGTCTGGAAAGCAGAATTTACAAAGAATTTAAAAAAAAAATACATAAGGCGAATTAAAGGTATCAATATATTAAATAAAATGTTTTTAGTTAGGGTCAAATGACCACAATGCCTGGCCAAAAAAAAAAAAAAAGCTGTATAATCTATGAATACGGGACACAATGTGGTGGCCAGTTCATGAATCCTGGAATATGCCAGTGCCATCATGGAAGATAAACTCCACTACACACTTGATATGACCATACCCTGGTCATTCAGTACATTAAGGGTGTCAGCGGACTTTATTCTATTGCCACATAATGTTGCTCGAGTCTAGGCCTGGCCATTTAAGACCACCCAAGATCATACCAAAGGCTTGGATAGGTGCATGATAGGTGCATCACTTCATTCGAGAGCTTTCCTTCATAAAATTTACACCCATCACTCTGGAATAGGGTCAATCTGGACTTATCAGATCATGTGACCGTTTTCCATTGCTTCAAATCCTAATCTTTTTGATGCCTAGCAAATTCAAGACTTTTTTTCTGATTAACTTCACTAACAAGTGTTTTTCTTATGGCCACACAGCTGTTTTTTATCCAATCCTTAGCGTTCTTATCACATTGTGTGTGTGTGTGTGTGTGTGTGTATGCGTGTGTGTGTGTAGAAATGCTCTTATTTTCACTATTAAACATATCTATGTTTTTTCCTTTTAATTTTTTTATCATGCAACTTCACCAAATGATTAAGTGATCACATGATTTATTCATGATTTTTTTCCCGAAAACATTTCTTCCACTAAATTGATGCTTCAGTACTATCCTTTCAGGTTTTAATAATGTGCTTAATTTTTTTAATAATGTGCTTAATTTTTTTTTTAAACCAGCCATTTAAAACCTCCTTAGTTTTCTTCTTTGCTTGATGGTGTCCAATAATTGACCCCTCTTTAATGTTGATTTTTTTTATTTAAATTTTTTGGCCAGAAATCCCATTACTTATAATCATCTCAGAAACCACCTATACACTGCTGGAATACAACTGTTTCAGAGTTAGCAGGAACTGTATTTACCTGGTGATTCTGCGTGCCTCCATAAAGCTGGGCGAGTCTCTCCTCCTCTTACGGATGGGAGAATAACTGCGGGATCGTCGGCGAGTTCTCTCAGCGTCAGAGTAGTGAGGACTGTCCCGCTCCCTATACGTGCGGCAGAAGAGATGATGATTAAGGTGAGTCCAAATTCTCTTCAAATGTGTATGCTCCCACATAAAGAAAAGACAATTTCGCATCCTTTTTTAATTGACATGTAGTGCAGCACACACAGCAGTATCGTTAATATTTAAATCTCGGATTTTTGCATGCATCTCTTGTTAGCCTACAAAATTGCGAGATGTGTTGTAAGCATAGACTGTAAGTCATTATGTAAAAATTACTCTTAGCAATGAGGCAGGTACCTAGAGTTGTTCTGGCGAGTATGTGGGGACTTGGTCTTGCTTTGTGTGTGCTCTCGTGATTTTGAGCATGAAGAAGAGCGAACACTGCTCCATGAGCTGCTTCGTTGCTGTAGGCTTGATTTGCTCTTCTTGCGGGTGGTCGTGCGCCGGTGTGAAGTTGGTGATGCTGACACACTGCGCTGTCGGTTCTGGGCCCTACTCTGATTACGCCTTTTAGATGAATGAGACCCTTTTGCTCTGCAAAAAAATATAATAGACAACATGTTCATCGGGCCATTTTGACTACAAATTGACCTGTGCATAGTACACCAAAAGTTACCATCATAATCTACTTAGAAATGGATAAAATGGAAGATACTGTAGATAGGTCTCACTTCTTCACATGTGTGCTCTTGGCTTTAGACTGGAGATCAAGTTGGGAGTCACTGCTATGGGCAGGAGAGTGGCAGGTCCGTCCTGCCCGTTTCCCTGATGACTCAAAGGACAGCTTGCCACCTCGCTGCCGCTCATCTCCCTTTCCTGCCTCTCCCATCTGGGCATGTGTCTGCTGTCGTCCAGGGCTCCTACAGAGGGCACTGTGGCTCTTCGCTTCTCTTACGTTAGGCGAGGTCTGCCTCTGCACTTCATTCGGTGAGGAAGAAGTCAGTGACCGTAAGTTCTGTAGATGTATAATAACCAGAAAAAAAGGAAAAAGGAAAAAGAAAAAAAGGGAAAAAAATGACACAAATACACAAAAATTAGAATCTTTTTCACTTGTGTGAATGTGATGGTGTACTTGCCAAAAAAGGGCAAATATCTAAAAGAAAAGAGCTAGAAGTTTTCTGGATATGGCTTATAGACAGTCCTCTATGGTGCAGCGCATGCAATACTTGGCATGCAAAACCATAATGAGCTGGAAATTATAATCCCGAAAGAAAAGAAGAGGAAAGAAAGGGAAAATATGTGAAAAAAACTGTGAACCAAATCAAGAACAGGAGAACAGAAAGTGAAAAGAGAGAGTGAAAGAGACAAAAGAGCTGAGTGGAAAAGGAGGACTTTGTCAATTTTTTTTAAAGAAATGGCTACAAACAGAAATAAAGTGAAAAATAAGTACTAGAACAAAAAATAAAAAATAATTTTTAAAAAATCAGACAACTTGACAGAACATCACAGAAATGGAAGGAACAAAATTAAAGATTCACAATTATAGAGTCACTCGAATTAGAAAACAATTGGTCTTCTATTCAAAAGTAAATTTCTGCTTGAGGATTGCTTTTTCCTGCAGACAATTGCTGAGATGTGAACAGCGACCCATTTCCTTTTTTTTTTCTTTTTTTTTTTAATGGCTACTCTGTTTTAACTCCCTTTTGGTTAACATCCACTTACCAATAAAGTGGCATTCCCTCCTTTAGTAGGTAAGGTATGAAGAGAAGGGAAAAGTGGGGCAACATAAGTGCATCATTAGATTCACAAAATGCAAGAGAAAAAGACACAACACCCTTCCCTGGTAGTGAGCATGAGACAATACATGGAATAAAACTCAAAAAGACACACCAAATGAAATCATTTTAAAATAAAGAAATAAACATTTAGGCCTAAAGAAAAAAAAATGACAGGATGGGCTTTGGGCACTCTTTTCAGAACCACTCGCTTTCAAAGTAGCAAATGATTCTGATGACCTGATAGACGCATACAGACTAAGAGGGAAAAAAATAATTTATCATCTGATAACTAATTTATTTTAGTGAACATGCAAAGTTTTAAATGAACATACTTTTCAATACTTTCACATTAAATTTCTGCGTCATTGCAACTGACCTTTTGATGAATACTCACAATATTTATGGATGTGCCCGTTAAAACCTGACACTTCTGCCTGACCAGCCTGAAGCCAGGGCTCATAGCAGTTTCTCGATTTTAATAATTTTCTTTGCAAAAATGATAAGAATTACCCCTAAAATGCTGTCTTTGACCACCACTACTCTGCACTCACACCAATGGCAAGGAGTCAAAGTGACCCGAAGTAATTACTTTGCAATTATAACGGCTGAACCACACATGACAGGAGGCAGAGTGACCATTAGTGACATGAAGTAGGCGAGGAGAATGATATCAAGTAGGCAGAGGAAAAAGAAAAGTTAACTGTTTTGGCAACAGAAGGAATATTTTCAATATCAACTTTTTTCGGACATATTTGTTCCTAATTGTAGCACAACTGTGATAATTGCTGTGCTCCTTTAGGCTTAATGTGTTGCCATTTACGTTTTGTAGATAAGTCACTTGAGGTAAGTAAAGAAGGTTAGAAATTGTAAAGAGCTTAAAATTTGTAGCTAGTGATGACCTACGTTGGATGCACATGTTATAAATAAAATTCATACTGTATTTCCTGTACATTTAATTTATTTTTAGCCAGAACTCAGCAGGAAACGTAACACTTATAAGTATAAGTATATAACTTATAAGAATCGTATTACAGCAGGTTGAGACATTGTTCTGCCAAAACACATCGGAACGACATTGTCTTTAAAAATTTGAACGGTGTTTTTTTGGTATAAGGTTGAATGAATGACCCTAACACAATGGGTAAATGTTTTTGGACACTAATATTTCACTAATGGGAATAACAGCCCAACCGGAATAAAAATGCAGCATGTACAGTACACACCTCAGTCGGAATAGTCTTGCCCGATCCAATCCGATCTGAATAAATGAAAAGGTGGTGTAAACCTTTGATAATCTGTTCAATAGGTAAACAGTTGCCATGGAAACGCTTACTCTAACTGTTTTTGTTGGAATAAATATATTCTCTCTCCACATGTTTGCCCCACATAACATTTCTGGAAAGGACATTTTGCTTCCAGTCCTAATTAAACTGATCAATTCCTAATCAGTTCACTACCAACAGTCTTACCTTTCATCCACTGGATGTCTGGCTGAGAAAATAGTACTGATTGGCTCCTTAATGTTACATAAAAATTTCATACGTACATTTCATATATACTGCATGTAAAGCATCTAACCAATCACAGAAGAGACTGCATTCTTGTAACCAATTAAAAGACAGGAAGTGAGATTTCTGAGAAAAGATTAAGGAAGTCTAACATCTAAGTTTAAAACCATATTTCCAGCAAATTAATGCTTCACAGTGGGCGGAACTACTTTGCGCATTGTCCAAAAGCGTGATATACTGACGTATTGCTTTTAGATCAGCGTCCACCTAAACAGATACGTTGAAACCTCTGATAGGAATAATATTATTTACAATAATGATGCTGAACTTCTGTTCACACAATGTAAGAATGTATTGCATGTGGTCAATACAGCTTGAAGTCGCAACTAATTAACTTTTTTTTGTACACCACGTATTGGCAGGTCTCTTGATTATTGTAGCATTGTCTCCTAGTTTAATTTTCTTAAAAAAAAAAAAATTTAGCAACGTTGCATCATGACCCCCAAATGCAATGCTAGTGATAGTGATAAGTCTTGCTGGAGCACCTCATAAAGCTTTGCTAAATATCTGAAGTACTGTACAGTATATCCACAACATCCTAACTGCAGAGCATCTGCTTTACAGAACTGATTCTGACTTTATAGTTCTCTCTCTTTCTCTCTCCACCATATCCCAATTTAATGCCTAGGTAGAAGACAATTGTCTAGTATTTTTGACTTGACAAGTTATTTTATCGCACACATCATTTGAAAAAGCAGTATACATGCATATACTAGCATCAGCAGCAGGTTCCATGTTGGACTAGCAATAAATACTCACCAACGAGACCCGGGTTTTGGCTTCGTGCAGAAAGAGAAGGAATAAAACCTGATGATCATCTGGATAAGCATTCCATTTCATGGATGCATTTAATTTGTATTTGCAACATTACTGTATGTTAGGGTCATTCATTTAACGTTATCTCACCAGCACTGGTCTAGCATCATTTAATTAATGTAATCTTAACAACAATAGGGTCCCAATACCTGTAACGTTTTGACAACCAAAAACTCCTGCTTTACTCCTGCAAATAAACTCCTATTTATTTGTGGGGCTTTTTTTGCATTCTATAGCTCGCTTGTGTAAACGGGCAGAAAAAATAGGAATGTCCTCTAGCAACCCAAGCAGATCAAGGTGGAAAATCTCTGCCGGTGTGAGCGCAGCAGAACTCTTTATTTGGTGGTAATCTCAAATCACACATTTTTAGGCTGTAAAAGCTTTTAGGACTAATTAACAGAGTAATCAACATTTACACACAATTATATAATTAACTTCTGTGTTTTTGTAGCGAAAGTTAGACTTTTGTACTGTAGCTTGAGAACTACAATAAAGAAAAGGAAAATAAATGTGTCAAACAATAATAAAAACAAATGTACCATAATCACCAAGAGACAAAAGGGATGCGGCACAGACATGAATGCATTCTAGTCAAATAAAAGAAGAACAGAGAGAGAGAGAGAGAGAGAGACGAGAAATGGACTTGAGGGGAGGGCAGTGTACTGACCACTTCAGAAATAGAGCAAAGCTAAACTGTAATGTTGAAAAAGAACCTTTATAAATCATAGAGAACATATTACTAAGAAAGGAAAACAGAAGAAGAAAAAAAAACAATGAAAAGTTATCCGCCAAAGTTTTTTTTTTAAATATATATCATAGATAAAATGAGAAGAAAGAGAGAGAAACAGTCAAGCTAGGGTGCTTGTCACATTCTCATCTGCATAGAGACCACGTGCGTAGGCAGAGCATTACCTACCTTCCATTTCAATCAGAGACACGTATGCAATATTGACAGAACGAGAAAGGAAGAAAAAAGGAGGAGGGGGAAGGAGAAAGGAAAATTCTCCGCAGCGAAATGGGAAAAAGACAATGAGTTCTTTTTAGTATCCCAGTAGCTAATTACTTGGTCCACAAACTCAAAAAGGAGACCAAACCAACCAAAATGTTAGCCAAAATTAAATTTGACAAATAAATGAGAAGGAAATTGAACCAATCCCCTTGACCCAAACAACAACAAAAAAGAGAAGAAAAAAGAAATCGACATGAATAGCTGTCTTATTCGCTCGGACAAATGTACAACCATGTTAAAGTTAAGAAAGTTAGGGCATCTAAATTACATCATGAGTCGAAATAGACAAAAACCAAACCCATGGTACAAACTGATCCTGCGAGAAGGAATGGAGAAGGGAATGAACATGCACACTGTGGTTGATGGGGCAAAAAGCATGTCAGGACGACAGAGAAGAGAGCCACACACACCACGGATGGATAGGAGGAGGTGGAGAGGGGTGTCGAGTGCTAGGATGAAGAACTAAATTCAGCACACTGAAAAAAAGGGACCCCAGTCATATATTCGGAATTTGTTTTGAATACTGTATATTAGTACGCCAGAGACGCTGGTCAGGTGGAACCCTGTCTGCTTTTAAAAATTGCCCACTTTTTTAGAAAAGTGAAAGATTTATTTTTGGGGAATTGTTATGAACATTTGGGATGTAAAATCTGTGTGTGCGTGTAAATGATTGTAAATGGCTTGGGTCCCTTTAGTGAAACACTTTCACTAAAATGCTGTCCTATTTATTTCCAAGTTTTCCATTTATTCCTAGACAGTATAAGATGTAGGAAACATCAGAAAGAAAACCGCAAATCATTTCCGGAGTTGCTGGGACATTAAATCAATTGGTGGGGAAGGAAATTTAGTATTAAGAATGTGTAATGGATCTGCAAAAATAATGATATTTTTTAGCTTGTAATGTAAAACCTCTTGTGAGCTACAATGCGTTTAAGTTACTGCTATTTAAGGAAAACTCCAGCGCTTTTCAATCTAACTTTTCCTGTACTGAGAAAAGAACACATAGCTGTTAAAATTTCATAAATATAAGGAACGCACATAATTCTTCAGTGGTGTATATATTCTGTCTGTTGCAAATTGCACCTCTGCTGCAGAGGAGTTACCATCCTCTAAAAAAAAGAAAACACCAAATTAATAAACAGCACCTTAGATTAGAGCCATTATGAAGGCTTTACATTTACATGGATTTGGCAGATGCTTTGGGAAGTGCTATAAAGTTTCCATCATTGGAAATTTTCTACTAAACTAAATGCCAGAATTGTTTTACAATGTAGAAAAAAAATTTAATCAATAAATACCATGGAATTGGAAGGCATGTCCAAACTTTTGATCAGTACTGTAGGATATGATAATGCAGTATGGGTGTAATAATATTACCAGCTTTGGCACTGATCAATGCAGGGGAAAGTAAGAAAAAAACAGCACATTTAATTACTTTGTAATTTATAAGTGTTAACTTAAGTGTTAAATTTGCCATTTCATTGTAAGCCTTGTTAATTTTCAACATTAAAAGCCTTGTTAAAAAGCAAGATTTTTTATTTTCTTTTATTTTTCAAGCTTAAATTAAAAATACCATATTATTTCATTTTGTATGAATTTTTGTTACTTTGCAAATAAATGCAATTAACTAATTATTCAATCTAAACTTGTCTAATGTGAGCTAAAATAAATAGATACTGGTAGATTTTATTTTGTATTAATAAAACAGTTTCGTTTACCAAGTTCTGAGGACCATGATTGACAGGAAGTGGACAGAGTTTCTAGGCAGTGCCAGTTACATACCAGACTTTAAAGCACATATGCCATCCGCTCAGATTTGAGATTTGATCTCAAGTTTGTTGCATTTTTAGATCTTACGAATGCCCTAACTAATGATTAGAACTGAAATTTTGCAAGAGATTTGCCTGAGCAAACTAACTGAGCCAAACCGAACGCCGCATAAGTTGCACGCACATCTGAGGGCCGTTCAAAAACTTGTTTGCGCCCGTGGAAAGCCAAACGAAGCGAGTTTTTGGTGCACGCTTTATTGAAAGCATAGCACCATGGGTCCCAAGAATGTTAGGAAGGACAGTAACAAGAATAAAAGGGAGACACTTTCAGTTTCATTTTTTAAGCAGAGGTTCTAAGATGAATCAAGAATTAAGGTTAAGTTAGGTTTAACGTCTATTTATTTGATATCTTACTACTTTTTTTTTTTTACATGTCTTCTCTAAATATTTAAATAGTTTTTATTTGCAAAAATATTAAAGTGTTGAGTGGAAATTGGTAACACTGGTAATATTTTGGGGCGGCTAGAACGGATTATCTGCATTTACTTTATTTCCTATGGGTAAGAGCTCGCCTAATTTAAAATTAATCACCTAAATTTTACTCGATTAAAATTGTATGCTGAGTTATCACTGTATTCCTGGACTTAAGGTTGCATATTTAAAATGTTAATTAGATATTCAATTTCATTCTATCTTAAATGTGTTTGTAGGAAAAAGGTTTTCTGTTCTTTTCTCAGTAAGGAAAAACATTACATTTCTGGTCCATGTTAATAAGACACTCACTACAGACGTAGCAGATAGAGTTTGAAAAATGCTGGAATGTTTCCTTTAACAATTGCATCACTTTCAACCAACTGACTGGATACCACATGGTATAATGTACAGCGAGTTGGCATAAAAGTTTTAAACAAAAATAATAATAAATAATCACAAGCTTATGAACATTCCCATTAATACAAATATACATATATTTTTCATCTAAAGCAGAGAAGAAACAGTGATCAGAGGTGACGCTGCCACCCAGAAGGTTACATGCAGGTCAGAGTGATAGTCCACAAGAAGCAAGTAAAAAGCAGCTCGTTTCGAAACACCAGCTGTCGGGTTTGTGATCAGTCTGGAGGAAAAGGGGTCTACGGTGTTACTCAGAACATGAGCGTTCAAACTGTGTTGACAAGAAAAAACTCATACACGTACCCTCTTAACCTACTTGGTCCTGCTCCAAAGCATATGAGTGCTTTTTACACAAACAAGACAAAAAAGTTTGTGCATTTATTTATTTATTGAGTTTGTGTGTGGGAAGATACCACCTAAATTAAATAAAGGCAGAAATGAAAAGAGGAATGAAGCAAGCAAGTGAAACAAGTAAAAAAAAAAAACAGCACATAAGACCTTCTCAAAGAACGCATGCAGGTCACTATGAGTAACTCCGACTAGTAGTTCAGGTATCGTTCATGGTCACAATAATATTTTTGGTGTACGTTTTCGATACACTGATCATTTTCACACTTGTACTCACAAGATACTTGCTTGCTTTTGATTTCAGACTGAGAGCAATTAAATAAAGCAAATCAATCTTAAGCTGTTAACGTCAAATGGAAACCTGAAATGATAAATGCACTGGCCTTTTTTTTCTCGCTTTTAATACTTTTTATCAAAACTCATCAGGTTTACAAATCACAACTAACAGCCTGTTTAAACTTTTTTTCTTAATAAGGCATTGAATTGATTTTTGCTAAGGCACTTAATTGTGTCTGAAATTTATTATACAAGGGCGTTCAAGTCAAACCGGGACTTTAAACACAGTATGGTGATGAGACTCTTAGCCATAGTAAAACATATGAATGCTGCAAAGTAGACGGTACATCCGTAAACGGCAGTTCTGGCCGAGGTAACTCGGCGCCCATGGCACACATTCCTGTAAACATTCAGTGAGTGGAAGCCTAATCCTTGAAAATCAACAGATAACTTGTCACCAGCTTGCGGGAGAGGCACATATGTCTGTGGCAACTGTGTACACAATCATTCACAAGCATTTGCACATTACAGGAACTCGGTTTGGAGTCATTACCACATTCCCTGTACAGTCCTGACCTAGCTTCAAGCCGTTTGCACATGTTTGGTCCATTAAAGGAGTTCCTGGAAGGCTAGTGTTCAAGATGTGAAGTAGGCAGTCAGATCTTGGCTCCGGAATACTGAAAAAACTTTCTACCTTGATGATATCCAAGCACTAGTAAAAAAAAATACACTGAGATAAGTGCATCAGTGTAGCAGGGGATTATATAAAGAAACAACGTGGGTTATTACTCTCCTAACTGCGTTCTGTTGTTCTGGACAATCAAAAGTCCCGGTTTGACTTGAACACCCCTTGTATCGTCATCCGTATTTCGTTTAGGCTGAGGAATGGTCAAATTGTTTTTAAATTTTAATTCTTGAGTGAAAGTGATTTATATTCCTCAGCAAGTCAACTGTGATCGTTTCCTTCTTTGGTTCATTTGCAACCTGTGATGCTTTAATATTAAAAACATTTAATTTGTTATCAACAGAAACTGCTGTTTGAAAAAGAAAAAAAAACCTTACCCAACTAGCACAAAATCCAGCTGGGAATGCAAATAGTCATCAAACAGAGCCAAACAGGCAAAAGCAAGATACCAAAGAAAGAAAAAAAAAGAACTAACCAAAAAAAAAAAAGAAAAAACTGAGAGTGAGAACAAACAGTCAGGTCAGTTATGAGGCAGTGAGAGACAGAGCAAGAGAAACTATTTTGGATGAGGGAATTCGAGTGAATGGTGCAGGCGGAGGGCACAAAGGCAAAATAGAGGAGACTACATACATCGCTGCTTTTCTCGCCCTCTAGTCCAGAGTGTTTGCCGTTGCGAACACGTTCGCTGTGGTGGCCGTTCTCCAGACTGGGACATGGAGATGCACTAGACCTCTTCTGTCTTTCCGTCCTGTATTTCAGGTTGGACCTGCGTAGATATTATAAAATCCTCTCGTTAATCAGATGCACTCTGGGGGTCTTAATAGGTTTGTAGTTACTTTTAATGAACAAGGTACAGTTGAGACCAAAAGTACAGTATAATACATAATACATATAATATAATAATACAAGCATTTGGTGAGATGGACGTTTTTGTAATGCATTCACGTATGCTGGTAGCGTTAAAATCTTTATGTTTTAAAAGTAATCATACTGTAACTTTATGTTTTACCTGAAACATATCTAAAACTCAAATGCACTCTTTAAAACACTCTGACGCCTCCCCCGTCGACACACCGGAAGGTCTCCAGTATAAGCAGTTGTTTTTATTTTTTTTAATCGTTCACTTATGAATGCTGTGTTGCCGGTGCCCCTATGTGCCGCTTGAGTGTTAAGGGTAAGACCTTAGAAAAAGAACTGTACAGCACCACAAATCTGCTAACCCCTTTAAGAGCAATTTCCATAAGGGACTATTGTCATCTGAACGCACATTTGTATGTAAATATAAAGTCTTGGGACAGATTGTACTTATCCAGAGTGACTTATGTTTATCTTATCATACAGTAAATCTGAGCAGTTGAAGGTTAAGGATTACAGTACTGGGGGTTAAACCTGGGCCCTGAGCTACCACCACACAGACCGGTCATTGTTTAAGTATGAGGCAGAAATTAACTGTCAGAGATGAACAAATTTGTGAAGCACAAGACAACAAAAACAATCTGATGAAAAAGTTTAGGTACTCTCACCATTAAGAGAGTCCTACATCACCATGGCCTGAAAGGGAAGATGCATCTACAGTAGATTAGGATTAAAAAAATTAATTTTTTTTCTAAAGTTTTTGGCCATAATGCTCAGCACTGTGGCTTTTTCTCAACTGTCTCCAATTCAACTGTAAAACATGGGAGTGGTAGCATCATGTTGTGTGTGCTGTCATTACAATAGACAGAATCAGAATAAGAAGGAAGAATACTGAAGCAACACCTCAATACACCAGCCAGAAAGTTAAAACAATCTTACAGCAGGACTTATTATTAAACAAAAAAACGAAATTAACTAAATGACTCAAAAAAATATTTGTTCATTTTGATGAACGAGATTCAAAGAACCGAGTCACTAAAATGATTCAAACTTCCCATCACTTCAAAAAAATACATCCGTCTTATGTTACAGGAAAACTTTTTACTGGTGGTTGCAGCTTTACCTTTTGTACTGTACACAGCGTTGACACGGGAGACTTCTTCCCATAATGTTAAATAAACAAATCTCAAATCTAAGAAGGAGAAATTATTTTCTTTACTAGAACTTTAATCAAGTGCAGTACTGTGCAAATGTCTTAAGCCACCTCCTCATCACTTTATATTAAATGCAATTTAATGATTTTAGTTAAATGAAAGAAATGGGAACAAAGGTTTTAATGTAACAAGCTGCAAAATGTTTAAAGATACAATAAATAAATGGTTGTTTATGTAACAACTTCAGCAGCAATCTCATTTCCCCTCTCGTCTGTTCCAACCATCCAGCATTCAGCATCACCAGTATACTAATCACTGGCCTGATCATCTGTCATCACCTGCACCTGTTTCTCACTGGTCCTATGTCAGTTTTTATCCTCGAATGACCAGATTGACATTTTGAATGTAATTCTGTATAACCTGTTATGAGGAACATGCTGCTTTGTGCTAGCTAACCAGATTTAAGGTTTACTTTTAAAACTTTTAGCCTTTTCTACTCATGGAGAAAACGACCCTGACATATAATAAAGGATAAATATTTCCCTGCCTGGGACCTATGTTGTGAAGGTGAGACCAGAAGCAGATGGACGATGTTAAAAGGAGTGTGTGGTGTGGTCAGGAATGTGCGTGTGTTCTCGCCATCACCTGCTGGGGGATCTGGAAATGGTGGCTGTAGATGAGACAGAGGCGCTGCGCGAGCTGCAGCAGCTACCTCTGCGCTGGGGCCTCCTGCTGGTACACTCTGCTGGAGATCTGGAACACACACACACACACACACACACACACACACGCACACACACAAACACATGCAACCAAACCCGAAAGTGTGCAAAAGCATGAACACAAACACACACACACACACACACATGTACAGTACACAAAGATTCACACAAACACACTAATGCAAGCTAATGAACAAAACTGACAAAACTCATGGTCACCTTCATTTTTTCCTTCTATTGATTGGAATCATTTCAGGCTGTTCGTCCTACTGGTCACTCAAACGGCACATTAATACATGTGGAAAATAGAGGGGGGAAAACCCACACTTACTTCTTTCTCAGTTTACTTTTGTCTTTGTGTTTGTTTTTTGGTGTGCCTGATCTGGAAACAAAAACAGAAATGACAACAGTTTGAACATGACTTGAGTATTGAGTTCAGATGCAGTAAATCTAAAGATCCCTCCCAAACTATTTCAAATTAGTTAATGATGTCTGGACACATGGGAGTTTGCATGTACCTGTGTCTCCTCTTCCTTCTGGACCCAGATGTGGATCTAGGAGAGACAGAGAGAGACAGAAAGACAGAAATGAAAAAGAAAGTCAGCTCATAAGTCTAAGTCATTGGATCAGAAAAAAAAATTCTCGTCTTTTGTAGTAGGTATATGCCACTAATTCTCTCCTGCCATAATTTATTGCAGGAGATTCAGTGTGTGTGTGTGTGTGTGTGTGTGTGGTTTATAAGCCTGTAGCAGCCCAAGCAGGTCACAATCATTTTGTGTGTTTATGAGGCAGAAGCAAGTGAAGGAGGAAGCTAGATGAAGCTGTCAAAGTGACACAGGGTGTGGGAACGAATTGCTGAAACTCTCCTGCTGAGAGAGAGAGAGAGAGAGAGAGAGAGAGAGAAAGAGAGAGGGAGGGAGAGAGAGAAAAGAGATGGAGAGAGAAAGGGGGAGAGATGGTGTCTGGCACCATTTAACTCTTACTATATATATATATATCTATATCTATATATATATATATATATATATATATATATATATATATATATATAGTTTTGTTTTACACACTATAATGTGTCACAAACTTTTTTTTTTTTTACTATCCCCCCAGATTTTCTCCCTAATTTAGTCATATCCAATTCCTCCCTGTCACTAGGGGGCTCCCACATTAAGGCTACTACCACCAGTGTACACAGGTAGGTCCCACATTAAGGTTATTACTACCAGTCAGTCAGCTTTCCTCCAAATAATGTAACTGCTCGCTCACGCCCCATTGGGGACGGCATAACACACTCAGAGGATAGCACTCCTTCCGCTTGCGTGAGCTCACAGAGACCCATGACTGGCTGTAAAGCCGTGATTAATGCGAGAGCTCTATGTGCACCCTGCTAAGAGAGCTCGACCAATCAGCTCTCTCCAGGCCCTCGGCTACGAGAGGCTACAGCATCACCCGAGAATCGAACCAGCAATCACCAGATGATAGGACGAGCGCTTTACCTTAAACTAGTTAACGTTACAGCTCCATGGTTGGGGGTTCAGATCTTGTCTCTCGTCTGTGTGCATGGATTAATGGGTAATCTGCTACAATCCAAAAACATGCTGTAGAGGCTGACCGGTGTTTCAAAATTGGCCATAGTGTATAACTGGGTGTGTAAGTGTGTGTAATTGGGCCCTGCAATGGGTTGCCTTAGCGGTTAGCACTGTAGCCTCACACCTCTAGGGTCAAGGGTGCGATTCCTGCCTCTAGGGGTGATACTTTGGTGCAGACACTATGATTTAAACATTGCGTAAAAAACATGGGAAATGGAGTTATGGCTTTTTTTAAAAATCACACAAATCTCACACTTATATAACCAAAACAATTTTGAAAAAATATTTTGCCATTTGTGACACACTACCCTTCTGACTCAAAGAGAGCGTGCACAAAAATTTTCTTTTTAGTTGGAAAAAAGAATAAATGGAGTTATCTCATTCTGCTGTCAAACTGTTCACATATTCACTATGTGATACAATAATAAAACAGTAAAACAATTTATTCAGCCATGAAACAATGCACAACTGAAAATCAATCAAATAAAATCTTACAATTCTCTAGAAAATTTTTAAACGTGCAGAAATTCACGTTTAATGACCAAAACACAAAAGTCAGAGAGAATGTCACTGTAACTTTTGTAAATTTGTGATTTCAGACCTTGTTTTGCAATTTGCTCTAACATTTTACAACCCCTTCCAGTGTTCGCAGTCATTCAGGACTGTAATAATAAATGAACTATCAAAGAAACATAAAATTGTGAATTTTGAAATAAGTTTTAAAATGTTAAACGATGTGTTAACACGATAATAAACGATTAAATAAAACCATTGCTGCAGTGTGTGCAATGAAAAGCTCGGCATTTTACACAGATACCCCTTCCTCTATTTTCTCTGCTCGAGGAAGCTATCTGACCCTA
This sequence comes from Clarias gariepinus, assembly GCF_024256425.1. Classification (NCBI taxonomy): domain Eukaryota; kingdom Metazoa; phylum Chordata; class Actinopteri; order Siluriformes; family Clariidae; genus Clarias; species Clarias gariepinus. The sequence goes on along the minus strand of NC_071123.1, from coordinate 7,646,459 downwards.
GGGACTCATCTCTCTCCTCTCTGCTCTTTTTTTCCTTTCCTTTCTCAATCCATAATTGATTGGGGGATTTTCAGCCAGACAAGGCCATTGGACCAGAGTAGATTCGGTGCAGCATGAGAGGCAGACACAGAGTAGGAGCGGGGGAGGAGCACGACAGGGAACGAAAGGACTGCTAAAGAAAGGACGGAGACACCAAGGACTGTAGGTAATTTGCTGAAAGGCTCATTTTTCTTTGACACTTTGAAGGTCTTACGTTGTCATGTTTCGTGAACCAGTTCAGAGAGAGAGAGTATAAGTGGGAGAATATATAGAAGATCTCTTGTTAGCAAGAAAACTAAAAATACTAACCAAAAAAAAGAAATCACCAAAAACCCTGTAAACCCTGCAGCCTCAGTTTCCCCTTCATAACCGACAGAGTGAAGCCTGAGTGTTTTTTTTTTTTTTTGGACCTCCTGTCTACTTAAACCAGTCTGGCCAGTTTACTACCAGTAACCAAGCAATAGTCAAAGTGACTCATTACATTTACCCAAATTAGATTTTTATATTATTATTATTATTATTATTATTAATAATAATAATAATAATAATAATAATTAATTCATCTGCATTGACTAAATAATTATTTGCATATGTAAATACTGTTATTTGTCAGTTTTTCCTACTATTCTGCACAAAAATGTCTTTTTTATTGTATTTTATCCAGTTGAGCTTGTACCTTGTCACTTTCAGCGTATCTGTCAAAACATTAATTAAACAATGTCAGTTAATTGCTGAATTCTGTATTCTTTTTTTTATTTTATTATAATATCATAAGTCAGGGTGAGTTGAAATTATTTATAAAAAATATACACTGCAGGTACTGGGGAAAAAAATCTCCTAGTGTCAAGAAAAAAAAAACATAATGCACTGTGTTGTTTAGTTTGATGTTCCATTAATATTTAGCTTGGTTACTTTATCATACCCTGGTTTGATTTCTAAGAAATGAAACACAACAGAGTGTATTCGAGAGCCTGCAGTGGGATATTGCTGAATGGAAAATTAATTTTTCTATTCCAGCATTTATCAAAGTGTTTTTTTTTCTTTTTCCCCAAAAATGTTTTTTTTAAATTGACACGTATAATCGATTTACAGTTACGGTTATGAAGTGGAAGTTAGTTTCTGTTACCAGTTATAGAGTTGTTTTCTTATCCACGTCTTCTCTTTTGACAAATCGTGTCACAATATAAAAGATTATTTCAAATGAATTCTAATCATTTTAATGTAATCTTAATACAAAGAGTATTCAAGTCAAACTTGTGTACTTGTGTACTGCACAGAATATCGCAACACAATTTTGAGAGTAAAATCTAATGTTATTTCTCTATACATTATTAATATTTATGTTAATATATATTATATAATATTATTATAAGCATATTTATAAGAATTTATCATCATGCATGTTCATGTGAGAGACTGTGACCTGCGTTGCAATGTGAATTTTGAATAATAATCATTTCAAATAAATAGTTTATAGTAATAGAGTAAGGTCTCTCACACACACACATACTCACACACACACCAACACACGCACCTGTCTCTCTTGTGCTTCTTGCCACTCTTCTTTCTTTTTCCTCGCCGTGTAGGAGATGAGCTGTCAACCCTGTGCATCACATTAGGACAGACAGGAAAGAGGCATGAGACACAAAGACAAATCAAACGCAACACCATTTCCACAACACAGTTGCACACACACACACACACATATATAATGTTGCACTCTTGGCAAATCTCTTTTAAATTGCCTGCCGTTGTTGCTCCTGCTCTGTGTAATCTTATAAAATATGTTTTCACGCTCTCACTTGTAACTTGTACCTTTGGTGCCACTTCTGCTCGTTCTCTTACTGCAATGCTTTAGATTGCCAATATACAATCCTCTCTCGTTCTCTTTCACCTTCGTATATCGCTGTTATTTTCCTGCTTGCTTATTTTGAAGAAGTACTTCAGCAAATAACTCACCATTCCGTCACTCACAACACTCACTTCATTATAAACACAACCCTGCCTTGTTAATACGCCCATCTAATCCGGCCTAATCTTTAGACTACGAGGTAACAGCGATGTCATGTATATACTCACATTGTACAAAAATTATATGCACCTTTCATGAAAAGTTTTTTTTTAATCTTGGGATATTGTGTATTTTATATTTCGTTTTTAAGTAATGTAGTTAATAGTTAAAAAAAAAAAAAATCCCTACAAATAACACATAGTAAAACATCCTCAGGAAAGGACAGGGGCAAAAACGTGTAAATTAAAGACACTTGAAGAGGGATTTGTACATTTCCACTATGCAAAAGCAACATTTTATCTTTGGATAATAGGGCGAGTGCTTTACCACTGCGCTACTCAGAAATGTTTTTCAGAAACGTTCAGACAACCTTGGTGAAAAATTAGCATGTATAAAGATTTCCATTGTTATGGAAATTTGTCATGTTTTACAAATAATATTAGATAAATAAACATTATAATTATTATTTATTTTTAACAATTAGCTTTTTAAATAATAATACCTTTATTATGACTACAATAAAATATATAAGTGCAAAACGTCTGATGATTTCTGTTACAGAAGATATAATAAAATTACTCTGGTGGTTGAGAGTAATATCTGAATGATTCTATTTATCTAATACCATCAATTCTGCCTTTTCACTTGAAATACACTAATAATTTATAATTTCTCTGAAATCAGGAATCGATGTATCGAAAAACAGCAGCTTTCGTGAAGAAACCAACCGACTGTGTCTTCTGCCCTTCTTCTTCTTTCTTTTCTTAGGTGGAGGAGAAGGAGAGCTGCTGGACTTTCTTTTGGCTCTGAGTATAAAAATACATGAAAGAACAAGAAATAATTCATGAAATTCAAGAAGCCATGCTGTTGGTTAAAAATTGTAGTCATTGTTTAAACTGCCTGTCAGGACACATTCTGGAAAAAAAAAAATCAAAGATGTAAATCATTGTGCGTTTTTATCAGTGATTTGTTAAATATTCTGATTTTGTGAAAAACTACATGGAAACACAATCATGGAGAGACCGGGACTCTTACCTCCTACATCACTTGTGATTCCATCAACTGTACTCACATCGACTGATTATTGAACTTTTTCTAAAAAACCTTTTAAAAAATCTGACCCTAGGGACTGGTTCGCTTCTTATTAAAAAGTCCTGCCTGTCAAGTTCGGCCCTTTTCACATTTTCCACTTTTTTTTCTACCTGACATTTTTGGCACCTTTTTTTTCTGCTAATAAGCCACAGTGTTTATATGAACCCGCAGCCGTCTCTGCTAGTGTTGTCAAAGCCTGACAATTTGCAAATTCACAATGCATAAACACAGCTGGATGAAAAACCCTACTTCTGAGGAGGCGAACGCTTGAGGTTGTTAAATAAGTCAGCGAATTTTGTCAGTCTGCATCTGTGAGCATGCTTCAATTTCAAATATGCTTCCTAAGTCTCAGGCACAAGGAAAACAGCCATTCACATTTGTGTTTTTCATAACATTAAAACGTTAAAAATAAATTAAAGCTTAAAATCCATGACAAAAAAAAACATCCAGTCACAAAATATTACAATATTTTCTAAGATCAATCAAAAATGCCCAACTTTTGAATAATATGTTCATTTATGCACTCAATACTTGCTTGGGGCATCAGAGATGCATGGAGGTGTTCAGTCTGTGGCACGGCCAAGGCATTATCGGAGACCAGGTCGCTTTAATATCAACCTTAAACTTGTCTGTATTTTTGGGTTGGGTGTTTCACATCTTTCTCTTGACAATAACCCATAGACTGGGTGTGTGTTAAGGTCATGCGAGTTGCCTGGACAATCAAGCACAGTAATATCTTGGTCGGCCATCAAGTTAGTGGCAATGTTGGCACTGTGGGAAAGACCTGCTGGAAAAGCAAATCAGCATCTCCATGAAGACTGTCAGCAGATGGATGCATTAAATGCCCTAAGATCTCCTAAAAGATGTCTTTATGACGTTGGACTTGATAAAACACAGTTAAGCAACACCAGTAAATGACATGGCTCCCCAAATCATCAGCAACTGTGAGAATTTCACACTTGACTTCAAGTAACTTGGATTCTGTGCCTTCCTTTCTTCCTCCATCCTCTAGACCTTGATTTCCAAAAAACAATGCTAAATTTACTTTTACCTACAAAGAGAATTCTGGACAATGTGCATCAGTTTTAGCCCATTTTCCGTTTTCTGTGCTTGGTGGCTCTTGATGCACTGACTCCAGCCTCTCTGTAAAGCCTCCCCGAGTTCATGAATTGGCACTGCCTGACAATCTTCATAAGAATGCCTCAACCCCTGTTGTTTGTGCACCTTCTCCTATCACACCTTTAATTTCTAGTCAGCTTTTCATGAATATTCTTCAGTACATCTGTGTTGTACCCACCTTGTGAAGGGTGGGGAGGATTATCTTCTGGACGACTGTGAAGTCAGCAGTCACTTCTACATTATACTACTGTACATGGTACGATCAAATACAGCAGTAGAGCCCTACACAGTAAGGTACACTAATCCCCATTGTTAGTGTACATGTCTGACATATTGTACAACACCGTTTGGGTACTACCTAACTAACTATGGAAAGCTTAGCAATACTTTTTCTTTCATTCTTTATTCTTCTGATCGATATAGTTTTTCATTTTCAAAGCAGGCATTTTTAAAAATTATTTCTACAGTTTCTTTTGAGGCTTTGTCATGTAAATGTAATATTCTCATGAGCCGCAACAGGAATAATTTTCCTGCATATCGGGTCTCAATAATTCAGCAACTCTGAGATGAATGCTGCCTGATTCTCACTGAATAGAAAATTATGAATAGAACCGATGTATGTAATGTGCCCTCCTGCCTTTTCACTTTCTCTCCGTCTCTCTCTCTTTCCCACTCTGTCTGTCTGTGAACCAAAAAGATATGTACTTCCAGAGTACGTCTTGTTACCTATAGTCATCACGGGTGACAGAATCTCGATTGTAGTAGTCTCCATGCCATCCGTAGCCATCCTCATAGCCATCAGCGTACCCACTGCCCTCTGCATCCACTTCAATATCAGGGGGGAAAACTGTCACCCTGGGAGAGACGCATTAACGCATGTGATTAATATGGAAATGTTCATGTGTTATTATTTTTTATGCAAATTAATCATATTTTCATGTTTGACCCTAATGGCTTCCCACAATCACAGCGCGGTTACTTAGATGAATCAGAAAACATCACCAGGTGTGCTGAACAGCAAGTTTAATTGTAAAAAGAAGAAGCTTTCCAGATAAAGATAAAAAGTTGTGTGCTGGTGCTACCTTCAAGGGAAACTATTTTTACCAAATGCCTGTGCTGTATGACACTGAAAAGTCTATAAAAATGAAGCAGTTACTTTTATTGCACTTACTGGAAACTACTGGACATCGGTAGTCGGATAGTCTCCAGTAAGTGGAGTAACCATAACTTCCTGAGTGTAACAGCACATCTAATCGATGACGAATGGCAACTGCACTTATTTACTCTGGTTGTTTTAAAACAGAACAAAAGCATTTTGCCAAGGAATGTGAGGGCCAATTGCTCTAACCAGTTAAAAAGGAGATGATAGACATGGTCACTGCTATAAGGAACAGACATTTACAATTCAAGGGATTTTAATTTAACATTTGTTAAATGTGTGAGATATTATAAAACTGCATATTCTTAAAGTTGCCTCTAACCAGGTTGTCATGCATTTTTTTATTCCAACATTGCACATTTAGACTACAAGTAAATCTAAATATTTTAAAATTGTGATTAATCACAGTCTACGTTGTTCTTTCAGCTGCTCCCGACTAGGGGTGGCCACAGCAGACTATGTGGTCCGTACATACTGTACAAGCTTGGCACAGGTTTTATGCGGGATGCCCATCCTGACACAACCCTCCCATTTTATCTGGGTTTGGGACCGGCACTGCATTCAGTGGTGAGAGCACTGGTTGGGAATCGAACCCAAACATTTCGGCATTGCAGACGAAAGACCTACAATGGAGCTACCAGTGCCCGATTAATCACACTCTGTAATTTACCTAAATGCAGCTCGTCATGGATACTGTATATGGTAATAAAATTATCTCAGCTGATGACTTAAATCACATCTAGAGATTTTTTTTAAATCTCTTGGCACAGGCATATTACAGCTTGTGAAAAAGTGGTTCTGGGAGCATGAGAAATCATTTTTACACATCAATTGACCACATTGTGCACCGTAATCAAAGCTGAATGGAGTCGATTAAAATCTAAGAGTGTATTATTTTTTGTATAGCTGTGTATTTATGTACGGTGATCTTATATTGTACACCATCAGAAAAATCGCTAGAATACAATTTGGTTAATTTAAACCGCAATTATTTAGAAAACACACAAATACAATCATTCTTTTTTTTTTATTGGGCTTTTCTCGCTTTGTTCAAAGGATCACCGTATTGGATTACTTGATCTGCAAGGTCTAGCACAGGTTTTAGACCGGATTCTCTTCCGCTCACCAACCAGCCAATTTTTCCAGACTTGGGACTGGAACACCTCAATGGCTGGTTATACTGTACATTTGAGTAGTTAGAGTTAAGAGCCTTGCTTAAGGGCTCAACAATGGCGTCCCAGCAGTGGCAGGGCTCAAACTTTCCAATCAACGACCCAGAGCCTTAACCATCTGAGCTACATACAAGAATGCATACATTCTTAGATTTTACTTTTTTTTTTTTTTTTACTAGTGCTGTCAATCGATTAAAAAAATGATCATGACATAGACTGTGATTAATCACAATTAATCATCACAATCACAATTAATCATCACAATCACAATTAATCACAACTTTAAAATACAGTGGAACATCTGCATACGAATGCCCTCCCAAATAAATTTTCACCTTAAGATTTGAAATTTTGCATTGGCATATGGAGCATTTTTGGCATCTTAGCTTAATCGAATGCCTGCCAAGTTGCGCGTACGTCCAATAGCCATTCAAACACTTGTGTCAGTGTAAAGCCGAATTAAGCGAGTTTACGAGTTTTTTTTGGCTTTTTTTTTTTTGTGCAAGATTTAGTGAAGCCATAGCACTATGAATCCCAAAAGGTTACCAAGGACGGTAGCAAGAAGAAAAAAGAAAAACTTTCAGTTTGACTAAAAAACTGCGTGAACTACTAGATTAAAATCTTATCAATGGGTTGACATTTCAAATCAAAACATATGCAACGAAGAATAAACCTCATAACCCAAAACACAACCTTTCTTTTCTTCCTCCGCAAACACACTCTCAATATCACTCTGCTTTTGCTTTGTGTGCAATCTCTAATTGTTGCTTGTTATTTCTTATAATCAGTTATTGTCAGATTTGATTTCCCCTTATGCTTGGTTTTCCTTGTATGACAAGTAAGATAGTGACGGATATCAAACTGCATCTATTATACACCCACACTCACATGGGATTTGTGCATAAAGAAGATTAGAAGGAACACAACTACCTGCATAAAGCGTTAAGCATTTCTATTCCCTTGCATATACTAGAGTCATTTTGCAGTGTTAGTATTGCAATTACACATGTGCTAGTCCTTTGTGATTTCTTTTGATGCTAAAACCAGCAAGCCTGCAGGGACGCTCAAGGACTTAACTTGAGGCTTAAAGGCGTAACCTTTTTGTCTTCTCACTTTTCCACTGGGATTTGGTGGAACATCAATTCTTAGAATGGCAAACATTTAATAACTAGAGTTCATATTATTATATTATTATAAGGTGCATGCCTGAATAATAAGCAGGAATGTCAGTTTTGAATTCTGCCAAGGTTTTCCTAGCTAATGCTTCATTTGCAATGACCCTCACCTCCTAAAAAAAAGTCTATCCTCTGGTTATGTGGTAAAAACTATCTAGTCACACTAGAAGATGAAGAATTCTTTTTCTTTTTTGTAGCAGGTCGCCCTCTGGTTGAACGATTTCATATTCATCTCTGTCTGCTTTTGATGCCTAGAGCATTGAAAGCAATGAATAACAGGACCACCTCAGTTAGCATGAGGCTCTGTGCTTTACTGCAACACAAAGAAATGCCTCTTGTCTCAGCGTGCCTCTTTTCAGCTATGGATTTCAATATAATGCAATAAGCCTAGTCAAAAGTCACTTAAATACTGAGATCTGTCACCAGAAATATCACTCATGGGTAACTTTAGACTTTGATATATTACAGTTTAGGCTGTCGTTATGCATGAAATTGGTTCTTCTGGATTTCAGTGTAAATGAGAAGCACACGCAGCAGAGCTAGGACCGAGAAGATAAAACGCTAGAATAATATCCAGCGTAAGGGTTTTAAATATATAACTCGTAAAACCTAATGTATTTAAGGATTTCAGCACATTCAGCACCAGAATTATTGGAACTACAATTTTTTTTATTTTAATCCTGATACTGTATTTGCTTTTATAATAACCACCAGGCCTACTTGTAACTACAAATATTTAATGTAAATGCTTAGATCATTTTAACAGTGATTTGTTAGATCCTTACAGGTTTTAAATGGAGCAATATAAGTACAATAAAAATTATCAATACATGTCAAGTGTGTTAGTGATGGAATAAAAAACAAACTCTGAATCGAAAAGGTGTCGTCATGCTGTCAGCCCTGACCTCGACCTCAGTGAACAGCTTTGGAATGAATTAGAACACATGCCATTCTCAATAATATCGGTGCCCAACCTGAATGAGCACATGCCAGCAGAAGTGTTCCAGAATCTAGTGGAAAGCCTTTGCAGAAATGTAGATGCTGTTATATCAGCTAAGAGGGACAGACATGACCACATACTGTTGGCCATAAAGCATATATTGTTTGTATAAAGGGCGTTCAAGTCAGCCCGGGACTTGTGATGTGCCTCTTAGCCGTAGTTTTAACGGTTTAACAAAAGCTGTTTGTCCGTGAATGACAATCCCTGCCAAGGTGGCTCTGAGCCCACTGAGGTCGTTTCAGCAAGGAGAAAACTGTGATCCATGAAAATCGATTGATAACTTTTTACCAATTTGCAGAAGAGATGCTTCTGTCCGTGAGAACTGTACACACAAGCATTCACAATGAATGGTTGCACATTTTAGACGTGTAGCAGGCAGTCCTATCAGGACTACAGGAGTACTGAGAAAACTTTCTACCATGGTAGTATAAGCCCTAGTGATTTGCCGGAATGAGTGCATTAGTGTAGCAGTGGATTAAATATGTTTTTTAACTCTCATAACTGTGTTCTTTTATTTTGGATCATTAAAAGTCCCAGTTTGACTTGAACACATCCACATCACCTTTGTAATATCCTATTGCCTGTTTCTTTAAAATATACTGTAGATATTACGTTGGAAGCAAACCAAAGCGTTTTCAACACAAAAGAGTGAAATAGTTGTTGGTTGTCATTTTCATAAGAACAAGCTGAAAGGGTTGCATGAAAGACAAACCCTCCTCACAGCAACCCACTAAATGCAATTTGTAGATCTGCACAAAATTTCCATATTTGGTCATAAAAGAAGACTGCAAGCTACTATGAAGATTGATTGCATCATGGATTTGGGATATTTTTACCCAAAACCAATAAACTGATGTAAATATACAAAAAAGGCTGAAGTTCATAAACCCAATCACAAGACCAATGCTTTGCAATGGCCATCCTAGCCCATAGGAAATGGGTATGCATACTATAGTGTATATACAGTAGACCTAAAAATATAAAGAAGCTTGAATTATTCCTCATGGAGTAGGGCCCTAGCAAAAAAAGTTTTCAAATGTGTTATATAATAGAACATAAACATGTTAGAGCCTTTGAAGCCCCAGGCACCAAATAGTAAGTTAAAAGGGTGCCAATAATTTTTTAAAGAAATACAGTAAAATAGAAATATCGCATTACCTTCAAAAACATTATGGGAAAGCAACTTTTAAAAGACACTCTTAAGCTTAATATATTGCTGACTAAATATATTACTTATTTTATGTATGTATTTTGTATTTCATTTATTTTCATAATGTCATTGTGAAGCAGACTGCATGCAATATGGAGGCTGTGGTATTAGATAAAAAGAACACGGGGTTAGAGAAGGAGAGGATACGCCTGGGTGGGTGAGCGATGTGATTTTATTACGTTGCTGTCCCACGGTCACTCCTGTGATATATGGTTGCTGTGGTATCGCCGAGGCCACACCATGGCATTAACAAGAGCGTCATTTTTCACCCACCAAACAGCAAAGTCAACAGTCTGAGGACCTCAGGTTCCAAGACAGCAAATGAAGAGAAGAGGATTTATAAGGGTGAGATGATTGTGTGTGTGCGCATACTGTATGTGTTTGTGTGCGAAACAAAAACAACATTAAAGGTTAAGAAAATATGAAAATATAGATCTTGTACATTTCCAGTTACATTTAACAACTTAGAATCTTAAGCCTCTTCCAAATGGTTGAAATGGTTGAAATGTCACTTCAACCAAATGGTTGAAAAGATACTTTTAAGGTAAACTTATAAACATATTTTCAAATTTACTGTATATTTATGTTGGTGGAGGAGTGCAAATGTTTTTGGGAATTAGCTGCACTTTATTTGTGATATAAAATGAAGCAGTAGAAAAAACATACTATTTATAACCCTAACCTCTACCCCATCCCTATCCCTAACTCCTAACCTCACTTTTCTGACCTCAATCAACCGAGTATTTTATTAAGAAATAGTGACTCACAATGTGCTTGACCAAACGGTTGAGAAGAATGTTAAAGGTTAATGTTGTAGCGCATCTGCAGAACAAGTGATAATTTCTGTTATTTCTTACATTATAGCTCTCTTCTTCCTTTCCTCTGTAAGAAAACATTAAACTACAGCTTTCCCTTTTGACTATTATCAACATCTGACACTTAGGAATCCTTTAAATATATAATATACCTCTCCTTGCAGGAAATGTCACTATATAATATAAGACCTGGAGCTGTCACCAGTGTTAGTAAATTAAGCTGTTCTAGAATCTTAATCAATCAGAATTAAAGAATTGTACAGTGGTGTTACATGAAATTACCTTGTTATACACTATATTATATAATATTCCAGTCTCAATCTTAATACAAGTTAGTGCTGTCATTAGTTATACACAGGGTCTCACGTGTAAGTGTGTGTGTATGTGTGTGTGTGTGTGTGTGTGTTTGCCACCACTATGGTTATGTGCTATTGTGAGAGAAGCAGCACTACAGCGCTACTCACAGCACCAAGCTAAAGATCTGCAGGAACCACAATTTAATAAGGTCTGAGAGTGAATAATGTGCAAATAGTTGCATTGAGTTTCTGTTTTCAAATGTGTGTGTGTAAGTGGATGGGTGTAGATTTCATTTCATATTTAAGGTAGATGCACGGATGGCAACCGACTGGTTCTATGATTAAAGTACCTTTAATATTAATGACAGGGATTTTTTTTTCTTGAGGTTGTATTACACCCATAGTGTGTCTACAATGAATTAAGCAATCTACAGTATTCATACTTTGATCACATTCCCATCCTTCAGTACAAGAAATATTCACAATTATTTTATCATTGTAACTAATGTGCGAGGTAAAGGGGACATGGCGGCTGGCGAGATTAAGCTTTAGGTAAAGTGTAAAATGAATTAGCATTTGTGTGTTTGTGTGTGAGAATGAGACTCACGGTGGTCTAGGATTAGATCCCTCTCTGGTTATGACTCCCTCTTTCTCCATCAGCATCTGCCGGAATGTGCCGACCTTCTGCCTGATCTCCTCTTCTGAGTATCTGCATATAGAACACATCCACTGAGTGAAACACTTTCCCCTTTCTTTCTAACTCCTCCAAATACACACACACACACACACACACACACACGCACACATACATACACATATCACAATCTCCATTATACGTTCGCTATCGTATCCCCAACTATAGAATAATAAATTACATGGTGTGTCAGTACCAATGACAGGAGTCAAATGTCAAATATCATAACATACTGTACATGTAGTGTGTCAAGCGCTGTAATAGCAATGTCATACACACAAAAGAAACAGGTCACAGGATCAGCGAATGTCAGTCATAGATCATGCAAAAGTGTCAGGGAGTGTCAGGAGACTTTCAGTTCTACATCAATCAATGAGATCAACTTATCAAATGGGACTAACATATTTATTACATAAGAATGTCTACATTTCTTGAGATGCAGGGGTTGTTCAATGACCCAAATTAAATAACAGATATGGAAATAGCTCTTGCAGCACCATTAAGGAATAAATCATCAAATAAATATGACAATATGCCAGATTTATCTTTGACATGATTGGCATCTAAGCAAGTTTTGTGGTATGCATTTCTATGCCTTTGTCTTATTATTAGTCCTTCCCCTATGATCTCCTATGCTTACATCACTCTTTGATTTGTTGATTTATTTAATCCCCTTATGTTCCTTTGTGCAATGTGTACATAACATTCATTTCTGAGGTTCTGGGAGCTTAGTTCAGAGTATGTCTGTTTTTTCTGCTTATACCTACTTCCTACATTAATTATGGCTTGCCGTATTTTAGAGTTGCCTTAATTTTTCTATGGATGATGTTGTTGTTGATGTTGATGATGATGATGATAATGCTGGTGGTTGGTATATATACTGTATATATATATATATATATATATATATATATATATATATATATATATATATATATAATAAGGCCGATAGCCAATATCGATGTTTTTAGTATTTCTTTTATTTATTGCCTCTTTTGTCCATGTTTCATTTTTCATTTTGATCGCTTTCATTATAAAAAAATAACTGAACTGTCTTTACGCCATTCATCGCACTATATGTGATGCGCAAATTTAATATAACAACCTAACATAATCTTCTACCACATCACAGACTCTTTTTTGTGGGAAATAACTGTTTTATAAGCCTTTTTAGCTAAAAATACAGCTACCTATATAATAAAAAGAATTTTTCAGTACCCACATAGCCCAACAAAAATAAACAAACAAAATATAAACGTCTTGCTTGGAGTAATTCCACATGGAACATGTCTTACAAGATGTATATCATCAATCCTTTTCTACTGAGCTTTCTCTTATACTCCCGCACAATCACACTTTCCAATATGTGCGCATGTTGTCATGCAAATGACCAAATATGACCCATGGTAGTCCTTGAATGTCATCGCATTTGCTGATAGGCCAATGTCAGTTGACAAGAAAAATATTGGTTGATACCAATGTATAGCCGGTGCATCACTATTAAATACGTTTCTATTGTAAGTCTATTCTAATTCCCTTACTAATTCCAACATTCCACAACACAGAAACCATTCATCAGCAACAATCATCATTAAGTCTATCATGCTTTCTTTGACCAAGTACAGTTTTACAGCTCTTACAAATCAGCCAAACTGACCTAGAACTCTGACACCCAAGAACCCAGTGTACTGTATATTGTGGCATTGCTGAGGTAAAACCAATATGACCAGACCGTACCATAAAGCAATAAAACTTGGCTTGTACATTTTTTTAAACACACTTTGTGGCAACAAAGCCTAGTGTTCTTCTGCTGTAAGGCAGGTACAAGCAAACACAACTCAACATGCCAGGATGACACATGTCAACATATAGACACATAACCAGACACCAGATTTCTTCACAAACAACAATACAGATAGTCCCAGACTTACAAACAAGTTCTATTCCAGAAGATTGTTTGTAAGTCGGATTTGTTCTTAAATTTGACAAAGTGAGTCTTGTACGTCTTTGACAAATGTAAAGAATAGCAATCCACTTGACTAAATCTCTGTCTCCTTTCCCCAAACTGTAACAGCACCTAAGGAAATGAATCTCTATGTAACACTGTTGTCTCTGCGCCTTTAAATTGCAAGTGGAATCCCGGACCCCATTTTGTCTCAGAGCTGTTTTCCACTGTATTGCATTGTGAACTCTGTTTTGTTAAGATTTTTCCAAAATTAGGATTATTTACCATTAGGATAGCTTTATCGGACAGCCATTTTTTATCATTGTACTTTCAGGCTGATCCATTAAACTCAGTGAGGCCGACTTATTTCTCCCGCACACACACACACACACACACACACATACATGAAAATTTGTAACTTAAATGTTTGTAAGTTGGGGACTACCTGTAATTATTATTAAGCAAAGGCTGATTGTTGTTATACCATAGCGAATCAACACTTCAAAACCTACTGTACATCAAAACCTACAATATTTTCAAACGTGCATGGCTAAGCATGCTTAAAAAGAGTGCTACTGTATCTGCATCAGTATACTGTAGATACAGAATAATCATGTGATTAGCCACAGTCAACACGAAGTCCATGCGAAGATCAAATTTAGCAGTGCAGATGGTAGTAGAATGGTTGGCACTCAAACTCAAAATCACTCACACTTGTGCCACTTAGAGCCAAGTAAGCCACGTATGAAGGGTGAATGAAGGGTATCTTCAATATGCTGGAACACATTCTTTGCAGCATATGTGTTAAACCTGGCCTTGAATACCCACTGTGCCTTCACTGTGTCTATTTTTAAATTAGCTAATCATCTAGGAAGGCCAAACTCTCTAAGCTTGCTTTTAAAGTAAAGAGAACAAATGTCTTACAAGACAGGGATTATCACTAACTCATTAGGAAAACAGGAGGCATGACTGATGAATGTCCAAGTCATTCTGGGTTCTCTGACCAGCTGACTGGTAGTTGGGTGATTCCATCTAAAATCAACCAGTGGGTGCCATCACACGATCACAGATTTTGCTGATTTGGTCACTAATTGTTGGTATTGGCATGAAAATAAACCCCCCCAATGTTTTTGTCTCAACTCCCACTCGTTAAAAAATGGCAGCCATCTTGATTTTTAACCTTGATGCACTTCAAGACATGCCACGCCCCTTTTTGAAATTCTCTTTTCCTAGATAACTCACTTGCTATATGTCATATGGAGATAAAACTGGGTGTATTTATGTAATTTTTCATGTAGATTTAGATTCTGCTATTCAGAAACTCCATGCACACAGAGACAGGAATCAAGCCTGGCTGGGAATTGAACCCGGACCCTGGAGGTGCAAGGCGACACCACCACTACACCACCATGCCGCCCACCTATTATTTAATTCTGCTTTAAAATGATGAATCTAACATATACGGAATATCTACTGACTCCATCATAAATAATCCTCCTGCCTGCAGATAGAGGATTATTCTGGGCCTTTCTCCAATAAAATATGGATGTACATCCAAAATAAATCCCTTGTGAGCAGGACATCTGTGTCGTTTAATCTCTAACTAAGAAGGCGACTATAAGGACGAAGTCAAAGTCATTCGTGTAAACATGCAGCTCACGTGCCTCGTGTGCTCATGTGAGTGGAGTCAGCTGTCAGGCACGACAGAAGGCGAGAGCACTGCAGGTCAAGCCAATGTCTGATCCGAGATCAGATCACGACCTCGCCACATGTAAAGCGCATCCTGAGAACTGATGTGTCCGGAACAGGGCGAGAATTTTAAACGCGTTTATCGCCATCTTTTGCGTTCGGATAGCTTTAAAATATAAATAGGAAAGAACATTGGTAAAAAAAGAACAGAATTCGAGTATTCACATTTGGTTCGGCCATTTTTCTGTTATGCAACTTACAGCATTTTAAATATCTTGCATTTAGTCCACTTAGGATTTCTGTGCAACAATTATTCATTTCGCTGATGCTTTTATGCAACCTAATTTACAAGTGAAATTGAGTCGGTAGTGAAATCTTTACAATGCTTAATTTTTTTATCATTAAATCAAGGCCACAATTCACATTATATGCTATACTTTCCCACTCACCCACTCAGTTGTTCCAATATATTAAGGGTATCACTTAATCACAATAAATAGCTCGATATTTCACCCTTTGTGTAAGAAAAGTTTTAAATGTTATCAGCTACAAAGAATTAGCCATGAACGATAAAACTACTGTATATATACAGTACAGAGAACACGCAAACTCCATCCATGCACGAAGACCCGAAACAGGAATCGAACCTGCACCATGCTGCCTTTCTATTTAATAAAAGATTTAAGGCTAGTTCAAGTGACTTTAAGCAATATATATATAAACTATATATATAATTTAAGGCATAATTTTGTGAAACACACAAAAATGTATATGTATATACCTTTCTTTCGGTTTAGGTGTCTTCTGTTGGTGCACTCGATTGTGCAAGAGGATTAACAGCACTACTATTTACTGTACAGCAAAAATGTAACCAATATTTCTTTTGCATATATAATATTTAAAGGATATTTTTAGGGATGCACCGAAATGAAAATTCTGGGCCGAAAACGAAACCGAAATTTTTGGATGCACTTGGCCGAAAACAGATACCGAAACCGAAAATGGCTTCATTAAAAAACATGTTTAAAATATTTTCTTTTTGTTTGTATTAAAAAAAACTAAAAATTAATTAAGCAATCAAACTTTTATTGATAATAAATAACAGTAATAAGGCTGTTTAACAATAACAAAACTTGCTTCCAAGTGCTTCCAAACCGCCGACATACTCCGTGTTTGATGCGTAATGACAGCGCGAACGAGATGGGAGGATGGCAGAGGCGTGGCGACAATTTCGGCTTTTATTTTCGGCGCTTTCTTACGTTTCGGCCGAAACCGATAATGCTATTTCGGCCGAAAATTTTCGGCAGCCGAAATTTCGGTGCATCCCTAGATATTTTAAACTACCATATGGCCTATTTGCTACTGCTGGTAGTTACTATTTTTGCTCAACTTAGTAAATGCTTCTTCCTCTATAGGGGAAATTGAGTGCATGTCTTTTAAGATACTGTACTTTCTGTCAATGCAATTGAGAAGTCAACTCGAGGTACTCTCAAATCCAAGCTTCTTTTCAGTGACATCAGCTTACTGTGGGTGCACGAGGCATTAAAAATAGCATTATCTTATAAATCATAAATAGGTTTGGCAGGCATCGGGGGCCCCCTAAAAGCTTGGGGGACATTGGTGTTGACAAGCTACTGTATATGGTTATACTGTATATGTAAGTATTAGCTTTAGTTTAAGTATAATGCACACATTAGGTCGTTAAATTTTAAACACTGACTATCCAGGTCTCTGTTTAAGACACAAAATATATATCGCTCATAAACCTTAAACACAGCGGCATCCTTTTTCCTACCTCGTCTGTCAAAAGTTGAAAATAATTCATTCCAGCAGTCGGATTACCGCTTAGGATGGAACACTTAATTATATTTTTAATATGTTTGCCCATCTGACTTTTCAAACCTTCACGACTTTCATATCATATCATAAGCAAAGACCTTAACCTGCAAATGCTCACACCACACCAACATTAATTTGAATTAACTGACATCACTGAAACTGAGAATCGCACAGCACTAGATAAAGCTAGACTTTATTAATTCAGATCACGACGCATACTAAATCAAAGAGTACCCAACAAATACACGTACCATTAGATCTCTATTTTCTATTGACTGCTTGAGAAATGTAATTCCTGCATTGGGAATGTGCATGTGGAGTTTGCATGTTCTCCCTGTACTTGGTGGGTTGTACTTGAAGGGCTCTGGTTCTCTCCCAAAGTCCAAAGACATACAGATTAGGTTTACTGGCATTTCCAAATTGCCTATAGTGCCTATACTCTGAATTAGCACCCAGTCCAGGGTGTTCCCCACCTATTGCCCGAAGCCCCCCTGGGATAGGCTAAGATAAAGAGAAAGACATAAAGAATGGGTGAGAGTGTGAGAGAGATTTGAAGTTTTTTTAGCTTTCTTTTATGCTACAGTACTTAAAGCTGATTGTGTCAAAGTGTTCATGTAAGCCAAGAAGCAATCAGGTTGCAACCAAATTCTTGAACTGTGGACACTGGTTCCAGTTCAAATGGGAAACACTGGAGTTGGCAACGTCGACTCTCTGGACACAGCAGTGCGTTATGGTGTAATAATGCACTTGATATTGTCTCAATATACTGTAAAGTACACTAAATACTGGTTTCAGTATGGTGCAATTAGAAATCTGTCTAAATCTGTCTTAATCACTATTAAATGTATGCAAAAAAATGTGCAAGAAGCCTATTTAATTAATACGTCCTGCTGTTCTATGTCAAGAAACAAATGATAAAGATACAATTTCTTTCTTTATAGCTTACATGAATATTGAGAGCGGGATGTCGGGAGAATAAAAGGAAGAGAGCAGTACATGTGATATGAGTGCTTATTTGATTATGTTCTGTGTCTGGGGGGGGGGGATAAAGCACTTTCCTGCACCAGCATAAAATATAAAATCAGTTTCTTCAAAGCATGTCATGTCCCTCACTCACATCTCCAGGTACTGCAGCATGAAAATGATGCTGACAGATTGTGTCTACGTGCGCGCATGTGTGCGTGTGTGTGTGTGTGTGTGTGTGAGAGAGAGAGAGAGAGACCTTTGGCAGAAAAGAGTTGGAAGATGTTCTCTTAGTAAAGAAAGCCCATTCTGATGCACACGCCTATTCACAGTTATTATTAGATCAGATATTGATCTCCTCTTCTGGATAATGTGTTTTAAATGCACAGTAGTCTGGTATAGTATGTGCTGACATTAGGAGGTCAGGGGAGTGTGGATTTGATAGCTCGGGCTCATAACTAATGCAGTAAACTGCCAAAATGAATGACTGCATTGAGTTATATACAGCGTGTGCTTTCAATGCTCATATTAGTTTCTCTAGATCGTTGTATCGGTAGAGGCCAGATACTGATACAGATATCTGGGCGGGATGCAATACTTCTATTTCATGGCAAAAGTTGAAGCAGCAAAAAATTACACTGCTTGCATGAGAATTCGAGTCTGGTTGCACTTTTGCTCTTTTGCTCAGCACACTGTAAGAGCAATGCCCAAAGTCAACCGCAGCATAAAGAAAGTCAACGGTAATAAAAAATAATACTTAGCCATTCTATTTTAGTACATGTGCCCTTGGTTGCCTAATACTGTAATGCACCAAGATATGGTTCAGAGAACCCTCTTGTTAAAAAGCTTCATCTTACAGTACCTTAAGCTTGTGAGCACATCCTGAGTGGAGTTCACAATCTTGGGGTTTGTGATGTGTCTTAAAGGTCCGATGAACTCACTCACTCACTGTCTATACTGTACAGGGTCACAGGGGGCCTGGAGCCTATCCCAGGAGGCTTAGGGCACAAGGCGGGGTACACCCTGGACAGGGGGACAATCCATCGCAGGGCACACACACACATACAGTCACTCACGAACTGCGGGCAATTTGGGAACACTAATTAGTCCACCAAGCACGGGGAGAACATGTAAACTCCATGCACACAGAGACAGGAATTGAGCCTGGCTGGGAATCCAACCCGGATCCTGGAGTTGCAAGGCGACTACACCACGAGCCACCCAATCAGAAGGACTATATATTAATATTTGAAGCCAGGTTTATCTTTAATTCCTTACCCATCCGTTGTCTATAGCTGGCCTAAACATCTACACATTTAGTCTGGTCTATTTAGTGCAGAAGCTCCAGAATTTAACATTGGACCCAAGCTTATCACTCAAATACATGTCATTTTCTTCACTGTTAAGCATGGAATGAGCCAGATTAATCTTAATTGATTTGCTCAGGCATTTTGAATTTGCTAATATTACATGCCTTTAATCTCATTTGGACTTGGGGCTTCCCCTGCTTGTAGACAAAAAAAAAGGAAAACAAGATCTATCGATGCGCATTTAACTAACATTAAGCACATACAGTATATAATAAAGGCGGCATGGTGAAATAGTGGTTCGCACTATGGCCCCGCTCTTCCGGCATCAAGGGTTTGATTTCCGCCGCTGGTCTAGTTTTGCATGTTCTCCCTGTGCTTGTTGGGTTTCCCCCAGGGTACTCTGGTTCGCTCCCACAGTCCAAAGACACCCAGTTTAATCTAACTGGTATTTTTAAATGGATTCTTCTGGAGACTGGGAGGCTTGCCGCAACTCCGCACAGGATAATTGGTACAGATAATAAATTAATTTGTATAATTACTGTAACATCGACAATTGTATATTGATTAGTGGTGTATTTTTAGTTTCGGGTCAAAAGAAAAAGAAACTACAAACTTTTACCTACGAAGATGACCTGTGAAATTCCAATTCTATTGGAAACACCATTGCAAGTCTTCTTTTTTTTTGTTTTCTTTCTAGTGAGGAAACCCACTACGCGCTGGCAGGAAATGCAAACTCCACAAACCCAGATTCAAACTGCCAATCCTGAGGGTGCGAAGCCACAGTATTTTTTCGCTCTTTGTCTCTTTTATTCTAGGGCTTGTCACATTGGATCATTTCATCTGCAAGATCTGGCACCAGATTTTCTAACTAAGCTTGGGAATGCCACTGCGTGAGGTGGCTGGAATGTGTGGAGCGGAGTAGCTGCATAGTACTATATAGAAATTTATGTGTCTGGCACCAGGATGTTACCTGCAGCTCTTTTAAGTGCTTTAAGACCTCCATGGATCCGACTTATTTATCCAGCACTTTCCCTGGATTCTTCATCAGATTCAGATCTGGTTAATTTGGAGATCAGACCAACGACCCTGAACTCTTGGCCTGCTACTTTGAACTCTTTGCACAGCAGGTTCTGATGCACTGGGTGTTCTGATAACTTTCTATCATAGCCAGCATTGACTTTTTTCAACAATTTGTGCTACATTAGCTTTTCTGTGGGATCGGACCAAACAGGTTATGCTTTGGTAAGTCTTGGATGCCCATGATCTTGTCATCAGTTTACCGCTATATAATTGTTAATTACTGTTAATGTCATGGCTAATCAGTGAATACTGTAACCATAACATCTCTATCAACTCTGCCTTATATCTGTTTGTACCAACTTCCTTTTTTTCCACTAAGCCCTTGAGCTGTCTAGTTGGTGATAAAAAAAAAGAGTAGATTTTTAAAAAACTGAAATAAAAGAAATACAGCTGCTTCCAATTCATTTACATAAAATACACACCGGTGGTTTTGAACGCATCCGCAGTAAACAGCAGAGGTTAAAGATGTTCAGTAAAGTCTTTAGGAATGCTTCCAGCAATGCAGAAATCAAGCGCCTTTTCCTTGTCCCCATCCATTTCTCATAATTGTACAAAATAGAAGGAACCGATTTTCTGCACCGGCATTCCTGCAGGGCGTGTGGTGCTCAAACAGCACTCGTAAACATGGCAGGGCACAAATCGCCCAGTCTGACAACCGGCAGACTCGCGATGTCAAACAGCGGCATTTTTCAATTTAGTTTAGCATGCCGCTACCGGAAAATGAAATCAGAGCAGCATGTCCTGACTGTGGTGTGAGGCTGCCAAGGCCTCTTGTCACAATGTTTGCCCTCGGTATAATGCAATTTCGGTACTCGGCATCAAGTACCAGCACCTGCGTGAAAATAGACGACTAAATCCCCTGTTTGTACACACTTTGCTTCGATCATTTTTTTATGAATGACACACACCTCCCTTTTTTCACTTGATTTCGATGTGGTTTTCTATGTGTTATCATAATTGTTATGACCACGTCAAATAATAATGTTGAATTCAACTTTATTAGGAGCACTTGCACTCCTGGTCTTCTGCTCATCCTCCTCAGGTTTGATGTATTCTGATATGCTTTTTTGCTCACAGCAATTGTAAATACTTGTCAATAAGATAAAATCCTTTCCTTTCTTCTTTGAATTTATTTTTTTGTACCACCAGCCTACAAAAAAGAATGATAAGAAGTGGAGGCAGTAGGGTGGACTATATTCTTGACAGATAATTTGCCTTTAGAGGATAAAAATTGAAGGAAAAAGACAAAAACAGCAATAGAACTGTTCTGTGTAAACAACAGAGCCTGTTAAAGACAAGCCCGACCTTTCTGTTTCTATTTTCTGGCTTTCCTATTCAAGGTCATGACCAGGCATCAGACTTCTGCATCCTACTGCAGTGCAGTGTCGTACATAACTAGCTGTTAAGGATGTGTAAATAGCTGTTATATATTAAGCTTAAGATTGCACTAGCTGAAAACACACATATTTCAAACAACATGATTTCACCCAAGATCGCGGTAACCAAGGGCAACCATCATGCATTCAGTGCTTCTGGTCACAAGGGATCCGTTACAACAATACCAGGATTTATCAGCCTCCATGCAGAGGACCTTTACCACTGCCAGCCAGAGTGTGTGTGTGTTTTTGTGTGCGTGTGTGTTGATTTATCTCTTCTTGCTCAATAAGCTACAGAAAGCAATTGGATCTGATGCGGGTAAAAGGGAAGGAAGTGAGTCTGCACTTATTATAATCTTATTCATACCTGCTCACACTACTAAGCTATAAAATATTCAAGAGATATTTAATAAAGCAGTGTTCTTTTTAACACACATAGATAAATACACTTATATAACACACATAATATAATCGGTATATTACACCATAAAATAGAGAAATGAAGAAAGATCACAAGGTCATATTGTGAAGTAAAAAGACACTTTCAATTCAAGCTGGAGAAATAAAGCCCTTCTAAACCTGTGGTTCTGAAAAATTAGTCCAATACAGAAAGAAGTGCCCAAAACAAGCAGTTCCTCAGATGACCATTTGGATCTGGCTCCAAAAATAAGTCAATCCCCATGGACCGGCATTGTTATTGTAAATGCCCAGCTTTATAACAGAAATAAACATGTTTCCATACAGTAGCTACATTTCTCGTTCATGACATCTGTAAAAGGTAAAATCTTCCATAACTTATCAGTTTAAATCAAGGTACCAGTTAAAAGACTTGGACACACCTTTTAAATCAATGTTTTTTATTTTGTAATTCATTTTCTACATTCTTAAACAATACTGGCGATTTCAAAACCATGAAATTACACATGTGGAATTAAGTAGCCACTGTATGAGCACCACTGTATTGGCTGTGGTGGCTCAAATAGTTAAGGTTGTAGCTTGCTGGGTTTCAGATGGTTATGGGGTTTAAGCCCCTGCACCGTCCCGTTGCCACTGGGGAGCCCTTATTCAGGGCCCTTAACCCTATCTGCTCCAAAGGTGCTGTATCCTGGCTGACCCTGTGCTCTGACCTCAGCCCCCTAATTGGGATTTGTCGAAACTACAACTTTCATTTGGGATTAATAATTAATTATTATTATGTAAATAAATAGCAACAAAAAAAGTAAATTGTTATTTTTTACAACACGGCAGTCAGCTGTTCTGGAATAGTTCTCGCAAGAACAGTACTGTCAGGTGCATTTGCAAAACCCATCGAGCACCCTGATGAAATGAAGACCATTCCAGGAGATCAAGACGACAACTTGCAGTACCTCGGTTGCAAAGGAGAAATTCTTTCATGAAGGCTTTAAATAGCATAGAAAGAATACAAATCAGGAAAGACCCAGTGGAATTAGAAGGTGTGTCCAAACCTTTGTCTGGTACCGTATATTAAGTGGTACATAATAAGGGGGCGTGGCTGATTAGAGCTGCGTTGTAGTTGTCAAACCGCTAGCGGTCTTCCATGCATGGATATGCTAACTGGATTCATTGCCTTATGTTTGTCCGTGTGATAAATCAGTTCCTATTATCACTTACACTACAGTAGTTATTATAAACAGCTGTTCCATCAGCCTCTCTTTTTTTCTCTGACTTCAAGTCAAAAAGAAACCAAAGCTTGTGATGTTAATTACTGAGAAATGAGAAAGTGCACAAACTCCTCCACCCTACAGACTGTCTAATGGAAGAAAACTTGCTGAATCGTACAGAATGTTGATGCTGAAAACCACTAACTAAAAATATGCAGTAGACCCTGGAAATAATAATATTTTTGCAAGTAAACATATCTTGAATAAAGTCAAATGTATTTACAATTTTGTACTTACTAAAAGAAACTATAGCACGTATTTCTAGATCTAGTTTCCTATTTTTTTTTTTATTTCTTATGATGTAATTTTTTTTATTATTTCCTTTCTAAATAAAAGCAAAACGATTGGACAGTAAAAACAGAATATAGTAAAATATGTCTCGAAAAAAGCTATTTAATGTAGTCATTTAATAAAAAATAATAGATACAGCTTGCCGGATTCAAATGTTTTTTACTTGGTAAGATGTCATTTTTACCAATGTATTAAGAATTATACGGTTCACTTGTGACCTGTCATATCAAGTCAAGTATTAAGTCTCACAGGACATTATTTTGAGTTTTATAAAATCAGTTGATAAATATATTATCTTCCTGATCCTTCAACATACAGTAAGTGAGAAAGTTTGAATCCTACTGTAAACATTGTTTTAAAGCACTTTAATAAATAATGTCCAGGCTGGTTACTCCTACAGTATTTAAATGTATAGCATAAGTATCCGCTGTTGACGGGAAAAGAATTTGTAAAAATAGTGAAAAGGTTAAAGCTAAAAATGAGCTAATCAGCTATTATGTAATCAGCGACATAATTATTTCAGGTAGAAAAATTAGATCAGATAAAGATTAAGTTTTGCCTTAAAATGACTCTAGTATGTTAAAATTTACTTATACCAATTCAGCGCTGTTACTGCAGCGGTAAAAATAATAAGTAATCCCGGTAAAAATATTCAGTTTAGATTTTCTTATTAATATCTATTGGTGCAGGTGTTCATTGACATTGAACAAGTAGCTGGTTAGTAAAATAAATCCAGCATATAACTGGTCATGAAATCACTTTTACTCAACATTTTGATTTCACTTATGGTGCAAGTTAAACCTCAGGCTCATACCTATGTACTGCAAAAGTTTCATAAAATTCTGTCCAGCCAGTTTTGCTTGATATAATTATGTTCAAATAAAGATTTTTATAGTGATAATAACACTGGGCTCCCAGTTCAGGTATTTTACAGTCTCTTACCTCGGACTGCTGCAGATATGTTTCCTCTAATGACCCGTGTTTTATCTCACAGGGGCGCTTCACATAACTGCTTTTTATTAGCACCACAGTTTCGGAACATATGAGAGAAACAGGTATTAAACTTTCTGCAGGGAGAATAAACATGCATCGATCTGTCCATTCATCTTTGAAGATTCAGTTTTTATAGTCAACGTTCCGTTTTTCAGAGTAACCCATGCTGTGTCACGCTTTCGTTTCTGTGTCTTGACATGTGGCGGCTTGTAGGTGTGTTTCTGTATCTTCCGGATACTCTGTCTATACACAGAAAACTATCACATTGATTGGCGTTGTTGAGTGATGCGTATAGCCACGCCCACAGCGATAAATACATTTTAAAAAGTGGCTTATGCTGTGACATAATCTGGCACATAACTGCTCATAACTAAACATTTTGATTTCATTCATGGTGCAGGTTTAACCTCAGGAAAATACCCAAGTAATGCCAAAGTTTTATTAAATTCTGTCTGTTGTGACATACTGTACAGACAGACAGACATACTGTACAGACAGACATTTTTCTGAGACTGGTATCGGCTCGTCCAATGTATGAAATGTAAAGATATGATTGAAGGAGCGAGCTCCGACCAATGTACAGACAAAACCTTTCTTTGATACGGATCCCTCCTCATAAACAAACTTACACTGGCTATATCTCAGCAAACAAATGTCATACCTTAATAAACATGGTATTAAAATGAAGCTTATTGAACCAGAAATGTAAAAATATGCATAATTCAAATCACCCAAAATGCAACTTGATCCCTGATCTGATGTGACGATTCACATTTTTATTTTTAGCTTTTTATACAAGTCTACAGTACTGTGCAATATCCAGAGCCTTACAGAATTTATTCATATTTTGATTCCTTTCTTGTATTTTTAATGTAGTCTTGAGTTTTAGAGAAATGTTTTGTGTTTGTTAAACCTCACAGTGACCTATGAATCATTCAAGCATTTAAAAACAAAGCATCCAGGTACATATGATGGCAGATGATCAGGCAAGTGATTAGTTGAAAAAAAACAAGAGGGGAAAAGAGGTTGCTGTTGTGGTTGTTATCTACATAACCAATTTTAAAATTGTAAAATATTCGTTCTTTTGTCTTTAATTGGATCAACATTATTTTATTTTATTTAACTTAATATGAAGAAACGAGGACTGACTCAAGATTTTTGCACAATACTATATACAGTATAAAATCACCTGTTATAATAGAACCGGAAAAAGGCAACATATTACAAAAATTACATTAATATAAATCCATTGCTCATCTTCCATCCAGAACTACTGTCAAAGCTGTGCTTTTCTTAAAAAAAAAAAGCATAAACCGCACACACACACACACACACACACACACACACATACTGTGTGTATATACCGTATATATAACTGCGGCACCCTGAGAACTAGAAAATCATAATCTTTGGACAGATTTGCCATTTAAATCACAAATACTTTCAACTCAAGCATTTCTCAAGCATATCTTTTTGCTGCCTTCTGCGTTTAGACTTCTAACTTCTACCTTAAGATTTTGTAAGATACTTTTAGGTAGGTATGTTTAACATTCATTTCTCAGAAATGGCAATGACAAATGCATGACAGATGAGTTAGAAAGAGGTTGAAAAACACACGATGATCATGATGAGTGCATGTGTTTTTATGAAAAAGCTATTATCTAATATTTTTTTATTAATTACATTGTTTTACATGGTTCATTTGTAGGTGTGACAATAAACCTTATGAACTGTTGGTCAACTTTCTAACAGACAATATAGTGTCTCTATTTTTCTCTTGTTCAGGTTTGGTCCTTCTTATCCTCCCCCTCCTGATTTTATGGCTGATCCTGCTTTTTGTGCGCGTGAGTGTGTGTGTGTGTGTTTGTGTCTTGGGAGGAGCAAGAAGTAGACAGGCTGCTGATAAGAGGGGAGTTGCAGACGACTAATTGGCTCCCAGGGCAGAGAGGCAATAAAACCCATCTGATGATGAATGCCCTCTGGCTGCAGTCACAGTACATATGTTATATATGTGTGTGTGTGTGTGTGTGTGTGTGTGTGTGTGTGTGTGCGTGTGTGTCCTGTGTTGCTTTGGGATGACACCTGAGTCTGGAAAAATCCGAATAAGAAAAAGGGCACTGATTAAAATGTCTGTGTGTGTGTGTGTGTGTGTGTGTGTGTGTGTGTGTGTGTGTGTGTGTGTGTGTGTGTGTGAATACACGTGTGTGTTTGAATAGTTCCCAGTATTTTTTTTTATAGTGTGATCATTCACTCTAAGCTAAGCTATACACACCCTTTCCATCCCCTACATCCAACTTTTTGCATCTTCATTGCTCATTTTATTCAAATATCTTTAAACTAAATTTATTTGCACGGTTCATCTCCAAACACGGTTAGCTTATGCAAGCCCCTGGAGTAAAACTCTACAGGGAGAATTCATCAACTTAGTACACATTCTCATTATTTCCCATTATGATACAGCACTGCTACAACTCTCTCCGTACAGAAACGCACGGAGTAAACAGCCTTGTGCTATTTTGCATCCCCTGTTGTGTTGGCACATCACCATTATCATCATTTGAATTCTATCCATGTTTGAGTTTTGCACACCACATTGCCTGGCGCATTGGGATTTCACTCACGTGCATAGCAGCTGAAGAGGTAAATATGAAGAAATGCACGAATTCTACAGGAAACACAGAAGTGCAGGATTCTGTACTATAGCTTTTAACTACACTGCAATTGCACAACTGCATGCTCTCGAATTCTACATTAGTTAAAATATAACACAACACATTAGACTTTGTTTGGAACTAATAGGAACTAGCCAGCGAGCTAGTAAACAACTCTGTACTGTCATAGCCCGTAAGACATTTTACTATGGTGTGTAGTATGGTAAACTATGATACGCTATAGTATAAACTATAATA
The DNA here is from genome assembly GCF_024256425.1 of Clarias gariepinus. Taxonomy (NCBI): domain Eukaryota; kingdom Metazoa; phylum Chordata; class Actinopteri; order Siluriformes; family Clariidae; genus Clarias; species Clarias gariepinus. Next base: position 7,618,600 of record NC_071123.1, on the reverse strand, counting down.
CGTAATAATAAAACCATACTTATTACCATGGTAGGCACCATGAAACCTACTACAGAGAGTACCCTGGTAGGTACAATGGTACCATGTGGTACATGTACTATTGTATATCATGAAATACGCAAACAAATACCATGATACAGATCCCATTAGGCTACTGTGGTATGTATATTATGGTAAAAAAAAATTATGGGATCTAGTAATCGGCATTCCATCTCTTTTCGATGAGCCAGATTATTTGGCTCAGCTAATCAATAAAAGCCGCCACGTTCGGCTCCCAAATGGCTCTTTATTTAGTACTACGTCTGGCTTTTAAAATTTAGGCAAATTTTGCAATATTTTGACCTATAATTGTTATTTGTGCACCTACATCACTTCAATTAGTAATGTAATGCAATGATACTAAACATTATTTTACATTATGTTTGGAATAACATAATTAATATACAAGCATCCAACACTATTACATACTGTAATGAATTTGTTGTCAGTAATGAAAAACCCTAACCCTGGCCCTTGTGCACAATTCCAATGCCACTGAGATGGCAGCAAGTACAGTAGATCGATTTACTTACCCATGCCAATATTTGCCATGACATTTCAAAATGTCTCACTTTCAATATTTGACATGTTATCTATATTCTATTCTGAATAAAATATTGAAATTTGAAACCTCCACATCATTGCATCATTCTGTTTTTATTCACAATTTGTACAGTGTCCCAACTTTTTTGGAATCGGGTTTGTACGTAAGGATTTAAATGGCAGCATAGTGGCTTAGTGGTTAACACTGTCGCCTTGTACCTCCAACACCCGGGTTCGATTCCCGCCTCTTGTGCATGGAACATGCATATTAAGCTAATTGGCTTTCTCAAATTGCCCATAGTGTGTGCATGAGACCACTAATTTACAAAGTTCTCTAATATATTGTTTGTCAGCTAGCTTACAGAGTCATATTCCCTGACATTTATTTAACATCCAAGAAAGCTGTCAAAATATACAACACTAATCAAAACTAATTTGCTATTTTAATAGCAAACATTTTGCTCATCACTTCTGAGGCTGACTAGCTAACTGCCAAACTAGCTTGCCCTGCCACTTCTAATATTTCTTTTAACAGAATATAACTAGCTAGTACACAGCTATAAGCTAGCTCACAATGCCAAATTATTTGCCATTGATTTAATGATAAAAAAACAACCATTAAAACAGCTTGGCTAATCATTAGCCAGCTAAAGCTAAATTTGAGACATTTGTTTTACAGCAGTTTAAAGATCTTAGCACCTTAGCATTTTAGCAAATGAAATATTTTGAATTCACCAAACCAATCCATAATTTTTTCAAATAAGGTTACAAGCCAAATATAAATCATTAAGCTTATTTCTAGTCAAATGTTGTAAAAGAAGCTAAATTATCTGCCAAATAGAACAAGACGTTTTTGCAGCCCTTTGCAGTAAGCATAATAATCTTATATTTGGTTTGTTGTAATAATGTAAGAAATTATAGAAATGTTTGACTAGATTCAAGAATATTTCACATACTTGATTAGAAAAGTTATTAAACTAACACAGCTTGTACTGAACATATGTTTATTATAAAGGGTTTAATTTAAATCTCATAAGCTAGCTTGATATCTATTGGGTTTTCCAGAAAAGCTACAGTAAATGTTTACCCGTCTCCACTCAAACTGTTTAAACCAACCATCCCCCATGAATTTTCATTTCAATCACTAATTGCACGGCAATTTTCAGGAGCAAAAGCTGCTTCATGGGGTGCCGGTGTGAACGTGTGCCGGCCGTTTGGCAGATGGTCATGCTCTCCTGCCTGACATCCAGCTTCTTATCACACTCATCAATCTAATGGTCAGAACTTTTAATGAGGAACAAACCATCTGCTGGTCTAAAAAGGGGGGTTGGGACAGACTAAATGGATTAGGTGTATTACTGTAAGCAGCTTTACTTGGTATAGGGAATATGGGAAGAAAGGGGTGGGGAGCTTAAATAAATGGCTTTTCAGCAGCAGAAACGAGAGTGTGTATTATAAGGGTTTGAGTGCATGGGTTTAAAACCAAAATCAAATTAGTACAAATTAATCCACACAAGTGAAAGACTTATGCATTGCTCATTCAACGTTAATTTCTTTCCAGTAGTTAAATGATTTTTTTTGCAAGCACATACACACTCTTGATCAACATCCTCTACAAATCACCAAGTCACACACCTTCTAGATCATTAGTCACTTCTTACTTGTACCTGACTTCCTTACAAAGCCCAAGAGAGAGCTGGCATAGACTGCTGGAGTGTATATGTGTGTGTTTGTGTGCAGGTGTGTGTGCGTATTCTGTTTGGCTGCCTGAAAGAAAGCATTACTTTTTCCCTCACCCTGACATGACACTCTTCATGTACACCCATGCAGTTTCTTACCCCTGTTCCTCCATCATCTCCTGCAGCTCCATGCACTTTAGCTCCACTCGTCTCTTTCTTTCATGGTCCAGGATTTCGCGGCGAGCCTTCTTCACCAGCACAGGCTTTGGCGGCGCGGCTCCTTCTTCTTCTTCTTCCGGTTCTTCGTCGCCATTGGGGCGTGTGGCGGCACCCGGGGCACCGTTAGCACTGGTCTCGGGAGAGGGCACCTTCGCCCCGTCGTACATGGCCACAGCACTTTTGAAAGAGAGAAATAGCAAGCGAACAAAGTTACTGAATAAATCCTTTACAAAGATATATCTTATCTTAATTTATAAGAATAAGGAGAATAATTAATAGTCTGCAAAATTAATAATGCAAAAACCCTTGCTTTAAAATGGCAAAAAAAAAAAACTTATATATGCTTGATTATCAGGATTCATAGGCAAGGATCAACATTATTTTACTCCATTAAGATAGATTTGGCACAAGGTTGCAATTGGAAACAGCATGTCCATAGGAGGTGTTCTTTATAATTTGGCTAATTTAAGCCAAGATCTTGTTTTAAAGTGAATATTCAGAAATGTGATACATTTCCAGAAAACAATATGCCACAGAAATCAAAGGGAAATCAAAGTTTAGAACCATTGCGCACCACAGTTAACCTTTTTTCATGCAAAAAAATGACAAAGACATTTTTTTACCTTTCCAACGTAGATTTTAGTTAATATTTTAGAGGGGGTTTTTTTTGTGTGTGTCCTGACAACCTGACAACCCTGTTTGTTAACTCCCAGGCCAAAATAACTATGACTAATTGTAATGTGAATTTTAGAAAGTAATTTATAGGTTCATTTCAGAAATTAATCCCAATTCATAGTTTCATATTGCATATCATATAATATGAAAAATTAATTGCTCGCAGCCTGTTTGCTTGGTTGCATTTTTTGAAGCCTGCTTATTAATGTGGGCAGAATAGCATTAAAAAGTACTTTATGGGTGACGGACGAAGACATTTTAATTGACTCTGAGATGGCATAGCTCGTTATTGTTAATTCTCATGAACACGGGATTCCTGGGTTAATTTGCATATATGATCAGTTAGTTTATCATGTAACATGTAATATGTAATAACAGTACGTTTTAAAATTTATTATAACTTTATATAAAGTTATGCGCATCAACATATCAAATTCACTAAATAACTTATTAAAGTGGTTATGATACTTGACATTGTTTTCTCTGTCTTTGACTATTGTTTATAATTTACCCGTACCCTAGACAACAGTCTGGATCTTTCGCGGGGGTGTTCATGTCAAACCAGGACATGGGATAAAATTTCTTGTGAACAAAGAACAGTGAAAAGAAGTGAAGACTTCAAGCACAGTGCGAGGATGAGACTCAGCCACAGTGAAACAGTTAAATAGCGGAAATGTTTTAATGAAAGACCATACATCCCTAAATAATGATCCGGGCCGAGGAGGATCGGAGCCCATTGTAGTGTTCCGGTGAGCATTCAGCATGTATAAAGCATAATTCCAAGCAGAACAGAATTTTTGGTGACAAATTGAGAAAGACACTCATATGTGTGTGGGATCATGAATACCACTTGCACATTAAAGGATCTAGGTTGGTTTGTTATTGCCACATCCCGTATACTATCCCGAACCCACTACCAGCCATTTCCATATGGTTGAGCCATTTAAGGAGCTCCTTGGAGGCCAGAGTTGCAGACATGAAGCAGTCAGTATGATCATGGCTTTGGCAACTAAGAAAACGTTTTATCTTGATGGTATCCAAGCATTAGTGAAACAATCGGATAAGTACTTTAGTCTAGCCGGGGTTTATATAGAGAAATAATGGGAGCTTTTTACTCTTATAATTTTGTCCTATTATTCTGGACTGTATTTGACTTGAATATCTCTCCTAGTTACCCAAGACTAAAAGGCATATGGTTCATACATCTACCTGACACACACACCAAAAACAAAATAATGACAGGATGAGAGAGAGATTGAAGGATGGATAGGTCTATTGTCTCCACCTCTCTGGGCCGGAAGCCAGTTAGCTCCATTAATAGACTCATTTTTCATAACGGGGAAAATGTTACCATGGAGTTTAATCATTGTCACTGTTAAACAGCCTGAGGTCCTGTGATTCATTCTGTGCAATAAACGTCCCTCGCTTACAGTGTTCCATTACACAGATAAAGTTTAAGTCAAAAAATCACAATATGTTATTTAGTTTTACATGGTTAGCTGAGTAATGATGTAAATTTGTCTATATTTGAATAGAAAAACAACAGCAGTGCATTTAGCCTGTCTTTTGTCAAGCCTCCTTTAGTCCGGGTGTTAAAAGGCGCAAGGCAGAAGGGGAGCATTTAGCAAACAAGCCGTGCATTGTGGGTAAAATCACGAAGCAGCCCATAGTCTAACAGGTGGCGCGACAGCAGGAGGCATCGTCGCAGAATTCATTATCCTTCAGCTTTAGAAACATTGTGAATTACTTATGTACTTTCACTATCTATTCCTCAACAGCTCTCTTCTTATACCACTTCAGTTATAATAATAAACATTTCTCCACCCACTCCATTTATTCACATCTGCCTTTCTTCTCTACTAAGAAATTTACACACCATATATTTTATAAGAGATATTTACCAAAGAAACCTCTTGTATTACCTCCTATTAATTATTTTAACTGTTGGGGTTAAATGTTGCCCTATCATTCAAAGATCACAAGTTTGATTCCCAGGTGATGCTGAACAGAGGTCTAGAGAGAGCTGATTGACCAAGCTCTCTCAGAGGGGAGGAATGAAAGGTACTTAGTGCTCCCACATTAATCACGGCTCTACAGCCAATCAGGGCCGTCTGTAAGCTCCTGCAAGGGAAAGGAGCGGATAGCGCTGTCCTCCGAGTGTCTTACGCCGCCCCCAACAATGTGTAAGGAAGCAGTTCGAAAAGATGTGGTTGGCTGGCATCACATGGTTCGGATGAAACACATGATAGTCCTCGGCCCTCCCAACTGAGTGATAGAAGTAGCCTTAATGTGGGAGCCCCCTAGTGATATGGAGGAATTGGACACAAATAAATTATGGAGAAAAACCGGTGAACAAAAAAAAAAGTGCTGTCAGATTCTCCGCTGGTCTCTCTTTGCATTTCTGCTCACAATAACTAGATGTGTTTAGTTTTTCACACAACCCTGTAGACTGATTTTGTGTGAAAATCCCACTATCCCAGCTAACCATGTCAGAGTTCAGCATTTCCCCATTCTAAAGTGTATAACTGAGACTCTTGGACCTGTATCCGCATGATTGCATGCATTGTATTCCTGCAACATGTGCGGCTTATTGCAGATTCTCATGAACGTACTGTACATCCACACAGTGTTCCTTTTAAAGTGGCCAGTGAGTTAATGTAATTTAAAAGCTGGGGTGGCTTTTGGTTACTAGACAGAGCTCATGTACACCCATAATCTACATGCACCATATCCTGACCCAAAGTGCTACAGTAATCGTTTTTATCTTCCATTTATATTATTCTAATGCTTCTAGTTTTATACGATGCTTTATTTATTCATCACATCAATGGACCCTCATTTCTGTAATGCAATGTATCTCTTGTTTATCTGCATACAATTTAATACCAGTTGAGGTTTTCTAATATGGAGCACTTCAACCACCAGTGGTGCGGAAAAGAAAGGACATAGTGTTGTGTAAAAAGTTAGTCCTGTAACTGAACATGATGCTACCTACTTTTACCCAATTTATGCTAATATTTTCACACATTACCATTTATTGCTGGTCAACAAACGCGATTAGAGAATTCTTTCTCTCCTGTAATCAGTCTTGCTTAAATACCAAGGTAGATTAGAAAGCAGGAAATTTGGAGTTGTTATAGAGGCCTGATATCCAAAAGCTATTTCGAACTTCTTTTAAACCTAGCTTAAATCAATAACTAATAAATCTAATAAGCGACATCCACCATGCTTCAGATAGTATTTACAAGACAGATATGATTCATGAAGTCTTAAATGATGTGTGTGTGTGTGTTTGTGTGTGTGTTTCTGCATGCGCACTAGTAAAGTACAGACAGCTTACTGTAATCTCCCACAGGAGATGCATTTCTCTCCCTCGCTCGCTCTGTAATTACACAGACTGCTATGTAAGATACACACGTTCAGTCCCCTGCCATTTGCCGTATATTCTGCGGATGCTGTTGGCTCCTTCAGACAACTGACAGCAAAGCTAACCTAATGGGAAAGATTACAGCAGTCAATTAAAGCTTCAAAAGAAAGAATGTGTGTATGGATGCAGTATAAACACTGCTCTTGAGTATGCTAAAAGTTTTAACAACATAAATACTTTTTTTACAGCACTGTATATGATAAAGTCAACAATGATAATAAATTATTTTTTATATTGTATATATCATTATATTTATTATAGAATATATTATTATTGATTAATTATAATAATAATAATAATAATAATAATAATAATAACAATTATTATTATTATTATTATTATTATTATTTATTTATTTTTTACATATTATTAGCTATATAATGCTACGGATTTCTTGGTTCAATTAAATTAGAAATTATTATGTCCTATTAATATTATGTCATCCTCAGTTAACAACAGTCAGTGATTTTTTGGACGAATACAAGAGTTTTTTCCTTGAGGTGGGCGTGGCAATACGCATCACACAACAGAGCCAATCAACATAATAGATTACTGTAAATACCCAATTGCGTAAAAAGAAGACAAAAACAACCATAATGCACCTATAAGGCGCGACAATCCTCACGTTTCAATAATTTCCCTCACGGGATCAATAAAGTATGTCTATCTATTTATGTTCTGGAACCGTGGCGCTAATAAAAAGCAGTCATGTGGAACGCCACTATGAGATAAAACACAGGCCATTATAGAAAACATACAGCACCCGCAACAATCCGAGGTGAGGGCGTGTAAAATCCCAAGCCATGGTAATGCGCTAAAATCAAAATGTTGATTATTAAGAAAGTGATGTTAAGAATCTACTTTGAACAGGGGGTGAGCGACGAAAGAAGGACAACTTAGCGTTAACAAGGCATAAGATACTCAGCCTTTTACTTTTATTTCTGATTTCAGTGTTAGATAAGGATTTTAATATACTAGATGTGTGAATTTATTCTTTAATACTTTACACTATTGCACACATTTTGGTATATTTTAACTCACATGCTCCAGTTATAACATATTTAGCTCAACGGGTGCTAGGCGACAGTGCTAACCACTACACCACCCACCCATAAATTTTAAAATACACAGCCCAGGATTTAGCTCAGAATTGGTATGTTAGCTAAAAGTGTCAATAACTAAAATGCATATTAGTTATACGCAGGGCAGCACGGTGGTGTAGTGGTTAGCACTGTTGCCTTGCACCTGCAGGGTCCGGGTTCGATTCCCACCCAGGCTCTATTTGTGTCTCTGTGCATGGAGTTTGCATGTTCTCCCCGTGCTTGGTGGGTTTCCTCCGGAGACATGTAGGTTAGGTTAATTGGTGTTCTCAAATTGCCAGTAATGTGTGTATGTCGCCACAGCAGACCGTCTGATCCGCACAACAACTTGGCACAGGTTTTACGCCAGATACCCTTCCTGATGCAACTCTCCCATTTTATCCGAGCTTGGGACCAGCACTGCATCCAGTGGCTATGGTTTGGGCATTGGATGGGAATTGGGTTCAGGCTTTCCACATGGCAGACAAGAAAATCTACCAGTGAGCCTCCAATGCCAGAATGAACTGGTTAACTAATCTTCTGAAAACACACACATTCCCATGATTTACAGGTAAATTTCCAAATGATGATGATAAAGCAAGAAATGGCATTTTAATAGTAGCAATTATACGCCAATTAAGCGGACGAGTATAACCAATGCTTTTGTTTATATGACCCTGTATTCATTCAAAACGCACTTCAAAAAGTCAGTGAACGTAAATGCCAGCTGTGGATAACATTTCAAAACAAGTCAATTACTAACTAAGATTCTCTCGATCTACAAATCTTTAGAACGAGTACAAGCAACATAGCGCATTTTGTACCCCTTAGAAAGGGTGCTAATCCATCGCAAGGCACACATACACAGAAATTTGAGAGCACCAATTAGCCCAATCTGCATGTCTTTGAACGGAGGAAAACAGAGTACCCGCAGAAAACCCGCCAAGCACAGGGAGAACATGCAAACTCCATGCACACAGAGGTGGAAAGCTATCCTGGCCGGGAATCGAACCCGAACCCTGGAGGTGCAAGGCAATGAAATGTTTTCTTCTTATTTGGGTGAAAAAAATAATAAACAGGAAGCAAAAACAGAAGAGAAACATTTGGATTTTATGTTTAGTTCTAAAATAGAAGGCCAAAAAACTAATGAGCCAGAATACAGTGGTAAAGGAGCTGACAGTGATATAAGCACTGTAACACTAAGCTTAGCGCTAATTATCCTAAAACAAGTGTTAGGTGCTGATAGGAAGAACAGAAGGTCCTGTAACTAAACACGAGGACGCTCCTCTTCCCGAGGTGACAAATAATCCAGCTGAGACTATTGGAGCAAGTGCAAACTCTGGCTGTAATTAATAACTTTAAAAGGTTAAGTATAAAAGGCAGTGGGCTTCTCAGCAAAGGATGGTCATTCACAGACATACGGCCTTCTTTAAAAACTTTGCACCTTTCGGATGTTTTACTGTGGCTTATCACCTACACCTTAGCTGGCCAGGGGTAGCTCAGTGGTTAAGGCATTGGACTACGGTTCAGAAGATCCCAGGTTCAAACCCCACAACCACCAAGTTACCACTGTTGGGCCCTTGAGCAAGGCCCTTAACCCTCAATTGCTCAGATGTATAATGAGATAAAAAAAATGTAAGTCGCTCTGGATAAGGGCGTCTGCCAAATGCTTAGATGTCTGCCAAATGCTTAGATGTGCTTGAAGTCTTCTGTAAATGTCTATAGGTTTACTTTCATCACATGTGAGAATTTGACATAAAACCATCTCGTACATCTATAACAGATAACCTTGGTGAGAAATAAACTTTTGAACGCAGCTCCTACTGTCCTGTGTTCTTCTGATCTGTCACTCTATCTTTTGTCCTTTGTTGTCTTTTGCTTTGACATTATCCTGCCAGTTACCTGTCCCAATTCCATGTTTGTTTCACTCTCTTTTTTTCTGTCTCTGTAGGTAATGATAGGAGCGGTAAAAAATAACCAGAGGCTTGTCCTTGGCCAGAGAAGGCAAGTGGGGTGATAGTGTGGGAGTCATGCAGTGTTTTGTGTGTGTGTGTGTGTGTGTGTGCACGTAAGTGCATGTAGGATGTTATTTACGTGTAAACACTTGTAAATCATTTGTGTTGAACTGCTACACAAGAAGAAAAATAACAATTTTGATGTCAAGGCTGGATAAACGCATCTCAAAAATCATGTAGAATAACTGAAGTGGATGAACAGAAAATCACAAAAGCAGAAACCTGAGGTTAAAGAGAAGACAAATTCACCAAAACTGAAGAGCTGAAGGTTGAGAAAACATTTTCCAATCTTTAAATTTATAACTTATATATAAAATTAAAAGTTCCATTTTTAAATGTGCTGTATATGCAAAGATGATATTTAATCTGGTAATATTCTCAATATCTGTTTATATATATATATAATTTCTTAATTACAATCGTGCAGGTTACTTTCTTAGCCATCATCACATTTAACGGCTGGTTACAATGGTGTATGATTTTAGTACTGCAGGTGGAGTTACAATGCTGAGATCCCCAACCTCTAGCAAACTGAAGCACACACTCATACAGTAAAGGCGACTTGGAAATGGCAATCAGCATACACACGTCTTTGGGTTGTGGAAGAAAACCAAGAGGCAATCTCCGGGTCTGAAAAATGAGGCCAACACTGATGTGCCACAACATGCGGTTCCCTGAATGTCCACTGGGAGCTTGCTTCAAAAGTAAGTCAATCAACGCGTAGACCATAGACCCCATGTACAATGCCTTTACAACAGAAATAACCTTGTCTACCATACTCTATCCAACCGTTGTATTTATTTTTTATTTTACCACTGTGGTAGGACCTCAACATTCACACAAGTATTCACACACTACGGGCAATTCGGGAATGGCAATCAGCCTAGCCTGCATGTCTTTGGACTGTGTTAGGAAACCGGAGTACCCGGAGGAAACCCAACATGCGCAGTGAGAACATGCAAACCTTAAGCACACAGACCCCAAGGCAGCAATTAAATCCAGACCCTGTTTTGATTTGTTTTTTGTTATTTTTTTGTTATTTTTACAAAATTGTTATTTGTTATTTAGACAATTTATGTAATCCAGACAGCAGTCATTCCCAATCTGTTATTGTATGTGTGTGTCTGTGTAAAAGTTTAAAAAGCCCCGCCCCCGATAACCCTCCCCGCTCTGTTATTCCTGCTGTTATACCCTGCTGTTACGAAAAGTAACGTTCCCAACACGGGTAATTAATAATAGCCACCTTAGTATTTTAGCCAGCTTGTGGTAAGTAAGGTAAGTAGGTATTATATTAGCCACCATAGCACTTTAGCCAGCTTGTGGTACCTAAGGTAAGTAGGTATTAATATTAGCAACCATAGCAATTTAGCCAGCTTGTGGTAACTAAGGTAAGTAGGTATTAATATTAGCCACCTTAGCACTTTAGCCAGCTTGTGGTAACTAAGGTAAGTAGGTATTATACTAGCAACCATAGCACTTTAGCCAGCTTGTGGTAACTAAGGTAAGTAGGTATTAATATTAGCCACCTTAGTACTTTAGCCAGCTTGTGGTAACTAAGATAAGTAGGTACTGTATCAATATTAGCCAGCTTGTGGTAACTAAGATAAGTAGGTACTGTATCAATATTAGCCAGCTTGTGGTAACTAAGGTAAGTAGGTATTAATATTAGCCACCTTAGCATTTTAGCCAGCGGGACAGTAACTAAGGTAAGTACAGTACGTATACAGCAACCAGGTTTGGCTCACTCTGCCAGGCCCATTAGTAAATAACTGGGACTGGGACTGAGTCAGCTCCTGTCGAGACGGGGAAGACCAAATCTGGAGGTGCAGGGCAAATATTGCTAGCCACCATGTTATTGTCTTGCAGTCTAGCGTTCCATTAAAGGAATCAAATTTTGGTCTTTCCTGACCTTCTCAGTAATTCAGTTGCTTTTACCCTTCTTGTTCTGTCAAATTCCACCGTGCTTAATTTTTTTTTTTTTTTTTTAATCACACACACACACACACACACACACACACACACAAAACAATAGGAACAACTGCCTCTATTTCTCTAGTTCTACAAACCCCGAACATGCTTCCAGGAGAGGAATGGGTGCTTGAAAGTGTTTATTTCCATAGGCCCTGTGAGAGATGGCAGTGGAGGCTGAAACAGATTGCTGGCCATGTTTGCTACACCAGTGAGCAGCTCTTTTTAGAGGCAATCTGTGGAGAGCAAAGCTCAGGGAAAAATGGAAGGCTAGCCTGAAATTTATGGTGTTTATGGAAAAGTGAGGATATAAGAGAGCTCCAGTGAAGCATTGTACGGTTATGTATTGTTTGGCTTAAAGCGAAAAAAGGATGCTAAGAGCAGGTAACATCGTTGTATCATCCTCATTTTGACTTCAGTGTCAGTTTGTTCATGTACACACTGTGATTTAAATAGAGAGCGATGGGTTTGAAGTCTTGTAAAAAAAAAAAAAAAGTCTTTCTCGCTTGCAAACACTCATTTCCAAGAATCGTTTGGCACAAAAATAAAAGAGACGACATTAAATCTTTCTTTTGAGTTGATGGGCCATCTGGGTGCATTTGAACTCGATTGAGTGTTAATTTGCAAAATTCTTGACACGTTCTATATCTTATATAGTCCAAGTAGTGCAGTAGTGTCTGAAGGAGGATTTAATTTTGAACGTGGTGATATGGTGCTTTTCTGAGATTTTCCTGACCCAAAAAAAAGACAGGGATGCATCAAGGGAATAAGCTTTAGAGTGGAATATTTGCCTCTGGTAAAAATCCACTTCAACTAAACCCATGAAAAAAGAAGAGCTGCAGGAAATCTGTCCAGGCTTCCATTAATTCTAGTGATAGTCACCCTTCCAGAGAAAGAGAGATGAGCGAAACAGGAGGAACTGAGACCGAGGAATTAATAATGTATTCTCAGTGTGTTGGAGAGTAATGGTGTTACTGGAATATTGTACAGCACTGAGCTACTTTAGCACAGTGGGATTTATTATTCCCCGTAAACTCAATTTTGTTCTGGTATGAGTGACGATTAACAGAGCCATAGTTAAGTATTAGAGGTGTTTATTAAAGGAGGCCACTTAATAATCACATGTAATCTAACATATCTAGGCAACAGCAAACATGACCATATATTGAGTAAGTTTCTTTGTGCTGCCTCGATAAGATCGGGATCTGGGGAGCTTGGAAGGCTGTGTCAGCAGTTTTGGGCTCTTTGACTGCCGAGCCTTGTGCACAATGGGCCTTGGTGCACTTGGTGTTAGGGTGCCTTTCTTTTGTAGCCAGCATTGCCTTTTTTCTGTGATTTTTGTTGCACTAGCTTTTCTGTGGGATCGGGCAGGACGGGTTAGCCTTTGGTCCCTGTGGGCATGGGTGAGCCTCGGGTGCCCATGATCCTGTCACCAGGATATAGAATTTACTGGTATATAATTGATATAATCACTATAAATGTGTTCATTTTCACTTTTTCCCTGACAGTGTAATTCATTAAAGTTATCAAGAACAATGCATCATTCATTCATCATCATCACCACCATTAGCCTCTACATCATTTCATCATTCTTTTTACAAAGCATAATAAACGTCTGCAATGCATTAAGTACAGTAAGCTCTTCTTACAGACTACTTAAAGACTGTAGATAATTGTTCCTTCATTATAAAATCATCCATTTCTTTTTATCCCAATAGGAAACCTTGCTAAAGAAGCCTTCTCCTCCCTTCCATCCTTTAATTATTATGCATTAGCTCTATTTCCCTCGAGCTATATTTAGACAAAATGCCATCTATTTGGAAGCAATTTCATTAGGCAATGCTTTCCATGGTCGCAGGTTTGAAAACACCAACCCTCCCCCCCACTGTGAAAAAGTAATGAAGACAGCAACCCCCTTTCTGAGTGTTTCCACCTGTTCCGTGTTAGACATCTGAATGCAAAGCATCATTATATTATAGATTAAATTTTTAACACATTAACACTTATATTACACCACTATTTTCTTTTCTTAAACACCACCATGTTCATGTCATTACTTTGCCAGGTGTGCGATTGTTTGCTAGTGTATTTGTTTGTTTTAGATTTTTTTTTCTCCCTGACATTGTTTAAGCTCAAATTGGTCCATTTCACCAAAAGACCTAAAAAACACTACTGAGAGAAGCCAAAGTTATTTCAAGCTTTATTGAGCCTCCTGAAAGAAAAAGTAGTAGCCATTTTGCAGGATTAAATCCTCTGTCCTCGTGGGTCCGCTCCGCTTGCCGGGAAATGGACAGAGACCTAAAGTAGGTGTTTCTGTGCCAAGAGCTAAAACAGAAATTGGAAAATCGAGTTGTAGAGAGAAATTAAATGTGTCCTTGTTTCCTCTCTTTCTCTCATCTCGCAGATGAAGTGCTTAGGGAAGACACTTTCCCTCTATTCATTTATTTCCTACTAAGCCACAGTGAGGTACAGAAAAAAATAATGTGCGATCAAAGTTTAGTCATTTTGAACAATCTGTACACCAAGAGAAGCTTCTCTGAGCAGATACTTAAACTCATGATGCAAAACCGAAGCTACATACACTAGCTTGTTAGATTAGACAGAAGGATTAGAAGCAACGTTCCCTAGAAATCCAATATACTTCATCTGCTGAAACTGATCACTACTTCTCTACCCATGATGAAAATGTCTGTAATAATTAATAATCAGATAGTGTAGTGGTTAAACTGGCACAACTATCATTAATTTTGCTAAGCATAAGCTCATTTGTACCATTTGCTATTTAAGAAGTGAGAAATGAACGCATCAGCAGTGACATACTGTAAGTGGATGAACACAGCAGGGGATGAGATATTCAGAATCTGCTACCGCCGTAGGACTGGTAGAAAACTGGTTTTGGACCAAAACTGTGCTTGCATTACACTCTGATGAGACTCTGATAGTTAACGCAGATGCAATGTATTTTGCTCCCAAGAGCGGGCATCATTTCTTCTAAACAAATATAATTTTATGAATAGGAGGCGGGATAGGCGGCACGATGGTGTAGTGGTTAGCCTTGCCCCCCAAGGGTCCGGTTTCGATTCCCGTCTCTGTGTGCATGGAGTTTGGATGTTCTCCTTGTGCTTGGTGGGTTTCCCCCGGGTACTCCGGTTTCCTTCCACAGTCCAAAGATGTGCAGGCTAGGTTAATTGGCGTTTCCAAATTCCGCGTAGTGTGTGAATGGGTGTGTGAGTTTGTGTATGTGTGTGTGCCCTGCGATGGATTGGCACCCTGTCCAAGGTGTTTCCTGCCTCGTGCCCTGGGCCTCCTGGGATAGGTTCCAGGTCCGTGCGACCCTGAGTACAGGATAAAGCGGTATAGAAGATAAGTGACAGTGAGTGGGAGGAGGCAGGATAGCGTTGTAGCATGCCTGAATATGATCGAACCCCCCATCCCACCATATCACCCCCGCCTCTCTCTCGCCATACAGCATTCCAGCATTTAAGTTAGTAATGTTATGTACTTAAATATACTTGCGAGTCTACACTCTCCGACACACTAGGTGGCACTGTTCATCCAGCTGGTTTACGATCTGCAAAGAAGAGCTCTAGGAGTTTGACCTTGCACTAATGACATCGTGTTTAAACTCCACTTCCATGTTTGGTTACATTTGCTTTAGCACCTGATTTGGGCCATTTCAGATTACACCTTACCTCAAGACCACTATTTCAATTGGACTCTGTGACTTTGGGGTCAAGTGTACTCGGATCTGTGCCAAATCCCTAGTGTGAAAACTGTGCAGCTGGCCAAAAAAGTCACATGTGCAAGAGGTTTTTACTTTCCTGCAGAAGTTAGCAAGCCACCAGATAAAATGGCAATCAGAGGCTAATTTCACGTACTCAAAGCCTTGAATTCAAGTTCGGCACCCAAGTAAGCATCATCACGTAGTCTCAACCAGTGTCATTTGCAGCTGTAATGTTATTCCGGCTAATTATAGTTTCTAAAGTAGGTAAGTCTGCATTTTGGCCCGGTCACCATAATTGGCAGCGGCTGCAGTCTGGCAGTTGTTTGCGCCTGACCTCAGTGTGGAAAAATTAATTACTGCAGCCAGGAAGTCCTCGTCTTCGCCACCTACGAGCGTAGGTGGCGAACAGCTGTTTAGCTCAGCTGGTCAGGTTTTTGATGATAGACGCTGCAACTTGTTGGGCGAGAACGCGAAAAAGATGTTATTTTTGTCATAACACATTCGTTTGTTTGAGTTTTATTATTAATTGATACAAGTCACAACAGTTATGAGTATACAGTTTTATTTACTGCATAATGCATTGGCACATGAATTAAATGTTTGTTTTCGGTTTTATTCGGCCACTGACGTGGATACCTGTTGCTACATTACCGAAATAAAATATTGAATATTTACAGAAGGGAAGATTGAAATGGTTACAGAAAGTATACTATTGAAATGTGTATAACATGAATAATTATGATTTGCTTAATTTGCTTAATGGTATTCCTAAATAGATGATGATAATGATGATGATTAATATTATTATATAATATGAATGTCATGTTGTCAATGAGAATGTACTGTATGGTGCATGTAAATAATTTACTACAAAAAATATACTATTGAAACGTGTATAACATGAATAAACGTGATTTGCTTGATTTAAGCGATCTATGGTATTCCCAAATAGTTGATGATGATGATGATTATTATTATTATGTAATATGAATATAATGTTGTCGTTGATAATATTGAATGGTGCAAGAAGCATTGTTTAGTTTTTCCGTTTGAAATGAGCAGTTTTGACCCATGGCAAAATATCCTGTGCGGTCCACTTCACAGAAATCTCCTAGGCCATGGGAACATACCCACTCGTTTTGTGGATGTTCCTTTTTTTCACTATTCCCATAGACAGATAAATAGATACATACATACATAAGTACATACATAAATACTTTATTGGTCCCGAAGGAAAACAACAAAACACATATAAGTTAAACTAAACTAAACTAAACTAAACTAAATAAAGATGAGTAAATCTAAGCATGTCTTTTGATAAACTGTCCTAAAAATTACTGTAGGATTATTTTCCTGTTTTCAGCGTTCACCAAACACTCCAGAGGGGCTGATTAATTCAGTGCGCACTGAGGCATGAACACCGGGTGTAGGAGAGAGAAAGAGCACTTTTGGTTCGCCAAGCACACACACACACACACACACTCGTTCATCACACACCAACCTTTTGCAGTCAGCAGGGCAGAAATATGATGACCTAAGACATTAATCACATGCATACGCAACACAAATAGGACATATAAAAGGACTTTTGAATATCTGTTCGACGGTGCAGAAATGCAGAGACAAATCCATTCATCACTGACGTCTAAAACAAAATAAATAAAGTAAAACTGACACTAAGGTTAAAGAGAGGACGTCTGCATAAGTATTATTAATACGAAGGGGTTTCTTGTCTCTAGAGCACATCCAGAGACACATTGCTTCTCACATTTTTTCACTGTGTGTACTTTCTATTGCAACTGTGACTTACAGGCATGAATGATTGGATTTGATACAGACTGATTAAGACTTGAACTGATCCATTCCCATTTCTTCATTGTTCTTCTGAATCACACTAAACGCTATCAAACGTCACCTATCCAATTGTGTCTACGAGCTCACAGACGCCCCTGATTGGCTGTAGAGCTGTGATTAATGTGGGAGCACGAAGTATCTCTCATCTGTCCCCTCTGAGAGAGCTCAGCCGAGAGGTTACAGCATCACCCGGGAATCAAACTCGCAATCTCCTGATGATAGGGCGAGCACTTTACCACTGCGCCACTCGGAAAACAAAATCAGCCTTGATCTATATATTTAAATCATTTTCACAAAGAACAGTTGGGTGCAATGACCTATGGATTCACAGCATTGATCACCGCTGTAGGGGGGAGCTACATTTCTGAGGACCTCAACCTCTTGCAACCTACAATTGCACACCCACTCATACACAACGGGCAATTTGTAAATACCCAGAGGACATACACCGAGTGCAGGGAAAACATGCAGTACAAACTTTACTGAGGCACTGATCCAAGGTGAGATCCAAACCCCAACCCTGGAGATGTGAACCACTAAGTGGAATAAATAAAAGGGAGCAATCCAGTACCAATGATCAGAGATAAATAGACAGTTTGTTTTTCTATAGCAAGTGAACGTCAATGCTATTAACAACAGCTAAGGTCGGCAGCTGAAAAATTATATTAACAAAATGCAATCAACCATATCAGTCAATGAATTAAACATGTTGCATTGAATCCCGTTAAACTTCCAAACTTGCGGGTTTTTGGATACAGAAAATTCTCACCCTGGGGGGAGTTTGCATGTTTCTTCCAGTACTTCTTGGGTTTCTTCCCACATTCCAAAAACATGCTAATTGGCATTCTGTAGTGTGTGTGTCCTGATAAATTGGCACCTTTTTTAAGGTGTACCCCACTTGTGCCTTGTGCAAGTCTCCTGCGATAGGCTCCAGGCCCCTGCGACCCTGTATAGTATACTGTAAGCAGTATAGATGATGAATAAATAAACTACAGTAGATGGTACCATCACTGAACGTGTTTTTGCCCCACCTTCCATTTCTACCCTCTGTCATGTGAATGTCTACTTCCAGACTGCTTAAAAGTTGAAGAGTTTCAGTGTTGTATCAAATCACTTTCAGTCTGCCAGGTTTTAGAGAGAGTATTATGTTAAACTCCTGCTCCCTAATCTAATAACTGAGCTGACATGAACACTGCAGTATTTCCGGACGCCTGCTCACTTTTTGCTCGAATGCCTTTCTGCAAACACAAGAGTGAGCTCATCAAAATTTATAAACTGATCTAGGATGAGATCTGACATCTTGTATCACCTCCTAACCCATCCTATTAACAGGAAAACCGCAACACCAGTTTCTAATTACATTACAAAACCATAGTGTTTCCAACTCAGCATTCGGATTTGCATGCAGGCTTAACAACATCCAAATGCATCAAGTGTGCACGGATTTCGAACGTGCCCTTACACACGTCTCAACTCATCACCCTACCTGAGACCCATCTGCCTGTTTGAAATCATTTTCCCCTCTGGTGATCAGTCATGGCTGCATTCTATGTCAGCTGAGTCATCTGTGGTAGCTGGTAGATGTGGTTCTTGTGAACATTACAGAACACCAATGGTTGAGTAAGTTGTTGAAACTTTAAATTACTTTAACAAAATGATGTTGGACCAACGTTTCCTCCATGATCCTGGGATAACATTGGCCCCTAACGCAAAGTTGCAAATGCAAGATCGAAATGCATTCGTAAAATGTTATTCCTTTTTTTTTTTTCAGTAACTACTCCTGTGCCCTGACCAGGCGGGAAAGGGTTGCACCAAGGATCTTGCTGCTAAGGCTATTAAATGCACAAACTATACTGTACACTTCCAGTCAAAAGTTGGACACAGCTTCTAATTCCATCCTCTTTCCTGATTTTTATTTCTTCCTACATTGTAAAAGAATGCTGAAGGCATCTACACTATACCATAATCTCCTTATTATGACGCGTCTGCTATTTATACTCTGTAAATTTTTCATAACGGCTCTAATCTGAGATGATGATGTTAATTGGTGATTTTTGAGGCTGGTAACTCCTCTGTAGCAGAGGTAAGTTTTGGTCTTGCTTTCCATGGATGGTCTTCATGAGAGACAGTTTAATCATGGGGTTTGATTGGTTTTGCAAATGCACTTGACAATACTGTTCTTGCAAGAACAATTCCAGAACAGCTGACCTTCATGTCTTAAAATAACAACTGACTGCTGATGTTGTTACTTAACTGCCTAATTCCATACATGTTATATCATAGTTTTGAAATTAACAGTGTTGTTCCAGAATGGGGCGGCACAGTGGTGTAGTGGTTAGCACCTCCAGAGTCCGTGTTCGATTCCCGTATCTGTGTGCATGGAGTTTGCATGTCCTCGCCGTGCTTGGTGGGTTTCCTACGGGTACTCCGGTTTCCTCCCACAGTCCAAAGACATGTAGGTAAGGTTAATTGGTGTTCTTAAATTGCCCGTAGTGTGTGAAAGAGCGTGTAAGTGTGTATATGTGTGTGCCCTTCGATGGATTGGCACCCTGTCCAGGGTGGACCCAGGGTGGACTCGTGCCCTAAGTCTCCTGGGATGGGCTCCATGCCCCTCCGTGACCCAGAATACAGGATTAAGCGTATGTATTCCACATTACACATGTTGCTCTTGCATGTATACTGTATTGTATCTTGCCGGATGTCTCGAAGCAAGATGTTAAGAAAGAAAGAGGCCATGAGAGATGAAATGCGTGTCTAAAAAACAAAAGAAAGCCCCTGAGAATGACAGTGATCATGGTTTGAGTACAATGCAGCACTGAAGTGCTTTTTAAAGCCACTCCAAAAGGCAGCACATTTACAGCCAGTTCTAATGACACATCATGGCAGCGATTCAGCAATTAACTTTTTTTTTCTTTCTTTTTTTTACTTCACTAGCTCCCAATTTCTCTTTCTCTTTTTCTTTCCCTAAAACGACTCAAATTTAGAAGACATAATGAAGTGATAAATTAAAAAGGCTTTGTTACGTATACATACTGTAACATCCTGTTCTAGTCAGAATTAAATCTTTGGCATAAAAGCATTGTGACATAGAGTTTATTTCCTCAAAGACCATGAATACTAACATCTTGTACTTGAATAAAAGTAGAGATACCCAAAGTGAAATATTACTGAATTAAAAGTCGAAGTCGTCTATGTGGATTTCTACTTGAGAAAAAACACAAATGTACTTGATGTCCAAATTTCCTTCAAAATTCCTTAATTATCAAAAGCACTGAGCTTACAGAAGCTTTTACAGTAGCTTTTAAGTCACAGTAAAATTCTCTTTCCCTCTCATTCTCTCTGCTTTCACTACATCGCTATCTGCAACCACCTCCACTTCTGATTTTAAACACCTGCTTTATGATTGAGCATTTCACAAAGGAGGAGCAAATCATGCAATTATATATCACTATACTATAATGGTGAGGACGGGCCAATATTACAGCTTCAAATGATATAAACCACTGTTGTTATGTAACACAACATCATGCGCAAATGTAGTGAAGTAAAAAGTACAGATACGTATTGTAGGATCTAGTGGAGAAAAAGTATAAAGTATAAACAAAACTAGACAAGGAAAACAGATATACATGAAAACTATACTTAAGTATAGTAGCACAGTAAATGTATACGGTATGTTATTCAAAGCACATATTTTTCCATCATTTGTTATACAAAAAAAGCTTGTGAATTAATTTATATGGACAAATTCTTTAAATGCATTGCTAGCTAGCCAGAGCATGAATTACAAATCAATACAAAACATCAATTCAGGAAATGCTAACATTGGATAGAAACTCTGTTGAACCAAGAACTGGTTCTTTGTTCTATGACGTGCCATACAGTGAGCTCCTGGTTGATAATAATATCCTTCTAGTTCAAAAAAGCTTACTTTACCACTTCCTTGTGCCATGACCAATCAGAACACACTACATGTGTCTTGGTATAAAAGAATGAGCTGGCATTTTACTACCACTGCCCACCCCTTCTGCTTCAATTAGAAATAAAGCTACCAAGTTCAATCAAAGATGATGAAGAGGTGATCTGCATGGCTGTCAAAATTACATGACTGTGTTCATCCTGGAAACAGAACAAGGGGCATCTGATAGGAAAGGAATTCAGGAGGAAAAGCAGAAAAGATTTTTAGATGGTTCATTAAAAGTTTGACATTGCTAGAGGTTGCCAGGAAACAGCACTAAGAAATAAAGATTTACAGTAGACGCTAGTTTTGATGAATGACATTCAGTTATTTCTGTATTCTGACTTTTACATTTGGTTCACGGGCAAATACTGGCAATTCAAAGTTATTTGTTTTGAAATAAAATTCACATATCAGCAATTGAGAATATAAATTGTCACCCAGAGCTTTACTAGAGATGCAATAAAGTCTATACAGTACTCGGTCTGTATATTTTTAACTAATCACAATTCTGTTACTGTCTCCTTGCTCTTATGTTACATACATATGATATTTGTATTTTCCACCTGTAGATCAAAAAAAATCTTGTCATTTGGGGGGTGGCTCATCAACAAGCTTAAGCAAAAATCAATAATCAAAAAATAAAAGAGGAAATATATAAATTATGGAAGATCATTAAATGTTGCTGAGGGACTATAAGAGTCTGAGCTTTTCATGGGTGTTATGAGGTTTCATACATGGTATGATTGTGCTGAGGGATCTGGTTAACACGAGAGATCGGATCTTAGTGCTGCATATGAAATATATGTGATAGGAGGAATATGATCTTTGTGGGAAGGACATGGTGACATGGAAGTCTGGGTGATAACATTAGCCTCTGACATCTTCTTTAAAGTCGGAGGCTTCATATCACATTCATGATCAGATGCTTTCTTTCCAAGGTCAGATCCATAACCTACATTCCAAGGAACCGTCCCCGCCGCTTAGAAGTTAAATCGTTCATATCTCGACCAAGATCAGTTGTTTTCTCTTCGAAGTCAGATGCATCATATCCCAGGCAAGATCAGATCCCTCCTCTTCAAAATGACCTCCTTTTAATCAGGATCAGACATCTCCACTTAGACCCTTCAAATACCAAGATCAAACCCTTCCCCTTTAAGGTTAGACTCCTCGTATTCCAGTCATGATCTGAACAGCTTTCAGGGTTACATGGTTCATGCATCAGTAACCAAGATCAGATCAACCTTTTTCAGATTCAGGGTCTGTGATCACCAAGATCATATTAATTTATCATAATTTATAAATAACTTTAGATCTCTCTATCAAATTCAGATTATATGCATCAAAGTTGTAACCATTACTCCACCCTGACTAGGCGGAGTAATGGTTCCAACTATCTGGTGAAAGCTCCCTCAGATTCTTTCTTATAAAACAACAGCTAATAATTAAGTAGAGGTTCATACAGTGGATAGCCTTGCTGCCTCAAAGAAATACATTATATAAGTGTTTGCAAGATAGGCCCCGAATTCAGCACAACCCTGTCTGTGGTAAATGAAGATGAATGGAATAAATAAATGATAATTACGTATGATTGAGTGAGACAAATGAAGAGAGAAAGATTCTGTAATGAATGATTGAAAGAGCCAGATGGAAAACAGCCAAAAGAGAGGCAGAGGTGTATCATGTAATGTGAAATAAAGAATGAGAGGGAGAAAGAGAGAGAGAGAGAGAGAGAGAGAGATGGGGAATGACAGATAAAGAGATCAGTTGGCAGGCGGGTGAAAGTCTGTGACAGTTTATTCCCTCTAGTATACTCTCTGGCCCTCGTCTTTCCTGATGTGGAAAACGAACCATATCACTCTTTTCGTTCTATCAAGCCAGATAGGGACATGCTCAGGGACAATGAGAAGAGAAGATGAAGTGAAGGGAGAGGAAGAGGAAGATGGATAAAAAAAGGTACAGATCAGTCGCTGAATGTCAGTCTGACCGGTAAAAGTCCGTCCAGGACATAAATATCTCTACCAGTTGGTATTGGAGGGGATTATACAATACTCTATTACTTTCCTGCACGTATCTTAGTGACAGTTGGTCTCTTGGCATTGCGAGATTTAAACAAAATAAATTCCAAAATAAGTATTTTAACATTGTATATTCCAAATTAATTCCACATTCAACCCATCATTGTAATATTACACTACTGGTAATGACCTTGTGTCAATATATGATACTCTATGCCATACTATAGATATACTCTTTTATATACAGTGTACAATGTACAGTAACAATGCTGTGTAGATATATTATTCCAATATATTTCTTAACTTTATATAAGGTAGTGCAGTTTCCTGCAAAATACTGACTACCACAATTAACATTTGTTGAATCAAGTGTAACAGCAATGATACTGAGGAGAAAAAAACAGTGAAACCTCGCATTGCAAGTAAACCAGTTTGCAAGCGTTCCGCATGACGAACAAAATCTTTTAATACATTCTGTCTTAATAAACGAGTAAGTCTTGATTTACAAGTACCAAATTTCATTGAGTACCATGTGGTATGCATGCGCTTCTTGTTTTGACGCAGAGAGTAACGTGATCGCAAATGAGCCAATGTTTTTCTCTAAAGCATCTTTTATTTTGTGTGCGCTCCTGCAGTGTGTGTGTGTGCCCGTGGAAGGGTGTATATGCTCGAGAGGAGGTGTGTGTGTACTCGCGTGGAGGTGTGTGTGTTCTGCACAGCAGCCCCCTCCCCCCCTTCCTGCTCTCCTCTCTCTGGTCTTATTCCCTGCAGCTAGGATTTTTTTTTGCAGTGACTGTCTTAAACTAATGACACATGCAAATCCTTATCATTACCATCACTACTGCCCTCTACTGGATAGGTGAACAATAAACCCACCTGTCCCCTAGATGGAAGTAGTGAGTAATGGTAACGTTTTGCATGTTTAAAAAGAGCAGAGAACAAGCAGCTGAATGTGGGAAGCAGAGAGCATGTGTGACATTAGTTGTTGTTATAACTATTTCATGCTTATTTCTTATGGGGGAAATTCGCTTTGATATATGAATGTTTTGATATACAAGCACACTTCTGGAATTAATGATGCTTGCAATCCAAGGTTCCACTGTACTGTATAACGAAATATAACTTACATTAAGGGTGCTGGCATTTTTGGAAATGCTTATAAGAGCTTTCGTAATGGGATCAAACGGTAAACTGTAAACTGTGTGTGTACCGAGACAGTTTAATTAAACAAGAATGTCACAGTAAAGGTCAGATGAGCTACTATCATGGTGAATCTTTTCATTTCTCAGGCTGATCTCAGGCCAGTTTCATGATTATCATTATAATCAATGCTGCTATTTAAGCAGGAGACATTGGTCTTGGATCAGTAAAGAGACACTGTGACAAAAGACACCATGGCTCCCTAGAGAGGCATCACTTGCCATCTCGAATGTTACCCGGCATGCCTGGTGTTGCTTGGAGCGCTGGTAGAAATATGTGAGGTGTCGCTGGAGATCTGAGAAGGCAATAAACCGTGAGGAAAGAAACATTGATACAGAGGAAGAGGTCACCACGGTGACTGGAGCTTCCTGAGATCCAGATTGTGAGCTGAAATCTATCCGACTGTGTAGATAAAGTGTGTGTGAGAAGGAGAGAGAGAGATGGAGAGAGAGAGAGAGAGAGAGAGAGGAGACGAGTAAAAGAAATTAAATATAATGAGAAAGCCGAGATTGTGGCAAAAATGGTGTCTGTCGGAGATCTAATAGGTTCTAAGAGGTTGACTTCCACTTCGGCCCAACCGGTACCAGGGTAATGGAATGATTTAAAAGATACTTTATTTACTTCTGTTCTAGAGGAGCCACGCTGGATTACAGCCTTACTAATGAGCTAACAGATGTATTTCACAAAATGCAACAACATTTTCTCTTTCTCAACATATTCCTTAAATTCAAAAACACAAATAACACAAGTGCTAGAAAACATCAGAGAAACGCAACACTTTTAAGGTAGTTGCACTGTACTATAATTACTGTACACACACAATAATTCACCTCCAGTATGTAACACTCTTACTATCCCGAATTAGGCGGGTAAACCCTGGACAGGGTGCCAGTTTATCGCAGGGTAAATACTGCACACACACTACGAGCAATTTGGGAATGCCAATTAACCTAATCTGCATGTCCTTGGACTGTAGGAGGAAACTGGAGTACCTATTAGAACCTATCAGTACCTGGAGAACTATTAGTGATGTAAGTAGCCATAGATGATTTGGAGGGTTTTTTTAGATATAAAAGAGAATCTATTTTTAATCCTACCCAACTAAAGACACCCTCAAATCTCAAGCTCACTACACACTCTTATTCAGGTTTACACTTGCCTACAGCCAGGATCGAAGAATAATAAAGCTGGCACCTTGAGACGGCTCCCAAGAACATCAATCTGAATCAACGTTTCTCCCATAATCCTGCGTAGCAGCTCCCATATGCAGGAAGATCACTAAAGATATTAGAAGAGCTCAGAATGATTCAGCCAGGCCACCAGAGTGTGTGCCTGAGAAGACTTTTCTATATCAAACCATATGAGGTCAACATTTACATTGGAACAATACTAGGGATGAATATTTAGCGACTGCCTGATACGACATTATCGCGATACCTAGGTGCCAATTCGATCTGTATATATATATTATTTTATTATGATCCTAAACAAACTTGCGAATAGTTCAGAGTGCACCACCTGTACGATTGGAGAGGAATGGCAACATTTTACCCCTTCAATGCAAACATGGATTTTTTTTAAAGTCCACTTTGGAGTCGTTGCAATACATGAATCAGGCTTCTGATAAGAATACCTCCTTTTCTCTAAATAAACAAGAAAACATTCTGACACCATGTCATGTGTGCATGTGCTTGTGTCTCTCGCGATTGGCAATAATCACCAGACAGATCTGGCGGTTCACTCATCAATTATAAACCTAAAAACCACGTTCCCCTAGCCCAGTGGTTCTCAAACATTTTCTGTCATTCCCCACTTAAGACGGTGGGCGAATTTTCAAGCCCCACTTGTCAACAAAATGATAACAAAATCGGCCAAGTTTACTATTTATTGAAATATCAATTTCCAAACCAATAAGATTAAATAACACCAAGTTCAGAACAGATAAAATACTTGTGCATTTCTTATAACAGGCTTACTTCGTCACTTATCTAGAGCTTTCATTCAAAGAGGTCGAGTGGCTTATTAACGTGACTGGGGTGTGTTGTCTCTAAGTGTCTTCCTACTTTGTTCAGTCTCACAGTTCAGACACAAAACACACACGGGTCTCTCCTCTGCCCCCACCATCCCCACCATGAATCCAAGCGCAACATACAATGGGCTTCAGCATGTTTTCCTTCCGGCTGGCTTTTTGGTTGATTAGCCTGATAGTGCTGAATCGCCTGCCTTTTTGTGGTCCATGTAAAAAATGTATCCATTGACGTTATGATGCTCACTACATACAGTACTGTACGCTACTGACCCGGTTTGTGTCCGCAGTAAAGTTAGTTTGATATTTGCATGTCCGAATTCAATAGCTGCGTAAATAAACCCGCAAATAAGATACCCACATATATTTCCTCTCTACATTGTCTTTAAGCTACATCCGCCTTAAATTATACATGTTTAAAAGCATAAACACCATTATTCTCTACGACGCAAAGAATGATTTAGGGATCATCGCGAAATACCGCACACCAACAAAAAGCATAGAACGATATTGATCTTCCCTTTTGAAGGATCAAAAAGCAACTTCGATGCCACACTGGAAACTAGAAATGCCAGACTAGTACTGCCTGATAAAATATTAATTTTTTTAAAAATACAGAAACATCAGCATACACATTGGAATAAATGAAATTACATGTACAATAATACCGAATGTTTCCTTATATATTGTTCCCCTGCAATTAACATGCCGACATTAAACCATTATCGTTGCACTATGGTTACACTTTTTCTCTGATGTTATTTTAATTTACTTGTATTAATTATCCATTTCTTTGTGTGTGATTGTTTAGTTTCGAGTGTTCACTCTTTATTGTCAATGAAGAAAAGCATGAATTAGAATAGGTACTTTCCTATTATTTATCCACTAATTTCCTCCTGTCTGTATTCCCCACTAGTGGGGCGCGCCCCACACTTTAAGAACCACGGCCCTAGGCGCACATTCCCATAGAATTTAATTACTGATATACAGGCATCATGGCCATCTATCTCAGGGGGGGTCAAATCCTAGCCAGAAAGAGCTTTAAATTCAGCCAAGCAGATGCCACACCTGATATTCTATTGAAAGTCAATAGACAGTAATTAAACAGGTGGAATCAGGTGTGACTTCTGCTGAGTTGGAATGAAAGCGTGCACCAACACTGGCGTTTTCTGGACCTATCTAATAACCGCTAAACTTCTGGCTACTTAACCAATTGCAGAATGTCTAGCGCCAACACATTGTATCATTGTGAAATCTTACCAATTCCACAGCATTTCTGATTTATGTATTAATAAAAAAGATGTATAAAAAAAAGTTTTATGGCTTACATTTCAATGATGATCACATTACACGAAAATATTGCTTTATGCATAATTAATTAATTAATTAATTAATTAATTAATTAATTAATTAATTAATAAAGATAAAACACAAACACACACACACACACAATATCCATAGAAAAATTAAGGCTTTTAAAAGAGAATCTCTTTCTCTCTCTCTCTCTCTCTCTCTCTCTCTCTCTCCCTCTCTCTTAGTCTCACCCATATGCACAGGCATGAACACACACAAATCAATGTGAGGTAGAAAAAAACAGTTTTTGCTTTACTGCTTGGTTGGCAGTAACTCGATGCAGCATCTCCCACACGTCCTGCACTTGCGCGGTGTTAGTCAGGATCATGGGCACTGTGAGATGCTGTAATGCCGATAAATAGACAACACTGAGCTCTGGTTTTATGAAATAACTTGAAAACCATTACTAAAAAATTATAATAATAATTTGTAGTCCTTTAAAACCAGGCAAACAAGCTCATACACTGAGCAAAGCAGGCGTCTTACTTTTTTAAACCAAATTAAATATGAGTCAGTTTTCTTTGTTTAGTAAAAAAAAATACATTTATTTAAATTTTTTTTACAAAATATACTGTATGTTACATGTCACACCATCTGTAAACATTTTGTTAAGTCTTTCCCTTTCACAAAAGATACTTACACAAAACTGAGTCTTGCTACTCTATTAGTTAAGCCCCAAATTTTAACACTTTGTTCAAGATGCATTCAAGTCAAACAGGGACTTTTATCTTGGGGCAGAGATTAATTATCTTTATTTTTTCTATATAATCCCCAGCTACACTAACGCACTTATCCCAGTGCTTATTCACTAGTGCTTAGATACCATCAAGTTAGAAACTTTTTTCACCATGCTGGAGACATGGGCAGACAGCCTACTTCACATCTGGCCTCCCAAGAACCACTTCAATGGCCCAAACATGTGGAAATGTATTGGGGATTACCTTTCACATGTACAAGTGGTGTTAGTGAATGATTGTGAAGTCCCAGTTTGACGTTGTGTATTTGCTTACATTTTATTAAATAGTTTCTTCACTAGTTGTGGTTAAAAGCAAAAGGCACCACCTTTTCCTCCAATGAGAAAATAAAGTCTGTAATGGAAATCATTTCACAACTATACTGTACGATGTCAATTTTCAACTAAGCCTTTGTGTTTTTGGGGTTAAACTGATCCTGGAGAGAACCTTCATTCAGTTTTTCTAACCTTAAAAAAAAAGAACAAAACTCATTCTGGACACCATATTTTATTCTTCAACATATGTTGAATTCTAATCATTCAACATTTCTAATTCTAATTCAATAATCATTTCTAATTCTAATCATTCTAACCTAATCTAAAATGAATTCTTTTTTTAATCAAAGTATTTTTATTTATTTTCAAACTATACAAAAGGAACAGAAAAAAAACAGCAAAAGAGAACACAAACCCCCTCCCCTCCCCCGCCAAAATCAGACATAAATATAAGGATACTATACCAATCAGATTCTTTACTTATTATTTACAATAGCATATTACCTGCGTTGATACCCTCAACAAAAGTTAAGAAAGGTTGCCCGATATTATAAAATGTGCCAGGAGACTCTCTAACTATATACCTAATTCTCTCCAGCTTAGGATGGTACATGTCAGTTTCCTAGCCAAAAGCCAATATTTTAATTTTCCTTTTGCTAAAACTAGTGTTTTCTGGGGCCACACCAAACAATGCAATAAATGAAGTTGGCTCTACTACTGTACCTCTCCAAATAGCCCAGAAAAATCTCAAAATTATTGGTCCAGAACTTCTAAAGTCTTGGACGAGTCCAAAACATATGCAGCAGAGTTGCAGGAGCTCGTCTGCATCTACGTATCACATGTGGAATCTACTGTATATCGGTTTTAATCATAGAAAGTCTGATTTGTAACCAATGTAAATGATCTAATGTTATTTCTAATCGTACCCAGGCTACAGATATAGCAGACAGAGATCTGGTATTTTTGGTCTTTTATTGCAATTAGGCATTTAAATTGTTAGATTTAGCTTTTTTTCAGCAAAATTGTTAATCATAAAAAAGCGCCTGAATGGCAACAACCTACTGTAAGTGTAAGATAAGCTAATGAAAACTAACTTCAGGTCTCAGGGTTCTTTTGTCACGCAGCTAAAGGACAACTGGATTCTCATCCATCACCCATACGGCGATACTATCTGGTCACGTCTGTTTTAATCTTGGAGATGTTTACGAATGGGCTATTCATCTTCTCATTAGGAGATAAACTTATACCTGCTTAAAATAGCGGCAGGGATAATAAAGGCAGCAGTCTCTTTCTTTCTCTATCTCTCTCAGTCATTCACATGCCTTGACTCACTTATTAGTGCTAAGATGATTCTTCAATGTTGGAGGACACACACACACACACACATATACACACGATCTGACGGTAATACACTCCCACTTGGCCAGACCATCTGTTTCCGGTTCTCTCCCTGGCTGTTGTCCTTTGGGATTCACACATACACACCCATGAGCGTCATACGCCCACCAGTCATGAACCGCAACTCTTAGATAAGTCTAGTACTCAGTACAGTATACACTAGAACACTACACAGGCTTATAGACTCTCACAGCTCTAATTTCGTCCTAGTGTAAGATTAATGTGCTAGGAAAAAAAAACAATAACATTAGATTTATTCCCTCTGCTAGAAATAAAATAACATATCACACTTTGGGCTTTTTTTTTTAACAATTTAGAGTCCAATGTCTATCACCAGAAAGCTTGTGAACCTGTGTATATATGTATATATATATATATATATATATATATATATATATATATATATAGCTTATACTCTAAATGTGTTGCTCCAAGCTATTGAAGTTCCGAAACCAGATGGAGCTCAAAGAATCCTGCGTCTTTAAGGCTTCATACTGAGCAGTGTGTTTGTGTTTGTGTGTGTGTGTGTGTGTGTGTGTGTGTGCTTGTTTTTCTGGTGAAAGGTCAACTCTGTCGTAACTGTAGCCGAGCTGAGATGCAGCGTGTGGTGTGTGTTTGCGCGTCCATGTGAGAAACAGCCCAAGAGTTGAAATACGGACTCTGTCTCATGCCATGTCCGTCACACAGGAGACATGTACGGTAGCTTTATATTTCGTGTCCTGCAATTATTCACCCCTTTTTTTCTCTCCTTTCTCTTTCCTCTAGCCACGATGTACGTCTTTTAGATGAGCCGACTTAATTTCTTTTAGTTAGCTATCTAGTAGCAATGAAAATTAAAGGAATTAATGGCAAAACAGTGAACGTTAACAGGTATCAGAAAAATGTCAGGAAGGTGTTAATGAGTCTTAGCATAGAATGTACAATTTTCCAGCAGTGTGTATTCGAGGAATGTTTGACTGGATTGCACAAAATTCTGTGTTCTATTATTCTGTGCAAACAAAGGTCCCGGTTTGACTTGAACACCCCTTTAAGGCAGCCACACTACAGCACTGTTCCACTGATCAGTTCAGGTCCTGCTGAAAAAGCAGCAGGTGTGAAATTGTCTCATACATGATGATTCTCTCTCTCTCTCTCTCTCTCTCTCTCTTTTCGCTCTCTTTCTGAAATAAAGAATAAAGCTGAGCTCTTGATCAATATTGCTTCTTTTCTTCTTTGTGCAAATTCATCGTCGTGTTATATTGAAACTATTAACAATTTACAAACACAGAAACAAGATGGCTCAATCACAAATTCATAAGGAATACATTACCATGCATTATCATTTTAGTGTTATTGCTTATTAAATGTTCTGCGTTTCCATTCAGGTGCAATTTCACACAATGAAAAACAAGTGGATAGAAATTCCACCCAAGAGAAATGCCTCAACTTTAAGCTAGACTGCCTGAAACAGGAAGTCATCGGCTATAAAAGGTCAACAGGACATTTTTCCACGTGCCTCTATGACGCTTCGTCAGTTCCCCAGACAAAACCTGACCCTCATTGTGTCCAGTATGCCACCAGCTGCCTCAAGGTTTATGCCTGGCATTTTCAATCCCCTCATGCCTATCCCATGTTTTCTCTCCTGTCTCCAGAGTGTGTGATTAACCGCTCATGCGTCTCTGACTGCAGGCTTTTGTGCTCACTGGGTGTGTTCATCCAACCATGCAGAACAATCAACATCCACGCTCACACACTTGCTCCCAAAGCTCTCTATGTGCCATTAGTCTTTAGTATCGCGCTAGCAACCGCTAGGTTATAGTAGTGCTGATGATGATGGGCTAAGCTAGTGAGGAGAAAAGGCTGCCAGCTTGTCTTGCGGGTGTGTGTGTGTGTCCAAAACTGTTCTCCACCGTCTGAGAAAATTGGACACAGCTGCAGTAAGGGTGAGGACAAATCTAACAGCTGTAGTGTATAGTCTGGCAGGAGCGTCACACATTTCGTTCCCACATTCTGTTATGTTCAATACGGTCATTAAAGGTAATAAGGGAAAGTCCTGCTTTCATCCTGCAAGTTACAAGTGAAACTTTTTATTCGGTGCAACTTTTCGGTGAATTTTCACATAGGAATTTACACCTTCAACCAGTAGCGAGATTCTCTGCAAGCCAGCCCTCAATCTTGCACCAGAGAGCCTGGCAAATTTCATCATTATATCTGACTAAGAATTGCAACAAACAGTGCAAATGTTACTTTTTTTAGGAAATAACTGAATGAATTCCCCAAGAGATTTGAATGCAACTGTACGTTGACTATAATGTTTTGCTAGCCATTGAATCTTAACAAACCACTGACCTACTGTACCAAGCCTCTGGGATTAAATTGTACAGTACATGCTTTAAAATAAATAAAAGCCTCTGACGCTATTCAATTACAGTTTTGAAATTGCAAAACGTTTTGAGATATATACAAAGCTTGTGTGCATACAGTATATTGGTAATTAAACACTAGCTAAAAGTTATTATTGGAGAATCAGTGACTTCACACACACAGCACCTGCGCGCATAAACGGAAACACTTATCTGTCGGGATTTATTTTTAAATTAAGTAAAGTGCAAGTTAATTTGTTTTACTTTTTCTTTATATTTTATATTAATTAATTTTATGTTTTTATTTTTTTAGGCTGTTGAATGAATAATTTAAGTTTGCAGTATTTCTTATGGGGAAATTTTGGTTTACAAGTGTTTTGGAATACAAACCCAGTTCCGGAACGAATTATGCTCGTAATCCAAGGTCCCACTGTAGACTAGAACCTTAAGGGTCCTGAAGGCCGTCAGGCACTGAGGCTGTTTAATATGCATAAGAACATTCAACATAGACGTAACGCAGACTTTAGCTGCATAAAACATGACATATTACATTCCCAAATAATTTTTTTTTTTAATAATAGTCTTAGTCATCCTATTGTTTTTTTTTTTAATAGAAATTGGTCATAAATGCTTAGTTATGACCTCTGCATTAGACGTTATATGACTGCATGAGTCAATAAAAAAATGATTCCAACATTACTTTTCTTATAACAAGAAAAAAAATGACCAGATAATGCTTGTAGGGCATTAAAGAAAGCAACATATTACATAATCCCCCACTTTTATTTATCATAATGAGGTCTATCTATTTTTGCCTGCAGAAACATAAACAGTTCTGACAGTAAGAGTCTCTACAGGAATGTGGAAGATTCTACAAAATTTTTATTTAAAAAAACTTAATGGTTATAAAGCTGCACAAAATGTCCTTAAGACCACTGATGCATTTTTTTTTTTTTGGACCCACAAAAGCAAGCACAAAAACTTCAATAACAATACACTATTTTTGATTTCTGACGATATATCAATGAAAAAAAGTGTATATACGACACACTGAAAAAAAATGCTTTTGGATCACTTTGAATAAACTGCCATCCTGCACACTATTTCAGAAATACACACACAAAACTTGACATCCCACAACTGTAAAGCCCCCTCTCTCGAACAATCTAAGAACCGAAACTCTAACACCTATGCTTCCACTGACATGAGTGAAAGATTTACAAGAGATTAAAAACACAAGAGTATCATTGATGTTGAAGTTAAAGCTGGTTACATTCTCTGTGCCTGTGAGGTTCGTGTGCAGGGGTGGGGCGGCTGCAGCGAGGGTCCCAAGCCAGGTCCCCTTCAACTCACACACCCTCCCTGTAATTAGTGATGGGAACCTTGGATCATTTTAGTGACTCGCTTCTTTAAGTCTTGTTCATCAAAATGAACAAATCATTTTTTAAGTAATTTAGTTTATTACGTTCTTTTGATCAGAAATAAAATAAAATGTTAAATTTTCAATAAACAGACCCCCAACACGTCTACATACGAAAATATTACAATGCAGCTAAAGTATAATTAATATATAATAAACAGAATGAGCAGCTCCCCTTACATATCTTCTGATCCGAGTTGTTAATTCTTTTAGGCTATTAGCGTCAATGAGAGTCACGTGAGAAAAAAACGAGCGATTTAGACCAGAAGACTCATGAGAAGAAGAATCACTTAATTCTGTTTCCTGTGTACTGCGCTGCATAGTGTCTATTGGAGTCACGTGACAAAAGAACGAATGATTCGGACTAAAAGACTCGTGAGTTGATTTTGATTCTGTTTCCAGTACATACCCTACAGAGGTTTTGCTAAGGTTTACACATACGCGCCCGGTAGAAAATGAACAAATCACTCTCGGAGACCACTCGTTCTTCTGAGTCACGTTAAAGATGTGTTGAAAAAAAAAAAAACGTTCATAAACAACCCATCACTACCTAAAATCACAGGCAATATATACACACACACACACACACACACACACACTATACTTTCTAAGCGTATGGGCTAGAAACGAGCCGTTTTCAGTGTTTTGCACCATTGTGCCCCTACTTCACAAGTTCTCCTTTTCTACTATGTATTGCTACTAACAAATGTTTAGTTTTATGATTGTTAAAGACATATTTGCTGCACAAACGGTTATGAATACTGTATACTTATTCTCAATGCAATATTCCTAGATTTAGCGATTACTAAAATAATTTAGTCATGATGACCGAATTCCTAGCTGTCACTTTAAAAAGACGCAAACCTGTAATCGCAATTTGGACTAAGTTTTGATAAAAGTGTCCCGCTTGATACATCTTATATGACCTTCCTTTCAACACTAGAATGAATAACCACACCTGTAGGCTAGCTTTGCTCACTAGCTCACCTTGAGCGTTCATGCTCCCTTGTGTACTTGTGGTTCACATACAGAACAGAAGGACAAAGAAAGAGAAGAAGACAGATGTCCTTCACTTAGAAATGACTCGCTTTTGGTGCCGTGAGTCAGCGAATGGTGATCCAGCAGGGCAACAAAGCATGTGATACATCTCCTTTATGTAATTTGGAGGACAATGAGCTTGTGTGTGTGTGTGTGTACATACCCAATGTAATTACGCACAATTTAAGACGAGTGCCAGTTCTTTTATTACATAATAACAGTTGCTTAGGTTTTTGTTATTTTAAATGAGATTCATGCCCATTAAATGAACAGTGATTTTTTTTTACCTACAAAAAAACATGAAAAAGAAGTCAGACGAGATCAACCAATTTTTGCTGTCAGCGGCATGGCAGCGCAAGCCTATTGGGGGAATATAATGACTGATGTAGTGCATGTCTGATTGTGTGTGTGTGTGTGTGTGTGTGTGTGTGTGTGTGTGTGTGTGTGTGTGTGTGTGTGATGGATAATAGTGACAGAGAGGGAATATGATGTTTGTGCATGCTGAGAGACAGGATGAGTGAGTGAAAACACAATTACTATGATTCAGGAAATGATATGAGCAGAGGAGTATGTCTAGATTACAGACACAAACCCACAAGGATGAACAGATGGTCTGGGTGATGGATGAATGGATGGATGAATAGATGAATGAATGGAAAGATGAGGAGACGGATGGTAGATGATGAAAGGATGGATGAATTAATGGATGAATGGGTGTAGGAATGGACATTTGCATAGGAAAACTGATGAACTGATGAATGGATCAGTTCACAGATTGATGGGTAAAGGATCAAAGGATAAAAGATGGATGGCTGAATAGGTGGACAGATGGGTGGATAAGTAGATTAATGGATGGATGGAGGGATGGATGGTTGGATGGATGAGTAGATGGATGAATGGATTATGGATGGATGGATGGATAAATGATTATGGAAGGATGGGTGGATGGATGGATGGATGGATGGATGGATGAGTGGATGGATGGTTGGATGGATGGATGAGTAGATGGATGGATAAATGGATGGTTGGATGGATGGATAAATGGATGGTTGGATGGATGGATGAGTAGATGGATGGATGGATGGATGAGTAGATGGATGGATGGATGGATGGATGGATGGATGAGTGGATGGATGGTTGGATGGATGGATGAGTAGATGGATGGATAAATGGATGGATAGATGGATGGTTGGATGGATGGATGAGTAGATGGATGGATGGATGGATGGATGAATGGATAGATGGATGGATGGAAGGATGGATGGATGGATGGATGGAAGACTATAAATGAGTTAATTGATAACTGGGTGTGGGTATGAAGAAATTGATAGATAGACGGATGAGTATTAGATTTATAGATAGGTGAATGTTTAATAAATTGTTGAACTAATGCAGGGATTAGTTCGAGGTTAGATGGCTAACTGGTTAGTGGATATATGAAGGGATTAAAGGATGGATAAATAATGTAGTAGTATAACATGGATGAATGGATGGATCAGTGAAGAGAACCTACAAGAATTAAAGTGTTTGTAAGTTTCTTGAGCAACAGAAGACAACTAGCAGTCAGTTTGTGTGTGTGTGTGTGTGTGTGTGTGTG
The DNA here is from genome assembly GCF_024256425.1 of Clarias gariepinus. Taxonomy (NCBI): domain Eukaryota; kingdom Metazoa; phylum Chordata; class Actinopteri; order Siluriformes; family Clariidae; genus Clarias; species Clarias gariepinus. Next base: position 7,582,019 of record NC_071123.1, on the reverse strand, counting down.
TGTGTGTGTGTGTGTGTGTGTGTGTGATATAATGGCTATTGTTGACTGTTTTTCACCACAGCAGACATCTGGTATGGTAACACAATACTGCACACACACACACACACACACACACACACACACACACACACACACACGCATGCACACACACACCTGGAAACCCAAGACAGGACAGATCTGCTGATCCTTCTTTGTGTGCGCTGTGGTGCAGGCACTCTTTTCTATTATTCAACAGTTTCAAACACAAACCCCCAAGCACACACACACACACACACACACATACAGAAGGAGACAGCCCAGTTCTGTCTGGCTACCGCATGCTACCCCAGTTTGCATCATCAAACGATGACTCCCTGTCTAACAGATGGCTCTTATCAATATTTCCATCTATCAGCATCTCTTATCTTAGTAATCTCTTATCTTTCACTCTCTCTCTCTTCCTGTGTCTCTCCTTCGAGGAGTGACATCAAAGTCCCTCTGAAGTCAGTTAAAGAAGGACAGAAAGAAAAGGCTGGAGGACGAGAAACAATGTTGAATGTCTGACCAGTGTCACAGTTCTAAATCTTAATCTTAAATCTTAATCCTAATCCTTTACATCCTCTATAGAGTATATACAGTATAGAGTATAAATAAACATAGAACATTTTACTGTACGTACTACCATCATTTATTGTTTATAACCCAAAGATTTGACCTAAAGATGAATTTAACACTTGTAAGGTATCAGAGAGTCATAACACTTGAGTGTATCAGTGTATAAGTGTATAAGGTATTCCAGATTAGTCTGTGTTGAAAAGCACTTCAATAATCTTAATTTGTTTCCATGCGTATGGAAAAGGAGTTTGTCATCTTTGGAGCTCCATGGAACGATTGTCATGTTCTGACAACAGCAATTTTATCTTCAACCATATCGAACATCCACTTAAACATGGGTACATTTGGTGTGTTGTTACACTCGCACGTCCCGACTTGTGCCGCGTGTACGCTGTTCTTCCTTTAGACACCTAAATGAGCTTCAAACAGCTTCTGTTTCATCATTCAGTTCTCAAGGCACTTCACTCTCTCTCTTCAACCAACCCCCCTTTCATCTGTTCTTGTTATCCGTCTTCTAGTCACACCAATCCAGCACAGATGTCCTTCAACCAGCCACGAAATACCACCTCCCATACACACACACACACACACACAGACATCTGTGTTTCAATACTAGCCGTGACACTTGACTTCATCTTTCTTCAATATTTTCTGTTTAAAGGGCTTATTCACTTCCCGTTACCTGCTTGAATGCTTGAATCTGATTGGTCAGAAGGTGTGCTGTAACACAAATGATGGTTCATATCAAATATTTATACTGTATTTTATTGTTTCTATAGTACCCACTCACACACGATGACTTGTACTACAAGCGCTCCACATAACCCTTATAATAGAGTTAATTTTCCTTTTGGCCACTTCAACACAACTTCGGCTCAGGTTTTATATCGGATTACATTCCTGGTGCAACCCTCCCATTTTACCTGGGCTTTGAACCAGTAACCACTGACAGCAGGGTTCAAACCCAGATCCTCAGATCCCCAAACCAACAACCTAGAGCAAGGGTGGGCAATTGTTTTTCCCCAGGGGCCAAATGAGAAGAAAAATATTGTAGAGGGCCAAAAGTTGAAATCTACTCTGGTTATTAATTTTATTTCTATGTTGAAATAAGTAAATGCCATTGTTTACAGAAGCTGGGAAGAGTATGTGTTATTGTCAGATAAGAGAGAGTGAGGTTGTTTTACAAAAAAATGAATTTATTCATTGAAATTATGCAAAAAAATGGTAAGTGTGCAACATTTGTAACTCTTTTTCAGTCCCATTAACACCACAATGCTTACTGTTTTTAACTTTCTTAACTTTCTATTAAGATACCACGATGTCTTTGTATGACAATAATAATATCACATAACTAATTTTTGTCCAACTGCCAATTTTTCAGGTTTTTTTTTTTTTTTTGGTTCAGTGAGAGAAATCTAGCCTCTGTTGAGCTTTAAAACGTTCATCAAAGTCAGGTTAAATGTTTGAGGTGGAGATGTGAAGCACATCTGACAGATGATCATCAGTAACAGAGTAGATGCATGCGTTTACCTCGTTAAACAAATTCTTCCCCGTAATTGTTATTAAAAACTTATTAGCTGAAGTTGGAGATTCTCCGCGATGTCCTCCACCTTTCTGGTCATTGTTCGCTTGGACAGCGGGACTTTCTTAAATGCTTCTTTTTTCTCTGGACATTTTAGCGCTGCAGAGTCCACCAAGCACTCTCTAAAAACTCTTCCTCCAAAAATGGCTTACAGTTTTTAGCAATTTTGTGGGATATCACTGGTCTTGGTTGTTGCATCCCGTGCTGCGTGTAGCTTGGTAAAATAGCCTTGTTGTTTTCCTAGCTTCGCTAGCAAATCTTCGGATATCCGGCTCCTTAGCCACCACTCCCTCCCAGAGTTTAAATAACTTTGTGTTTTTTTTCTACAAGGTATCTTAGGACTCTTGGCTGTCAACACTTTGTAGTGTAAAGACACTTTGCAAAGTTTCCAAGCACAAGAAAGTCTTCAGGACAGAGTAGGTCATGCTTTCTGGTCCCTCTGACTAATGGAAGAGAGATAGCGTGCAAAAGAGTGAAATTAGATCAAGTAAGAGTTAGAGAAAAATATATTTTCCCTTTTTTAGAAAAAGCAAAGCTAGGAAGGAAATTTCTGTCAGTGTTGCCAAATCAGCGACCTTCTCCCTAGATTTAATGACTTTGGGTCAAAAAAAAAAAAGCGACCAGCGACGAATCTAGTGACTTTTAGTACTGTGAATGCTGCCTGAGAGGGTGTTGTGTTAATTGCTGAAGGGGCTCCTACTCTAAACTGTGAGCCGGAGAACGGAGAGTAGTGAAGACAAACTACACAGTAGGAGGCCATCAAATACAACAAAGCCGATTTTCAAAGAGGATTTGAGAGTTGGGTTCAATGACGGCATAAATGTGTCGCTTGTGATGAAGGCTATGTTGAGTAGTATCTTTGTATAGATCAGCAGTTACTCTACCAACATGTGCAATTTAAATGGACACACCTTCTAACTTCTGATTTTTATGTCTTCCTGCATAGTAAAACAATCCTGAAGGCATCCGAATATACAATAATCTCCTTTGCTCCTTATGCTCTGTAAATCCTTCATAACGGCTCTAATCTGAGGTGGTGTTTGCTAATTGGTGATTTATAAGGCTAGTAACTTTAAATGAATTTCTCCTCTGTAGCAGAGGTAAGTTTTGGTCTTGCTTTCAAGGGACGGCCTTCATGAGAGCCAGTTTCATTATGGTGTTTGATGGGTTTTGAACAATACTGTTCTTGCAAGAACTCTTCCAGAACAGCTGACCTTCATGTCTTAAAATAACAACTGACCGCTGCATGTACAACACAAAATACTGTACTGTGTGTACAGCTTACTTGATAAGGATGCACAGACATATTAAAAAATATATAAGACATTCCGTTTCAGATCTGATTTCTGTACACAGTGCAATTCCAATCTATAATAAACAGGCCTGGGGCTTCAACAAGTTTTTCTTGTATTTTACTATGGTATCCAGATCTTTTTTTTTTAACAATAGCACAAACACAAAAGGATGTCTTCGTCCATCAGAGCTGAAACGATCGATTTCCTGTCTTTTTCACTTTGAAAAAAAAAAATCTAGAAGCTTGTTATTTGGATCAACAATCTGATACCAACACGAAAAGACAAACTAAGAGTCTTCAGAGTGGTGATAAGATTAAATGATAAAGAACTGCAGAGAAACACACTCACGGGCCATTTTCTAAGAAACAACAAACTAATCCTGACAAGGGTTCCACCTTGCTCTCAGAAGAACCTCGATTTATCATGTATTGGGTTCAACAAGGTGTTAGAAACATTCTGAGGTCCATGAGATTTGTCAGCTGGACGTTCATGCTGTGTATTGTTTACTGTACTACAGTCTGTCCCAGGTGACTATGCAGGCTGTTTATGAGCACTGAACTCGTTGTTTATGGACCTGACCCTGCCATCCACATACGTATGGAATCAGGTACCAAACGTCTTCAGACTAGATGTTATTTACCTTCAGCATTCCAGTTTCAGAGAGTCTCTTGTTGTTGGCTGATGTTCTTGGCTAACATAAGTGGAACCCAAAGTGGTCCTCCAGTATTAAAGGTCATCTGCCTTAAATGTTTGACACACTGTCCATTAATTTACATTTAGGAGTCGCACTTATCCAGAGCAACTTACATTTTTATCTCATTATATATCTGAGCAGTTGATGGCTAAGGGCCTTTGATCAAGGGCCCAACAGTGGCAACTGGGTGATCGTAGGGTCTAAATCTGGGACCTTCTGCACTGTAGTCCAATGCCTTCAATACTAAGCTATCACTGAACATTCTGATATAATTAACCATTATGGTAAATAGCGGCTATGTAAGTTAACATAACAATATCATTATTGTACTAAATATAGCTATGTTCACATTACAAGCCACATTGCTCAAATCCAATTTTCATGGTTAGATCCGATTTGCATGTCATGATGGTTCATATTCATAATTACAAATGACTTTTATCTGACACTAATGTGGACATGTCTGTCCTCAGGATACGCCCTTGCTTGCACCATCTTTGTTACAGCACATCATGTTTGTGCAACTACTTATTAATTTCAAACAATGGATGCAACTTTGGCACAAAAAATACACCTGGCATTTTGCTCTAGAGAACGGCAAGCAGATAGTCGGCTTTATTTGTTGAGGTCTGGTAAAAAAAAGAAAGCCAGGCGGCTCGAATTAGCTGTTTAAGCCGGTACTGAAATTAACATCCTGCACTGCCGTTACTGACTAAAATCAGTAAGCTCCCCGAAAGTCACATGAATCTGCCTGTTTCTATTCAGGTCACATGACTGTATATCATATCCAATCTAAGACCACATATAAAAATTACTTTAATCTGATTTGAAAAAACATCAGATTTATGCGTTTAGATGGTCTTTAAAAAATCTAATTGGGTAAAGTCACACTGGAGTAAAAAAAATCAAAACAGATTCACTTCAGGCAGGTAATGTGAACGTAGCCTATAAACACACATATTTAATACTCTCCTTGTGTTCTTACAACTTAATTTGGCAGGAATTTATTCAAATCCAACCACATTTCTTTTGCATGTTTTAATTAGCTCCACATTCTTCCCCGGTTTTATTTATCATCATGCTTATAATTACTTTAACACTTCACACATATCCCACACAAGGTATTATGGGATTATTCCCAAAATTCCCATTTAGTTCATTTTGAAAGGCACATGGGTTGTGTTTCTCTTTATTAAAATTTAAACTCTTTAGAAGATCTAAGGGGGAAAAAAAGGGGAAAGACCCTCCTTCTTTTTTTTTAACTAGACTAAGTACCCAAAAGTTTGTATAAATTGTTGAAAAGTTAAAGCTTAAAATAAGCTGATTAGCATCGGACACATAACGTCTCATAATGTTCTTTATACTCAATACGCAATGTTCAGTTTTCATAGTGTACGTACCGTTTTCATAGTGTACGTACCATTTTCAAGAGTCAAGCCGTGTGGATGTATTGTGGAGTTTGCCGGCTTCCAGGTGCATTATGGCCATTTGTGTGTCTTCTGCATACTCTGTGTATTCAAGTTAAACTATGCGATGATTGGCTCTGTTGAGTGACACATATAGCCATGCTCTCCTTAAGAAAAAAGTGCTGAAAGCTGTCACAAAACTGCTCATAACTTTACTTCTACTCAACATTTTGATTAAATTTATGCCGCTGATGTAACTTGAGGCAAATAGAGAAGGACCTGCAAAGTTTCATAAAATTCTGTTCAGCTAGTTTTGTAACTAAATCTGTCTGGATAGACATACATACATACATACAGACACACAGAACATTTTCTAAGACTAGTTTTGGATCCTCCAATGTATAAAACGTAAAGATATCATTGAAAGAGCAAGATCTGACCAATGTACAGACAAAACCTTTTTTTATTTATAAAAATCGGCCTGCCCTTTTAACAAGCAACAATATTTTTGTAAAAAATACTAAGAGTACTAAAGCTTAGGTGTGGATCCTGAAGTTGTAAGTCTTAAGTAACTTTAAAATAGTTCATGTTTATTAAGCTTGTTTGTTGAATTTTGGCCAACTGTGAAGCTAGTTGCTAATGTAGCTTGTTTGCTAATCTAGGTTGGTTTCATGGACTTTTAGTAGCAGCAGATCCATTGAATGTGAATATAATACTGCTGATTAATTTTTTTTATCATTGTTTTGCAATGATATCCTCAATTTAATCTGTTAAAAAGTAGAAGATTAAAAAATAAAGCTACAATTTTGGTCCCTCTGTTTCTTAAAGATAGCTAAGTTTGCGGCTAACTGCCATCTGCTGACCTAGCCTTCTTCAGCTCTTAGTTAAGATTTAAACTTTTTAACTTGTTTTAACTTTATACTGTATACATAGAAGTGTTTAAACTTTACAACTTTATAGACACTAAACATTGTAGATGTCATCAGTTGATACTGGTAAAAAATAATTTCCCGCTTGTTTTGCTGCTTGAAAAAGCTGTGAAACTATGCCTTATAATGTGGGTTAACAAAAGGGGGTATTTTTTCCACCACTGTTTCCAGTGATTGGCTAGGAAAGTACAAATCCTCAAAGGGGCCCTCCAGGACGGTTTATTTAAAGCTTTAGACTCTGAAATAGCATTTTCAGCTGGAAAATTAATAGACACATTTTGGAGCCCTCTAACACTTTTATTTGTTTGTTTACCAAGGCGTATAATGTGTGGGAATTAAATACACACAACTGTTAAGGTACAAAAGAAACTTTGAAAAGAAGGAAAAATAATAAAGTGAACTTTATCTAATTAACTTTTTCCCTTTAGATTCTTTTAGCAGCTGGACGTGTTAACCCATAACTTTAACAGATTTCAAAATTTACTATGCGAATACTCACTCTGCACGCTAAGTCTGTGTGTGTTTGTGCGTGTGTGTGTGCTTACATAGGTAAAGCGGAAATATGATTCACGGTCCTATTACACAATCAACCCCTTGACCCACAAGACAGAGGGAGCAAAAAAAAAAAAAAATACACGCTGACGTAAAGAGTATATACAGGACACTTCCAGGTTCATACACATTCAATGGCAGTCATACACCCTTTGTCCACAGATCTAAAACATGCCTTAAAAAAAAAAAAAACAGGCTTCTCACTTTAGAAATGTTTTAATAAAAACCGAATAATAATAAATAAATAAATGAAATAAATAAATAAATAAACTGCAGTCTCTAGTAAAACCTTACTATGAATTTTCAATCACTCCACCCTTTTCTCCCCCTATTTTTTTCTATTAACACATAAATGGAAAAAATGGGACATTAAATAAGGAAATTCTAGTTCATTATTTATTTATTATTCTTTTATACTTGCCCTGCTGGCATTTTCTGTAAAGACTACATAATTGCCCAAAATATTAAATCGCTTAACATTGCCATTGCCATTTAGATTCCATTTAAGTTTAACTGGAATTATATTGGTGCTATTTTTCCACATGGGTTATCTAGGGCGAGTGGAAGGAAAGTTTGCAAGCATGAGGATACATGAGGGCTGGGATATGTTGGGCTGCAGTGGAATTGGTGGAATTGGAGATCATGGACAAGCAATTAAAGAAGCACTTGAGATACTGCAGGTATGGTGTTAAATCTCATTACAGATAACTAGTGGATCGATAACAGTAGTTGTCTATGTGAAATATAGTACCGTAAATGTAGTGAAAATTAGGTACTAGCAGTACAATTTATATATAAATATTATCCACCGGTAGCACAGTCGCATAGTGATTAGCACCTTCAGGGACGAGGGTTCGATTCCCGAATGGCCGGGATCTCCATGTATGGAGATTGCATGTTCTCTCTGTGCTTGGCGGGTTTCCTTCCACAGGCCTAGAACATGGTGATTAGGTTAGTTAGTGGGTTTCCAAATTTGGCAATCTTGGCATTTCTATTATCATCTTTCTAGGGACTCGAGAAAAAACATTTAATATTTAAAAAATCTGCTGATTTTGCTATAATCTTTTTGGTTTTAATATGCCACATCCATGTTTCATTTTAAAAAGTTTGCCGTTCAAGTTTTTTACCTTTTGTCTTATGATATCGCTTGCATTTTTAATGTAATAAACAGTCATTTAACTTGTTTGTAAAAATGAGTCCATATAATATTTGGATATGGAAGAGATTTTTTTTGTCTCATTATTAGAGCTTTGTTATTGAGTGTTATTTCATCATTTGTTCATTCTGCTTGTTGATTTTGTTTTTAATCAAAATTAATAAATTTTTAACTCTGTCTGGAGAGGTATTTGGGACACAGATAAGTAAAGCGACATTGAAGATCTAAAGTTAGATTGGCTTTGTCCTAAGCCATTCAATTTAGGCTGGATAGCTGAAAGGGGGAGGAGTCTATACTGTATAAGGTTACAGGTTCGTATTATGTATTTTATTTAAAGTGGTGTTGTTTGGATTTAATTCCTTTCTTAATTCGAGCAATGTGATATGTTTCTTCTAAAAGTACGCATGACACTAAAACACACACACACACACAAAATTAGAAAATAGTTGTCACACACATCAAAGACAAACAGCTAATCCAATCCTCTTATTAAAAATTAGACACTGGATTAATGAAGGTGATAAATGCTGGAGTGAGTTGTTTATATCTATATACACAGAGTTTGTGTGTGTGTATGTGTGTGTGTGTGTGTGTGTGTGTGTGTGCCGCATGTTAAATATGGATAAGAGTGCAGAGCCGTGTTAATTTAACCACCAGCACATTCTGACAAGGACGCGGCTCATTCAGTGTGTGTGCATGTACAGTATGTGCGCAGACGTGTGTGTGTGTGTGTGTGTGTGTGTGTGTGTGTGAGGAAAAGAGACATTCAGAGATGCTCAGTGCAGCAGAAATCAGTGACACGCTCTGACAGCTCTTACAGTAGCGCCCACTTCTGCAGCGCACACCTACAGTAGAGATCGATCTGGATCCTATCACTGAGGAGTCGCCTCTCATTCTCTCTCTCACTCCTCACTCTCTCTCTCCTTTCATTTTCCTCCCGTCAATCACAGCAGAAAACGTATTTCACATTGCTTTCGATTATCAGCGCGTCTGATGCGAGAATCAGTGTCCGCTAGAGTATGACGCTCTCATGTACCTGATCACTGCACTGCGTTCGATTCAGGCGGCTGCTCCATAAGCAGGCGGCAGCTGTTTATGCAGCATTTGCAGGATTTTTTTTTTTTTTTTTTTTTAGGCAGCTGAGCAGCTGTCAGCTTCTAGGTGCAGACAGTCTAGTTATTTTTTTTTTCTTTAGAATACACTGTTTTGGGTTACATAAAAAAATAATGCACATCATATCAAAATTGTTGTATTTCTAGTTGTATAGTAGGACATACAGTGTGCTTGATTGTTGTAGTGATTAAATCAGTCAATCGGTCGTCACTAAAAAAAAATAATTTGACATTATAAATTATAGAAAATACTAAATGCAAGAACATTTCCTAATGTGTGAGGGACGATCAAATCAAACCTACATTGTTCCAGGTTGTTTACAGAGATGATTTTCTGCTTTAATGCCGTGATTGTTCTATGCTTACAGAAAAAGAAAAAGAATGAGGTCTGGTTTTGGTCAATCTTCTTTTGTTAGTTTTAAATTCTGAAATTTAAAGTAAATTATTTTATCTATAGAGCCAGACTTTTAGTCATGTGTGTTTGGATTTGTTGAGTTAGAAGTTGCTCTACAATTAAAATTTTTGTTTTTTCTTTTGATTTTTTTTTTTTAATTATTGTTATTTTTTCCCCATTTTCGCCCTAATTTAGTCGTGCCCAATTCCTCCACGTCACTAGGGGGCTCCCACATTGAGGCTACTACTACCACTTAGTCGGGAAGGACGAAGACTATCACATGTTTCCTCCGAATCATGTGACTCCAGCCGACCGCATCTTTTTGAACTGCTCACTCACGCACTGTTGGGGGCGGCGTAACACACTTGGAGGACAGTGCTCCTTCCGCTTGCGCTTGTTTACGCCCCTGATTGGCTGTAAATCCGTGATTAATGTGAGAGCACCAAGTACCTCTTATCCCTCCCCTCTGAGAGAGCTCGGCCAATCAGCTCTCTCTAGACCTCCGGCTGCGAGAGGTAACAGCATCACCCAGGAATTGAACCAGCGGATGATAGGGCGAGCACTGCGCCACTTGAAGGCCAATTAAAATTGTAGTTAAAATTAACTAGGAATTGTTACCTGGATTTTAGTCAGCTATGTAGCATTTCAATCAACGACCGGTATTCCATCCTCTGGTGAGCAGATTACATGGAGAATCCAACAATAATAATAATGATACTAAAAAATAATTGTAATAAATAAGTGTTAAGCATGCATTGTGCTAAAAATATCTCAAATTAAAACCCAAAATCCTTTTAGGTCTAAAAATTGCCCCTTTGAAGTATGTATGCTCTACTAAGAGAGAGAGAGAGAGAGAGAGAGAGAGAGAGAGAGCGAGAGAGAGAGCTCAATAGCTGTTAACATTCCTGTTTAGTGTTTAAACACACGTTCAGTTGAACTGTTTAAAGAAGAGACATGTGCTAGAACACCGGGGCTACCCTGTTGGTCATTCTTTATTGTCTATTTATTTGTTCTGCTGCAAAGCACACACTAGCATGCGAGAGAAATGGAGGGGGGGGGGCACAGAATATCCCCCAGTGATGATGTGCGTCCTTCAGAGAGCTGACAGGATCAGAGAACTAGAGCGGAGGGGGTAGCAGGAGAGATGGGGGGATGAACTGATGAAAACATAGCCTCTGAGAGCAGGACAAAAAGAGAACGGGTAAAAGAGAGAGAGAGATAGAGAGAGAGGGAATGAAAATGAAAAGGGGAAGGGTGAGCCAAAAAAAACCAGCCATTTTGATTCAATCTCATTTGTGAAAAGTGCAATTTGAAATAAAAGGCCCTGCCTTCCCATAAATAATTTTTTTCCCAATAAAACTTTCACTTTTTCTTTTCATCTCTACATTGTCTTCTATTTCCTAATTTGCTCCCATAAAATGTAATTATCATCCCATCACTATACACACAAAACAGGAATTTATATTAAAGTGTGGACGTAGTGTTAGACACACAACACACTGCAGCGACTATACAAGCAAACAACACGATCAACATCAGGATAACTTAATATCTGTGCAGAATGTAAAACAATAAACTGTAGATAAGCAGCTCTAACACAACAAGCTCAAGTGTGCACATCCAAATCATATCTAACCCATTCTGGTATCCTTCAAACACTTTAAATGAACAAACATGGCGACTCGGCACTTGCGCTCGTGTTGACATTGGCTGGTGATCACCAACCCAGCGACTGCGACCGCTTCAGGCTCCTGGGCAAACAGGAGCTCCAGGCAATTACCCGTCAAGCTGTGGACTTCACTGGTGTAAGCTTTAATGAAAGAGGACGTCTCAGAAAACATCAACCTAGAACCTAAAACTATGCAAGATTGCAGACAAATCTAAATAATATATTACTATATTACTTATTCCTGTGTTTGTTTTGTTCTCATTGCTATAATAATGTAAATTATGGCACTCGCAGTAACAATTAAAAAAATCTGGATAAATATGGATACATTTTTAGAAGGAGTCTCCAGTATAACACACACTCGCTCACTATCTCTCACTCATTGTCTATATCGCTTTATCCTGTGTACAGGGTCACGGGAAGCCTGGAGCCTATCCCAGGAGACTTAGGGCACGAGGTGGGGTACACCCTGGACAGGGTGCCAGTCCATCACAGAGCACACACACATACACATACACATACTCATTCACACACTACAGAAAATCTGAGATTAAATTTAGCATTCTGAATAAGAATTCTGAGTTAAAAGTCAGAATTTAACTCAGAATTCCTACTCAGAATGTTAAATTCAATCTTAGAATCCTGACTTTTAACTAACAATTCTGAATTTAAAAAAAGAAAGAACTTAATTTTTTATGGTGGCTCTAATCATCTTCCTTAAACATAACACAAGTGGTTTACAGCATTAAATATTTTTGCAAACAGACAACCAAAATAGTAAATCGTAAAAATAAATAAATAAATAAATAACATTGGCTAGCATTGGCAATTTGCTTAAATACCATGGGGCGTTAACACCATCACACCGCTCCACTGTTGATGTATTTTCTGTGACTCAATGCATCTTCATGTTATATTAGTTAATTTTTCTGTTGAAATTCTGCTAATGAATTTTGTTACAAAATTTGTGACTAGTACCATTAATGTAATGTATTGAAAAAAACGTAATACCACAAACCTACATCTGCTTATGTTGACCAATCAATTAAACAGTAAAGTCCAATGCTGAGCATCGTAAAACACAAAGAGGCACAACACTGATAAAAACTACAGAGGGAAAAGAGAAAAAAAGAAAAGAAAAGGACCTGTAAAAATTTTCAGCAATAATGACTGATTTAATCATATCGTAGCTGGGTTTTTCATAATTACTATTTCAATAGTTTCATGTGAAAATTCACTATTCAGCGTGTTCTTTATATAGTTTATACAGAGCTTATTCAGACATGTCCCATCAATGTGATTTTGAAAGTCACATCCATAAAGCTGTATATAAAGCATAAAGTAAAAATGTATACACACTAAATAATAATAACTTGTATAATAATATTAATCAAACATAAATATTTTAATACAAAATTTATAGCTTTTTGTTATACAGTATATCAATATATATGATAATATTAATATGATAATATTCTTAATATTGTATTAATATAATATACATCATACTATTTTTCTTTTCCTGAAGTGTATATTCCTTTGTTTGGTTGACTCTGTGGTGTGAATTTCTATTTTATAGTATGATCTTATAAAAATGTACAACTGCTCCTCTAAGAGCCTAAAAGCAATGGCTACTAAATATTCCAACAGAAAGCTTTGCATGCTAATAAAGTTGAGCACAGTAAAAACAGTCAATAGCTTCATAACCACTGTGCATATAAACAACCAATTAATTCTTTTTTTTTCTTTCAGTTCAAATGTGGGAGCAATGATCATTTCCTAACCACAAACATCACATTTAATTAAAAAACAAGCATGACTTCATGAGACAAGAAGAACGAAAAGATCCACTATGTGGCCAAAAGTATGCGGACGTCTGACTATTAGACAAGGATCCTGTGCACAAATCAATCTCAATGTAGACATGGTTGAAATAGAAGAACTCAAGTATCCTGCACAGAAGCAGACTTCAACCTCACTGAACAGCTTTGTGAAAACCTGAAATGCCGTCTGCACAACAAGTCTCCTCTTCTTGTCAGTATCTGTTGCTTGATTGAGCACAAATCTCTACAGCCTGCTTCAATATGAGAAGGAATGTCTTTCCACAAAAGCAAAGCAAAGACCACACACGCTTTTAACCAAAAGGTCTTCCGAAACATTTCCATACTTAGTTTATATTACAGTATGTTTATACAGTACTGTGCAAAAGTTTTGTGCCACCCATGGTTTTTTAATTCATTCATTCATTAATCTTGAAAATAGGGCCTGGAGCCTATCCCAGGAGACTTTAAGCACAAGGTGGGGAACACCCTGGACAGGGTGGCAATTCATCACAGGGCATACACTCTACGGGCAATTTGCCTCATCTGCATGTCTTAAGACTGTGAAAAACCCACCAAGCATGGGAAGACTATGCAAACTCTACACACACTGACCAGAGCTGGAAATCAAACCGTCGACCCTGAAGGTGCGAGGCCACAGTGCTAACCACTACACCACTGTGCTGCTTCATTTCTTTATAATATTATAATATATATATATATATATATATATATATATATATATATATATATATATATATATATATATAATCTTGTTACTTACTTACCTAAGGTCATATGTGTTATTTTCATACGTGTTAAATGCCTCATCTTCAGCTTCTATACTGCTTTATCCTGTATACAGGGTCACAAGGGGCCTTCAGCCTCTCTCAGGAGACTTTGGGCACTCCTGAGTCACGGTACATCCTGCACAGGGTACCAATTCACCAACACACACAAGAGGCAATTTGGGAACGCCAGTTAGTCTAATCTGCATGTCTTTGGACTTCGGGAGGAAACCAGAGTACCCGGAGGAAACCCGGAAAGCATGGGAGGACATGCAACATACTAAGATATCCGACTGAATTATGTAGATTAAATTAGCAAAATGGAAACAAACGTTTAAAGTGACAAGTGCCTAGAGATACAATTTAAAAATTGAGTGTTTACGCAACAACCTCAGCAGCAACCTCATTTCCCATCTCGTCTGTTCCAAACACTCAGCATTCAGCATCACCAGTATACTAATCACCATCTGTCATCATTTCTGGCCTTAAGTTAGATGTATTTTAATTTTTAATGCTTTGTGTGACTTTAAAAAATAAATAAATAAGTAAATATATATATATAAAAAAAATTTTATATATATATATATATATATATATATATATATATATATATATATATTTATATATATTTTTTCTCTGAAACAGAACTGAAAAGAAAATGAGAGACAAAAAAGTCCTTGAGAATTATTCCTCATGACTACATTAAAAATGCAAAATATGAAGACATAAGGACTATCGCAGACAAAAGAATATCGAAATCATTCTCAGGGCTGCATCAGGAAACACAGCAAGCGCAATAAGACACTGTTGACAAAAGTGTGATGCCCAAAAAGATACATCCCATAATAATAATAATAACAATAATAATGATAACATCCCATGGGCCAGTAGTGATGGTTGGAATTATGATTATTGTTGTTGTTGTTGTTATTTTTATTAGATATTTAATACAAGTTTATTTCTCCTACGCATGGAGACTTTAGGTGTAGTGTGTGTGTGTGTGTGTGTGTGTTACTATGAGAAGTGTTTATGAGCTGAAGTTGCTCTGAACACTTGGAGGAGGTTAAACACACCGCCTTGCGCCTCTGCACAAACAAAACCAGCACAAACCCGAGAGCATCTGCTGCAGGCGGAACTGTGCTTTTAACACATCCCGAGCAGGAAGATTAATCCCCGTCCTGCTGCTCTGCCTGCGCGAGTAAAAACCCCCAACCCCGCGTTCAGGACACAACCAGAGCTGAAACAAAGCCCGACCGAGTGCGATCCGCTCCATTCCGTCGACGTTTAGTTAAAAAACAGCTCTATATATATAATATGGCATTCATAATGGTGCAGGCATCGACGCGATAATTTTTGTAAACGATGCACGGATTATTCTTACCTGCTCACGCCTCAAGCCTGGTGAGCGGGTTCGAGTGTGAACCCGGACCCTCTCGGTGTTTTTGTCTAGTTTTGTGTCGCTGCGTGCGGTTCGAGCCGCTCTCTGGCCTCGGTGCTGAATGCTGAAGTGCTGGACAGCGGCACTAACGCGACTCACCATCCCAAGTGCTCCGCTGGTGTGTCGAGCGGATTGAGTGCTGCCCTCTAACGTCGCGGAGGTGAACTGTGCCGCTGATTATGCTGCTGGTTAGTTTGTCTGTCTGTTTGTTTGTTTGTTTGTTTTTTCGCTGCTTTTGTCTTTTGCACTCTTGTCATGCTTATGGACAATGTCATTGAGCGTAGGGAAATTCCTACGAATTTTACAAGGTTTTGTTTGATTTTATACAAAGACAAGATACAAACTATAACCTGCATCTAATCTAAATTGGACGTAGAAACTCTAGAAAAGGTTAATGCAGATTAAGCCAGCTTTAATATTGGAGGCCACTGTAATATAAATACTTTTAAATAATCAATTTTTAAATCAACAACTTCTTAATATTTTAAACTGTTGGCATTTTGTGATTTGCACCTCAGGGGTCGAGGGTTCAATTCCCTCCTCTGGTCTGTGTGCATGGAGTTTGCATGTCCTAGCATGCTTTCTGGGTTTCCTCCGGCCCCCCGGTGGAAACCCAGAAATTCCTAAGACATGCAGATTGACCTAATTGGCATTCCCAAATTGCCCATTGTGTGTGGGGGTGGATTGGTACCATGTGCAGGATGTACCCCGCCCCAGGAGTGCCCAAAGTCTCCTGAGAGAGGCTGAAGGCCCCTCGCGACCCTGTATACTGGATAAAGCAGTATAGAAGATGAAGATGAGGCATTTAACATGTATGGAAATAACACATATGGCATTAGGTAAATACGTAACAAAACAACAGTCAGTTGTTATTTCAAAATACAAAGGTCAGCTGTTCTGGAACAGGTCTTGCAAGAACAGTACAATATTGTCAGGTGCATTTGCAAAACCCATCATGATGAAACTGGCTCTCATGAAGACCATCCCAGGAAAGCCAGAGCAAAACTTACCACTGCTGCAGGGGAGACTGTTATACTGTTCAGAGAAGATTGTTGCGTATTTTGGACGCCTTCAGCATTGTTTTATTATGTAGAAAGAAATAAAAATCAGGAAAGGTGTGTGCAAACTTTTGACTGGTAGTGTATATTAGATTCAGAACACATGAAGGAATGTTTGATTCAACCAATTTTTTTTTTCATTTATTTGTGGTTTTACTATACAAATCCAGTGAGTGTGTTTACATCACTCCACCATAAAAACAAAACGACTGAGAGGAGAATTAATGAACATTAATTTTCTCATTATGACGGCACCTCTAAAGGGTGGGAAATATTAGACAGCAAATAAACAGTCAGATATCTAAGTATGTTGGAAGCAGGGAAAACATGGGCAAGTAGAAAAATCTGTGCAAGTTTGACAAAGGGTCAAAGAAAGACTGCACTCTAATATTTTGTTTGACTTTAACTTTTATTACAACATGCAATATAATGCCAAATTCCCAGAATCACTGTTTCACTGGTAAAGACCTGGCATGTTTCTATACCACTGGGGATCAAAAACTAAATAGATGTGATAACCTGGTCTTTTAGTACTATTTGGGTCATCCACTGACTGCAATTTAATGCCTCCAGGGGCTTGTACAGTGTGCACTATGCATGGAATAGAGTCAATCTTGAGTCAATGTTTTCTTTGCTTCACACAGCACACAGTTGTGATATGGCAATTTTTTAAACAACATTTTTAGCCAAACGATGTATGTTTGATGTTCGAATATTAAAGGGGCATGTGTGTTTTTATTTTCTTTTTTTACACATAAAAAGGGTGATGATTTAAAAAAATTATTTATGTATTTATTTTTTAGGCCTATGTGATATGTACATATGATTTTCTTGTTACGTATTACAGATAGTTCTGCAACTCGCTCCAATTTTTTTTAGAAAATGGGTGTGGTACAGTACAATATCCTCACACATTTGCAAATGTTAAAATTTTATAGTTGTCGTGTGACAAGGCTGAAATGCCATGATGTAGCGCTTCAGTACAAGTTAGTTCAGTGGATCTATCGTCATATTCACTCTTAGTATTTTTTCTCATATAAATAGGATACGTACAAATAGGACATTTTTTAAAATTATATAAATTATATATAAATTATATGAAAAGAATTTTTAAGAATTGTTAGATTATTTATCACTATTTACTGTTTAGACCATAAACAAATGGTTTAGATTCATATTAAAACGTTTGATTAGCGCCATCTGCTGGTGTCAAAGGCAAAAGAAATGAAAGAAGTTGCTCGAAGAAAGAAAACCATAAAACAGAATTATTAATCATTAATGCCTTGTGATACATTTCTCTGCATTCCTGTTCTTAATTTAAAAGCATTTTTGCAAGGATTTTTGCATAAATTGAATTTGTACAAACCAGTATAAAATAAAAACTATTTTTACAAGTCTATATGCTGATATGTGGCAAAAATCTGTTCATAGTTCATATAGTTCATTGATAGTCAGCGATCAGATCACTTACCTAGGTTTAAAAATTCCTAAACCTATCCTATTTTTCTCATATCTTCCCTTTTTAAAAACCTTGGATTCTTCTTGGTTATTCTTCCTTATATCTGCAACTGTAAAACCTCCAGGATGGCTAAAGCTCACCTGCAAAAGCCCAAATCTCAGGTGGGCTCAGCCTTCCAGTGTTTACATTTCTATTGGGCTGCTAATGCACGAGCATTAATGGATTAGACCACCTGCAGCACAATGGATCATACTCCTGATTTCTCTTAAGTTAGGTGGTAACTCCTCCTTACAGACCCTGCTTTTTTTCTAAGCTGGGTGAACCTAACACCCGTGTTGAACAACAAGAAACTATTATTTGTTTTAATCATTCTTTCCTGCCACCATGGTCAGACAAATGCTACGATGCCTGGAGTAGGAGTAGACTAACAACAATCCAAGATGTTTATATAAATGGTAGATTTTCTGCCTTTGATCAGATTAAGGACAAATTCCAGCTTCCCGATTCATATTTTTTCCCGCTATTTACAAGTCAGACATTATGTCAGGGATAAAATAAAAAACTTCAAAAATATACCAATCCAACATTCTTTCACTGATGTCTTGGTGCACCAGCTGATCCCATTGTTTGTATCTGTTCTCACCCATCATTTTAAAACATGTTAATACTGATCATCTACGAAAGGCATGGAGTAGTGAGTTGTGAATTGAAATCATGGCCAGAATACACTCCTGTTCTATTAACAGTAGACACCATTTGATTTAGTTTAAAGTTGTACACTGTCTTTACTACTTTAAGTCTAAACTGCACAAGGGGGTGCCTTGTCACACTCTTTCTGCCATTGTCATACTCTTGCAGGATATTGGTCAGACATTTTCCTTGGTTTTTCAAAGCATATGGCAAAGATACAGTATTACAGTAGTCCTCATGCTGATTTAAAAATCTTTGGTTGTTCGGAATCCACGCTGCATCTACTGTACCTAAAGCCCTACAGAAATCTTAGATGCTCTGTATGAACAACGCCAAGAGACTAATTTTAACAGATTGGAAATCTAACTCTTCTCCATTTTTTAATAAATAAATCCTTGGATATATTTTTACATATTTGGGATTTGTTTCTTGCCTATCTGGATAATCTCAAAAAACAGGACCACTGTTCATATTTAACTGTTCCCACTGAAGCATCCTGTACTCCTTACTGTAACGTACATAGACTAGCATTAGCCACAAAAAATATATATTTTTATAAGGACAGATTTTCATTTAAATAATGATAAAATAACAAAAAAAAGACACAGCTTTTTTAAGCTAAGTTATAATTTAATAGTATCATTGTTATTTTTGTTTATTTAAGCAGTTTCTTCTTGTGTAATCTTTCACTTTAGCAGTTACTTATTGTGTAACTTGTCTATTTTTACACAACATCTTGTTGTGTAACCCGATATCTTGTTTGTTCTTATGTGGACTGAAAAAAAAAAGCTTTAACAAGCACATTTGTACCAGATTATTTATATAGTGTTTTGAAATGTACACCATATGGACAAAAGTATTTGGCCAAACCTGCAATAACATTGTTTCCTATTACATAGACTTTATTATGAAGTCGGCCCCCCTTTTGCAGCTATAACAGCTTCCACTCCTCTTGGAAGGCTGTCCACATGATTTAGGATTGTTTCTGTGAAAATTCGTGCCCATTCATTCTGTAGAGTATTTATGAGGTCAGACACCGATTTTGGATGGGCTCACAATCTCCGTTCCAGTTCATCCCAAAGGTGTCCATTGGGGTTAAGGTCAGGGCTCTGTGTTAGGGCCAGTCACGTTCTTCCACACTGAACTCATTAAACCATGCCTACAGTATATAGTCCTTGCTTTGTGCAATCATGTTGGAATAGGAAAGGGTCTTCCCCAAAGTGTTGCCACAAAGTTGGAAGCAAAGCATTGTCCAAGATGTCTTGGTATGCTGAACCATTAACCAATGTTGTTAAAATGGGTTCTTCACCTCAGTTTATTTTATTGTGATTCATTACTAGTAACTACTTCAGCACCTCCTAGTAGATGTGGTGTCCCAGAATTGTTATATAAAAGTAAACAGGAAAAAATCTCCTTAAATAATAATCATTCCATAAAGGCAAACGGTGGTTTATTTTAAAGAACATTTGAAGCACATTAATAACCTGAGACCATAAAAGCTTGGTTAAATACAATTGTAACAAACATAACAAGGCACGAAACTTTAGTTCCTCTTAAAAAACTGAACATGAATAAAAATATTCTTTCTCATCCCAAATGATTGATGGGATAACCTGCAGAGAGGAAACAGGAAATAAAGGCAAAACCAGCAGACAAATTAATCAACTGCAGCTAAATGAAGAGAACGCCACTCAATCTATGAGAAGCTTATGTTTTAATAATCACTAACCAGTTAAAAGCCTTTGTTGTTGATGATGTACTTTAATAAAGTCTTAGCATCTTTAAAAGTACCTAAAATTGTCTTTGCAAGGTTGTTTTACCTCAAGTCGTCTGTAGGAGGCCTTCAAACCTCCAGAATCCTTAAGACATATTTATTCTTCAATCTGAGATGATTTCAGCATGCAAATTTAGGTAACTAGTTCTGAAGTAATCTGGGATGTTATTTTTAGGGTTTTAATGAGTCCTGAAGACGTCTCTAATAACTAGCCCTAAAGATTACCTGCGCCAAAGGGATGTACACTTTGTCTTTTTTTAAAGAACTAGCTGATAAAGAAATGAAAATGTACACAGACCTATTGAAAAGGCAGCAAATTAATCAAGACATCATCAGTCAAGACATGTTTGATATAAAATTTTGATTTAAGGTATGGTAACTCACTCACTCTTACTCTCATTTATCGTCTATGCTTTATCCTGTCGCGGGGGGCTGCAGCCTATCCCAGGCATGTGGCGGGGTACACCCTGGACAGGGTCCCAATCATCCGCAGAGCATACACACATTCTCACGCTCATTCACACATTACAGGCAATTTGGAAACACTAATGAGCCTAATCTGCATGTCTTTGGAAACCGGAGAACCTTGGGGGAAAACCCACTAAGCACCAGGAGAACTTGCAAACTCCGACGCGGGAATCAAACCCTCGACCCTGGAGGTGCGAGGCGACATAGCTATAGTAACTGTGCCTTAAATTTGGTAGACATATAATTTTACAAAACAGATTTGTGTGTGTGTATAAAAATCAATGCTTCTGGGTTCTTAAAGTTTTCAGGAATATGGTGCCATTGTCTATTTTAACTAAGATAACAGCAAGTGATAGGACGTGAAAATCAAAGGCGTGAAGATGTCTTGATTCATTTTGGCTGTAAGCAAACCTCATACATCAGGCTATGTTGCTTTAGGTAAATATGGTCAGCTCTATGTTCTAATAGACTCATAACAAAAGGCAAACTGTAAATGATAAACCCTGGAAAATACATGTGGTGTTATTGCAGTTTTAAATCTGCTTTGAATGATTCTAAATGATGTATTAGTTATTGATGAATACATGTCAAACTTCAGAATGTAAAACCAACCAAGTCTATAGTTGCTAAACTATACTGTAGGATATTCATCACAGTGTTTGTGTCAGCAATACTGGGGGCAGTGGTAGCTCAGCTGGTTAAGGCTCTGGGTTACTGATAAGGAGGTTGGCATTTCAAGCCCCCGCTTCACCAAGCTGCCACTGTTGGGCCCTTGAGCAAGGCCCCTCAACTCGGTTTGCTCCAGGAGCACCAAATCATTGCTGTGTAGTATCAATAATTTCACTTTGCAGCAGTGCATATGTGACAAAGAAAGGCTTAACTGCCGCTCGCTGGATGTTTTTCGGTTTTCGCACCATTCAGTGTAAACTCTAGAGACTGGTGTGTATAAAAAAGATATATCACAAAAGATTGTCTGTTTCTGAACTACTCAATCCTGCACTCTCTTGCTATCTTTTGACTTATACAGTATATATATGATATTATGCGTTTGCTGGCTTTGGCTTTGATTGGCTGATTGGATACTTCCATGAACGCTCAGGTTTAAAGGTATTCATAATAAAGTAACCAGTGAGGGTAAATCTTTATGGAGGCTGTATGTGTATGTTAAAGGCATTTAATAACCATTGTTGTTGTAAAATGTTGATATTATCAACTGTCATTGGTTGTAGCTTTGTGAGCGACGTGTGACATGGGTCATGATTGGCTGAGCAAGAGAGAGAGAGAGAGAGAGAGAGAGAGAGAGAGAGAGAGAGCACTGTCATTGGTTGTAGCTGTGAGACAGGTGTCTCTGAGTGACTGCCTGAGTGGCCTGTTCAGGAACCAGACTTGGGTCTGTCAAGATGGATGTGGTGGTGCTGAGCAAGCGGAGGGAACTCAGAACAGCTGGGGGGGAAAGAAGAGAAAGGAAAAAGGAGATAATTACTACTTGTACTGTGAGCTATATTTGTGGCTCTAACATATAATGCTTTCTCCTGTCCTTGCACAGTTATTTCTTCTCCCATCTTGTGCAGTAATTTTTGCACACTTGAATAAATTACACTAAATGACTTATTATGGAATGTTTAGTTTTTATCTGTCTAAACAATTTTCTCTGTATAGGTTTCGTATTTGGAGGGAATATGTTATATATCCAGTAGTGCACTATGTACTTAAAACACTTTTTAAAAGTTCATTAATTCAGCTTGCTGTCCATCTACCTTTATATTATTCCTCAAACCAATAGCTTTATTGTCAAGCTATTCATAGACATTATCCTTCGTATGTTCTGAACTTATCATCAGTGTTGGGTGTAATGCATTACAAAGTACTTGGATTACTTTTTTGATGTAATGAGTAATCTAACGTGTTAGGTCCGCCATTTAAATACTGTTATTTAGTTATATTTTCAAAAATGTAATCCGTTATTCAGAGAATTTATGTAATCCGTGAGCCAGACGGCAGTCATTCCGTTGGTGTGTGTGTGTGTAAAAGTCGTCTTACAAGCCCCACCCCCGATAATCCGCCCCCTCTGTTACTCCTGCTCTTACACCCCTATCTCACCTATGCGGTTTAACTCCGACGTTCTGCCAAGTTCTGCAAGGCCCGCAAGCGTTCTCGAGGACCAGCGCTCGGAATGATGGAAACGTAATCATAGCGAATCATGATGAACCGTACTTACGGCCACCGCGCGAAATCGCGTAGGTGAGTTAGAGGTATTAGAAGTTAACAGATTATGGGCCAAACTTTGCTGAGTGATGATGTTAGAATAATTATAAAGGTCTGGACTAAAACAACATGCATGAGGAATCACAAAGGAGTTTTCGTTTTCTGCAATGAAAAAGGACTCTAACTAGTTATTTTAATCAGAAATAATGCTGTAATGTAACTGATTACTTTTTAATGACAGTCATTTTGTAATGTAATTAGTTACTTGAAAAAGTAATGTCCCCCAACACTGCTTATCAATCTTTCGAAAGAGAGCGAAAGAAGCTTACTGGGTCTGAGAGCAGGCAGTGAGCAGTGCTGGTCCAGCCAGCTGAGCGTGGTGCGACACATCTCCTCCAAACTAGCTGTAGACACCATGACGTTATAGGACTCAAAAAGAGGTTCCATAATCACACTAAACTATATGACGTCAAGTTCAGGAAATTGACACTCACTCTAAATTGACTAAATCATGTCACCTGAGTATATATTGACACTTTCATATACACACACGCACACAAAGCAGTACAAAGGATACAATCCAGAATTTCCAGTTCTGGAGGGTCTGGGCACGGACATACTCTCTAAACCTTTCTCTCATGTGATCGAAGCGCTGGCGAGTGATGGGGACGCCGGTGGCGGGGAGCTGCTGCTGACACACGCTGCACAGCAAAGAGCAGGAACTATGACGATCACGTGTATATAATAAAGTGTACATTTCTTGTTGCTGTTAACACTTGTTATAGCAGTTATATACAGCACTATATTTAGCGGGGGTTACTTAATTTAATGACCCCCTTTATAAATAAAATCATAATTTAAAAAACACATTTTGTATCTACTCGTGTAATCTTTGTGTAATATTAATATTTGTTTTGTGATCTCAACCGTTTAAGTGTAAACATTTTTTTTCAGTTCTTCAGTCCTTCAATTCAGGAAGGGCTCAACTTTCACAGCACTGCAAGTTGTTCATTCAACAATCTTTCTTGTTCCCTGAAAGAAAGATATGAAAGCAAGGAGGATGTCGTACTTGATGGCAGAGTTGAGTGCTAGAATCTCGTCTCGGAGTCTCTGTGCCTCTTCGTGAAGCTGCGATCTCTCCTGCTGCATCTTACTGATGTACTCGGCGGTCTTCTGTAGCGTAGTGGCCTTACTGATCTAAGAAAGAGTGTGTCAGACTGAAACAATCACAGAGACCTATCTCTGGAAGTCAATGTATGCTCAGGGTCTCAGAAATGTCCATTTCTTACATTTTACAAATAGGTCATACTGCTATATTAACAACAGCAGGCTGACGCTATGACATATCAATAAAAATAATAACCAATAAATACATTTTTTGTGAAATTGTGAAATTGAGCATAAAAAATGTAATACCTTAATGCTAGGCTGAGAGCTAAGTGTCGTCACCAGACTGTGTAAAGTGTCAAAACCCAGTTTGATGTTAAACCTCCTCTTCTGCTCAGCGGATATATGAGTGATTCGCCTCGTGTCCGTCTGTAAGAGAAAACGCAATGAGGAACGGTAACATCACACAGAATATATGAACAGTTTGACAGCAAAATGAGATAAATCCATTTTTATTTTGCAGTTTTATTTTAAATGAAGCAAGAACTATTACAAACTTATAGAGTTAAGTATGAGTCACCATACCATTTTTGATAAAAAAAAAAACAAAAAAACATGAAATTTAAAAATTATATATATTAATTATTTGTTTTGTTTTGTTTTTTGTCACAACAGATAAATCAGCACGCGGTTATGTTTGCAGTAATTAAAGTATGCAGTTTAGTATCGATAATATGTTGGTTTAAATGGTTGATTGTTATAATAAGAAATATAACAAATTCATGCTTGGATTGTGATTTTCCTAGTTTTTCTTAATCAGATGGTATGCTCTACACACTCTACAAAGTGGAAAACACAGTGTTTGAAAAAAAATCCAAATTGCATTAGGTCCTATTTTACAGATTGTATTGCAGACGTTAAGCTGTGCATACCAGTCATTTATTACTGCTGGACTGCCATGGTGATAAGGGATTATAAATGCCATTTTCTTGGCTTCAACATTCTTCAAAAATCCACTAAATGCATTTCACTTATTTGCAGCAGCCCCTATTCTGTGAAACTCGTAGTTCTTCTGATCATGTGACTCAAAGAAGAAATGCGTTGGGCTCGTCACGACTTGTCTGCTTTTGCTCAAAGACAGAGCTGCTACCTGTCATGGTTGGCTTAAATGTGGAAGTTTAGCAGTTTTTGAATGTAATGTTTTGTTATAGACAACCTTGTGTGTCACTCACTTACTCATCGTCAATACCGTTTTATTGTGTATTCAGGGTCGCAGGGGGCCTGCAGCCTATCCCAGGAGGCAGGGTACACCCTGAACAGGTTGCCAATTCATCGCAGGGCACACACACTTACTCACACACTACAGGCAATTTGGGAATGCCAATTAGCCTAACCTGCGGGTCTTTGGACTGTGGGAGGAAACAGGAGTACCAGGAGGAAACCCACCAAGCACGGGGAGAATATGCAAACTCCATACACACAGAGACGGGGATCAAGCCTGGACCCTGGAGGTGCAAGGCGACAGTGCTAACCAATACACCACCATGTAAGAAAATTAATTTGCCAAAATGTGAAAAAGACCAAAAATGGCATTTATCGTGTTCTGCTGTCAAACTGTTCATATGTGATTCATACTGTATGGCCGTGTGTTGGTGTATGAGCTTACCCTATTGGGTTCTGTCTTGGTTATTCCAGATAAGGTGTGTGATGATTCAGATGTTTTCTCTGGCGAGATCGTTGGGGACGTCGGGCCAAAATTTCCTGAAAAACTTACTGACATTGAAGAAGCAACAATGGTTAAATAGACAGAGACACATTCCAATTTATGGTGGAAGTGGTATGAGTGTACCTGTTAGACTTGTCCTCTCTGGTGCGTGGATTTGGACAGGGGAGAGTTTCTCAGTCTTGGGGATGAGAAGGGATGAGATGCTAGAGCTGTGAGAGATGTTGGAATGTACCATCATGGGCATCTGGCACTGCAGCGGCACTTCAGCAGGGGGCCAAGGGGGATGCTGGGATACTTGTGAACTTCTTTGGGTCACAGACATACTGCTGGTGGACTGCTGGTTACAAAAGGAAGCTCTACTGTTAGCAAAATGATATTTTAAGGGTTCCTAAAATGCTAGAATTCTGCATAAACATGGCTGAGGCACATCTGTTACATCTGTTTGTAACTAGTCAACTATCTAAATAGGTTTACAACTACAAAAGTTAGTTTATGTTTTTTGTGTTAAAACATAATAGAAATCATCTGATTATAGTGTGTCTCAGTAATAGACAAATACAACCTCAGACAAACAAAAACATATATATTTTTTTCAACGTGCCATTATTTATTCCACGAAAATGAAGTCAAAAAGAACAAGAAAAAAAAACACATGTGGGCAATACTAAGTACCTAGAATAAAACATAGCATTAAAAAGGTGCTACTAACAGTTGAATTTGGCTGTATATGAAATTGGAATTTTATAAGATCATTACATGACTTAATAGGATTACATACTGCTAAGATGGGAGAAGTTGGTCT
This sequence comes from Clarias gariepinus, assembly GCF_024256425.1. Lineage (NCBI taxonomy): Eukaryota > Metazoa > Chordata > Actinopteri > Siluriformes > Clariidae > Clarias > Clarias gariepinus. The sequence continues at coordinate 7,555,301 of NC_071123.1, read as the reverse complement.
ATGGGATTTCAGCCCAACAAAGGGAGGATCGAAACCTACTGCCGGCTTTCCTAAAAAAAAAACAGTAAAATGAAACATAGAGATTTAAGAACATGCAATTAAAATGTACAAGTTAGTAAATATATATTAACTAAATGGCATACGTTCTTGAGAGCTGGTGGATAAGAGCTTAGCCAGGCAGCTAGTCTGTGTGGGTGGAGCTACAGAAGCATTCGCAGCTGTCGCCATGGAAAACCCTCTAGACCCACCCATTTTTTGCTTGTGCTTCCCTCTGCCCACGGCTACCTGCTGTGGCACAGAGAAGCGGTGGCTTTGGCTAGGCAAAGGTGAAGCCACAGAAGACTGCTGGTAGTCCAGCATTTCTAGCATGGCATAGCTGTGGCCCTCTTGTGGATCTTGTGCTATGACATTCATGGATCCTGTATGTGTAATGACAGTGGGTGTGGTAACGACGCTGCTCCCTGATTGGCTCCCTGAAGCATGTCTGTATTTCAGGCAACTGCTTGAGTAGATGTAGGGGTTCTCCTGAGGCACAGGGGCAGAAGATATGGTTGACGGTCCGACTCCAATGTTTGGGCCACTGTAGGACTGTGGGTATGAGTCCATGCCGTGGAGGACGGCTGGGGAGTGATGGAACTCGCTGTACTCTAAATGACTCTTGAACTTGGGATTGGGGGTCGTTCTGCTGGTATCAAAGGACATCTCAGAGGTCAAAGGTCGGTGTGGATAGCCCGAGCAGGTTAAGCTTGGTGATGAGGAGGGCTGGGGCAGGCTTTCAACTGTCATATTGGGCTGGAGATGACAAAATTATCAGTTACATTGTATTTTAAACAGCAAACATAGCAGTAAGTCATTGTGTATTTGTTTTTTTTATTTAATTGTGCACCTGTGTAATTTGAGATCCTGTGTGTATCTGTGGTGTATTAATCACAGTGGATGGAGTTGGGGGGAAAAGTGAGTTGGACAAACTCTCGAATAAATCATAGTCAGAGTAACCAGACTGTACCAGAGGATGGCCACGGTAGCTTGCAAATATGTCTGCAACAACAAAAACAACAACATCAATATTAGAATTTTATAATTTATGGCTAAATACCAATTAATGGTCTAAAGTTGAAGCATGCACATGGTAATTTGTTTGTCTATAAGCCAGTACAGTTAAACCTTGGATTGCAAGCATAATTCGGTCTGGAAGCATGCTTGTATATCAAAACACTTGTATATCAAAGCAAGTGTTTCTTGTCTCTCATAAGAAATAATGGAAACTCTGATGATTTGTTCCACAACCCAAAAATATTAATCTAAAAAATGTATACCAAATATAAAGTTATAATAAAACAAATAAACCTGTACTTTACCTTTGAAAAGAACTGGTGTTAGACAAAGTAAAAAGCAGGAGAAGTGGGGCTACTGTGTAGGATGACTTTCTCACAAACCCACCCTAACGGAATCACTCCTCTAAACAGATTCATCTCCCATACTGCTAAAGGCTTTTTAACTTTTTTTTCTTTACAGGGGCCGTTGTTGCAGTACAGTTAATAAAGAACAGTCACTACACTAGGACTCACGCTTGTGTGTTGTGATAAACAGGACAGGTTAGTGACGCACGCACACTGAGACAGAGCATGGAAGACGATTATCCACAATCCCACAGGAAAATAGAGAGAAGAACCATTGGCTCAGTTGTGATCACGTGACACTCGGCAGACAAAGCGTATACATACAGTACTACAGTATTCGTTTATCAAGTCTTCACTCTTTTAACAAGTTAAAATGTTTTTTTTTTTATTTGCTCAACTTGCAAGGCACCAACTTGCAGTTACCAAAGTAGGAGTCGTGGCCAAAATTTTTAAAGGTATGTCCTGTATTATACTGTGCACAAAGCAGGTGATGGTAAAGACTCATGGACGTAACACAAAGGCAAATAAAAAAGTACCACATCAAGACAAAATACAAGCAGAAGTATCTAAAACAATTCCACAATTATGTATTAAAAAAAAGGAGTTAACACAAGATAAATTAAGACCGAAAAGTTGAGGCTGAAGAGTTGATGTAATCGATTAAAAAAACAGTATGTCGCAGTTGTCCGGGCTCAAAGCAAATATCACTATTTCATATAAAGTAAAAAAAAAAGGGAATTCTCAAGTGAATTGTGGCAATCTGTGGCAAATTTCTGTACTTGATGTTCATGAAGCAATCAAGCAGCCATGGATTGAGCAAGTGACACCAGAGTACTACAGATGTCTTTTTGACTCGGATCCCTGCCAGATCCAACAGATTTTGAAGCAGGATTTATGATAAATATTTATTATTTTGAAGTAATTTTTAAACATTGTTGTAAAATAAGAAAAACTAATTATTCTTATTATCGTTACTGTTATTATTTTAAAAATATTATTTTTTATTAATATTATTAACATTATTAAAACATTGAAATTCACATTTGTTCCAATACTTTTGGCCAACACTGTATATTGTATTGATTTAATACCTTAAAAGTAGGAATATTTAAGGTTGAATTAAATCACATTTTCAATTTCTATATAAAGTCAGCTTTGGGTTTAGCTCGAGAGAGATCAACTGCATTTCCACTCACATGTCTTTGGCTTTGTTATTTAAGACTTAAATATCTCAAGCTCTTAGCCCACACTTATAAGGATAGTTTAAACAGGGAGAAAGTTCCAGCAGTCAGATCTGCACTCGGATAAACTGCTGCCTCTCTTTTTCTCTTCCTGTGGTGGCCCCCTTAAGATGGCCATTCAGGGTTTACCACATCCCCTTCAACTTCCACATTTCATTCCAGATGACCTCTGACCTGCACCTAACCCTCAGTATAACCTATATATAGAAAAAGCTATAGTGAAACTATTAAATAAATACATTGAAAAAAATATTTGAAAAATAATCATGGTAAAGACGAACATATGATTAAAAGCTTTTTGTTTTTTAAGATGGACAATTTACGAAGAGACTTTTGATGAGTAAGTGTCCGTAGAACACGATGTGAACTTGTGCACTTCCCTAAAAGTTCTTCAGAACCAATATTAATAGCCATTTTTAGTCAAACATAACATAAAAGATGGCATTAATAAACTAGCTTATGCTTTTCTAACAGCCCAATTGACTATTGCATGATTTTTATTTCACTATTGTCCAGTAATTCACTATTTGCAATACATCTATGACAAGCAATTAAAATTAGAAAAAAAATAGAAAGTGATTTATTTTCTTTAATTAATTGGTTATTTGTAAAAGTTTTGCTTAAGTTTTGCTTTAGCAGTTAGGTTTATATTAATTCACTTCTTATCGTTTCTATAACGTCAACCAGGGTATATATAGGAGCTTGTATTGCTCAATATGAACATGATTAAAAATGTGGGGATGGGTTCTTCATGGGTTCTTTCCAGTAACATGACAAGCTGCATGCAAGCTTAGTAACTTCAAAAGAGAGAGAAAATGAGTCTGGTGAATGAACTACTGTTTATATCTGCTATAGTTGTTATACGTTTTTTTCACAACATGGACAAGTCAAACCAGGACTTTTAATAGTATTTCTTGTGAAGGCGTAAAACCGATTTAATTACAGAAGACTTCAAGAACAGTACAGTGATGAATTGTGCAAGAACCCGTACGTCCATGAATGACGATACCGGCCGACGTGGCTTGGAGCCCACTGCTGTCATTCCCGTCAGCATTCCACTGTGACAGTGGAACGTGGAACTTTTTCCCTTGAAAATCAACAGATAATGTCTGTAGGAACTGTACACACAGTGATTCAAGAACATCACTTGCACATTACAGGAACTCAGCTGGGATGTCTGCATTTCAGACATAAGGAAGGCAGTCCGATCATAGCTCCTTCATACTGAGAAAACTTTCTACCTTGATGGTATCCAATTGCTAGCGAAACGCTGGGATAATGACATTAGTGTAGAAGGAGTTTTTACTCTCATAACTTTGTTCTGTTATTGTGAGAAGTCCCAGTTTGATTTAAACAATGCATTTTTCTGTATGAGATATTGTGTAATGTGCTGTTATTGTAAATCATATTGGTAATACTGTAATTACATTCCATTTCACTAAAGACACTGAATTATTACTTAATATTAAAAGATGAATAACTGAGTATTTTTTTTATATGCAAAGATGTTAAAGTAAATATTTCGACCCATGAATGTTTTTGAAAGCATAATATAAACCTGACTTAAATCAGGTCAAGGCTGTAACCAGGACCAAAGTTTCCATGAAGTTCATTTTGTAGAAATGTGTTACAGTTTATATGTAGCAAAATGATTAAAATTATAAATACTGTAGCTAATTCCTGAACTCTATCATTTTCCTTTCATTTTTCTATACATTGTTCTGAGCGTTTTAATTATTTAAGTGAAATATTGCGGTTCATGTTCCAGTGTATTAAAACTCGGACTCGGAAATATCACTATTTCATATAAAGTAGTTTCTGTAAGAAATTGTGAAATTGTAAACTTTTTCTAGTGTCAAAATTTTAACTGAACAAGACTGAAAACTGAAGAAGAAAAAAAAACAAGCACTCCATAAAAAGATGTTACCATATAAAATCTAAAAATACCAAGAAAAGGTCTGGATCTCTTATATAGATTTTTTTATATTGATTTTGCAGTGCAAAAACATTTCAAATATTACAGAGACTGATTAGTATATTGTGTAGTATTGTGTAGTATATATATAATTTTTTTTGGAAGTATACACTGAAAATGGCATAATTGTTAAATAAGTATTATATTAATACATAAATACATTACCAGGGATGTCCATGAGATCGTCCAAGCTGGGCTGAAGTGGAGTCAAACCAGGCTGGATCATATCAGCGTTGCTGGTGTAGGCTGACAGAGTAAGAGCATTTATTACAACATGGATGTTGGCATGTGTGTGTGTGTGTGTGTGTGTGTGTATGCGTGGGTGGGTGGGTGTGGATGTGCATATATGCTCTTTTATTCATACATACTTCCCTGTTTTGGGGGAGCTGTGTCTTCCTGAATTCATTTACATCACACGGTTATTTATTATTAAGTGTATAACATACAGTTATGTGTAAAAAAGTTTTCATATTCAATTTAATTAAATGATGCATATTTCAATGAAAGAAATGGAAAGTGCCTAATTTGTTAAAATTGCTTGTTTATGGAGCAATCTCTTAGCAGCAACCTCATTTCCCCTCTCTTTTGGTCCAACCACTCAGCATTCAGCATCACTAGTATACTGATCACTAAACAACAACAACAACACCAACCAAAAGAGATTTCTCTGAAACTGCTCAGGTACAAGGACTGGACTGAAAAATGAAAGCCAAACACTTCCCTCAATACCACATAAAAATAAACAGGAAAATCTGCCTCTTTGGAAGCAAAATATGAAGAAATGAGGGGTGGATCAAGACTTTTGCACAGTACTGTATGTGAGTGGATTGCGTATCATATTCATCTTCTCTAGTCAGCGATTTTGACTGAAGTTTGCTGAAACAAGTGCTCTCTACATGTTTTACGATTTACAAAGACAGAGTAATGGTTACTCAACAAATGATTGTCGGATGTGTGGGACTGTAGAATAATGAATAATGGGAATAAATAAATGCATTAAATTTTTTTGTGAGATTTCAATGTTATATCATCACTAGATCACAATTTGATCTATAAAATCTATCTAGCTAATTATACATCTACTCAAAATAAACCAACCATATAGGAATCACTTGAGACACAACATTACCACACTGCCGAATCCTTTCCAACCGTTGCAAATTATTCATTTCCAAAAGCAGTAAAGCACAAAGCTCATTGTTAAATGAAAGAACAAGCATCACATTTATTTCACATCACTTTCTATCTTTGATCTTAAATTTTACAGCTCTTTGGCCTTATGGTACTCACTGTTCTGGCGTTCCTCATTCCAAGGGTTTGGCTTCTGGGTCATGGTGAAGAGAGTGTCTGAGATATCTGACAGAAAGCAGTCCAAGTCAAACATATGCACCTCCTCCGTAGACGGTTCTGGCAATGGGTACATCGGATCGGACCATTTCTCCAAGCCAGACTGGCAGACGGGTGTCTGAGGAGTGACAACCAATTTGAAAATACACGTAACTTCATTTTACGGAAGCAAAGCAAAGATGAGCCCAGATACTCAAGCATCAGGAACTCCTCTTTTTTCACTTACTGTATACCTGAGCAACTCAACAGGTAAGTGCATGAAGGTCAGAAACCTAAAAATGCTAAAAATATCACTAGAATCCCTTTGAACACAGATAAGTGTTAACGCATCATGAAATATAAGAGCCTATCCGCTTCCAGTAAGCAAATCCAGGCAACGAAATACTGGTTAGCAGGGGAAGATGGTGGGTTGCTATTGCCTTAAGGGCATTTATTTTGGGGGGATTTGGCTTTCTTGATGATTTTTTTCCTTATGTTATAATTCCACACTTTTTTTAGCAATTGCAAAAAAAAAAAAAAAAAAAAAAACGGCATGTTGTCTTTGTTCAAAGTCACACTAATGTTTTTGGCATCAGGTTGCTCTGACAGTGCTGTCTAGAGTTTTTCCTAGCCACTGTCGCCGTCGCCCTAACAAATAAAGCTATACAAATAAAATTGAATTGATTAAAGCTTTACAAATAAAGCTATAGAAATAAAATTGAATTGAATTGAATTGACAGAACTATGAGAAGTCATTAAATATTTTGTGTAGAATGTAGAATAACATATTGTTCTTCTGGCTTAAGAACTACTTAAATAGCCTAAGATTACAATTCACTTCAGTTTTATTTATATAGCGCTTTTAAGAATTGTAATTTACAGGGGGAAAAAAGTATAAAATGTGTAAGGAAATATGTAGAAATCAAAATGATCAGATCAGTCCCGATGAGGGAGCAGAGGGATACAGTGGCAGGGAAAAAACCCCTGAGTGTGCAATTTGAAGAAACCTTAAGAGGAACTAGACTCAACATAACATTACAAGAACATCTCTACCCATATAGAGACATGTTAATACTACTAATGTACGATAACATTTAGGCATTTGGCAGACGCTCTTATCCAGAGCAACTTACATTTTTATCTAATTATACATCTGAGCAGTTGAGGGTTAAGGGCAACTTGGTGATTGTGGGGTTTGAACCTAGGATCTTCCGAACCATAGTCCAATGCCTTAACCACTGAGCTACCCCTAAATTAGCTAGCTAAACAAACAGTCAAGAAGAGCAACTCTTAATTAAACTATGAGTATTTTCCTTTAAATTGCTGAAAGTTTGCATTTAATTATTAAAGTATTTTTTAACAATGATGAGCAGATCAGACAAACATCATCAGACAACTTTTAACGCTGCAGACACACATAGCACTCTCATGGCTAAGCTCTAAATCCATGCATTATGACCACCAGGGGGAACCACATATGTAGATCTGTGATAAAATGCAAGTACGTAAGTACGTTATTCGGCTCTAGTAGGATATTATGCATAAGGCAGTATATGTATTAACTAATAGTAGCCTATATAGTTAATGTAACACAAATGGACTGAGCGCCCTAAAACTTAAACTGACTGAAGCAGTGGCTCTCAACTCTACATCATACAACAATGCAACCATGCTGACTCAAAAAAATGCCGTCTACAGTATTAGTCAATTCCTTGCATTACGAAAATATTCAAGGTAGCATCACTCCTGCACCTCTAAACACACATATGAACGTAATATGCTACTCACAGCTCAAGCCAGACGCTGATATCCAGTTCCTGTCCCAGTATTACCTCCTACATTTTTACAGTTCTGCATCTCAAACCCAGTATACCAGCAAACAACTCCAACTCCATCCCCGTCTCTTGCATATACACACACACATACACAGACCAAAGCACATGATTTTTATAGGGGAGCCCAAATTCAGCCGGAAGCACCGGCGATTACGTCTCTCCTGACAACACGACTGCCCCCATGCTGTTTGTGTGACCCACACACACAAAAAAAGAGGTAAATTGGATATGTGTTTTACACAAGGTGAAATTAGGTTTGGGGGCGTGAGTGCGTGTGCATACTCGTGAGGAGTTAACGAGTACAATTTAAAACCGACGCACGAGAGACGGACCTCCCCCAGCCCCCCCCAATCATCACCATTATGTTTTTCATTCCTCTCCATGTGCTGACTCTCAACATGAGCAGAGGCAGATTGGCCCTTTTGTTCCTGACCCACTTCCACCCATCATACACTCACGTGCAGAGAGAGGAAGTGAGTCGAAGGCCTCACCTCCATTTCTTCGCATATGGTGACTTTGGAGAAAGAAAGAAATGTTAATACAAACTTTGTGTATGGAAAACAAATGTCAGATCACCTTTACACGCACAGGGGTTAACCCAAATACTACACTGTGGGCGCATCTAAGTGATGTGTGTGACACATAACTGCTAAAACTACTGTACAGTATTTGTACTTTAGGTAATGCTAGCACATAGCTTAGCAAGCCACTTACATCAACAGTAAGGCTACAGAGAAAAGACATTTCAGCATCACAGTCTTAATTTATAGTGTTTTGTTCTGACATTTAGTTAAATCTAATGCCGTCAATCGATTAAAAAAATTTTTTATCTAGTTAAAAATGTAAGTCGCTCTGGATAAGAGTGTCTGCCAAATGCCTAAATATAAATGTACGTCAATGTAAATGTATCCAAGATTTCCTTATCCATACATTTGTATTTCATAATCAGTGTTGGAGTTAAAGTAAAGTTAGAGTACTTGGATTACTTTTTTGATGTAACGAGTAATCTAACGCATTAGGTACTCAGTACTTTAAGTACTCAGTTTTTTAGTTATATTTTCAAAAATGTTATCCGTTATTCATACAATTTATGTAATCCATGAGCCAGACAGCAGTCATTCCATTAGTGTGTGTGTGTGTGAAAGTCGTCCTACAAGCCCCGCCCCCGATAACCCAGCCCCCTCTGTTAATCCTGCTGTTATACCCATATCTCACCCATGCGGTTTAACTCGCAGTGAGAAGCGGAGCCGCCGCGAGTGACAGCCCGGCGATCCCAAAGTTCCGTGAGAACCGGCGCGTGGAAAGATGGAAACCTAATCACTGCGGCAAAACATGCTGTGAATCATGATGAACCGTACTTACGGCCACCGCACGAAACCGCGTTGGTGAGATAGGGGTATTAGTAGTTCACTACTAAATCTTGTGTTCTAGGTCTTGACTAGAACAACATGCATGAGGAATTGAACAGTGCGTTGTGGGTGCATCTGAGGTACGTGTGTCGCGATGGAAGATTTTCCCATAAATCCAAAAAGCACTCCCGATGCTCTCAGCACCTCACCGCTTGTTAATATTTTCCCCTCAAGCAAACTATTGTGGTCATATCCACCTGAACGAAAACAACACGTTTGCATTTTCTGCAAGTGGGTCACCTTTGATTAAACAGCACTGAAACTGATTTAGTGTATCTCTGAGAAACAGACACAACAGAAGAGGAGATTGGCCCTTTTGTCACCAAGAGCAATCAAGTGACTTGTTTTCTCACCAATATGCGCTGCTGTGACGCAAGTGGAGTGCTGTGTTTACGTTTTTTTTCCACGTTCGCTCTCCCGTTTCTTTCTTTACAGATCACACACTCTGACTCTTTGACCAGCTGAGCAATGCAAAGTCTGATCTATTAATATCTAACTGGAGAAGGGTGCAAAAGCAAACTGCGCTGATAACCTACTAAAACTAATACAGTAACGTAAGGACATTGATCTGCATAAAGGGACTGACTACCACATGACCTACTAGAGCCAGTGAGATGATAAAAATGGTTTGTAGGACACTAACTATCTGTAAATGATTTAGCCAGTCAGTGGTTCTGTTACTTCCTGATGAACCGTTTAATGGAAAATTTTATCTAAGCTTTGTCCTGGCATGGTCTTGATCCATAAAACCAGACGTAAATCAATCACAGGTATCATCCATCCCTAAGCTGCTCCACAGACTACAGAATTTACATTTTAGATCCGGTGGTGCCATCAAGTGCGTTAACTCATGCTGTCACCACCCTTTGTCCATGAAACGTGGCCTGCAAAAAATATGAATGAACACAATGGAAGATCACTTAAACACCTGGTGAAGTTGCATCGATAAAAAAATTACCAGTAGAAATAACAGCTATGTTAAATAGTTAAATTTGCTGGGGACATAAAGATTGGACTTTGAGTCAATGAAACTAATAAAAAATCCCAGTATTTTAATCTTGGAAATGAGACAATTCTGTGTCTTCAAAGGGCCTCGTGTACATTTTATAAATATGTCTTTTGTAGGTTCTTAGGAATTTAAATTAATTAAATACATAAATAAAAAAGGAGTACACAGTGGCATCACTGCATGGGCGCAAGGGTATGGGTGATACCATCAATGAGAATGACACCAAAACGACGGTCTATGAATTTATTCTTTTTATTTAAATATTTTATCCTTAGGTTTTTAATTCTTTGTAACTCATTGTAAGAGTCTAGTAATTTGTATGTGTAAGAATCTAGCAAAAGAGCCTCTGGACGAAAAAGAGTAAATTATATTTTAAAAATTCTGTATTTAATTATTTAGATTCCTAAGAATCTGCAAAAGACATATTTACAAAATGTATGCGAGGGCCTTTGGATACGCAGGATTGTCTCGTTTCCAAGATTAAAATACTGGGATTTTTTTATTAGTTTCAGTGAGCCAGATAATTTGTCTCAGTTCACAAAAGTTTTTTTGCAATAATTCTCAATATTTTGACCTAATTGTTATTCTTCTGGTGGCACGGTGGTGTAGTGGTTAGCACTGTCGCCTTGCACCTCCAGGGGCCAGGTTCGATTCCTGGACAGGCTCGATTCCCGTCTCTGTTTGCGTGTTCTCCCCGTGCTTGGTCATTCTGCTTTATCTGCCTTGTTTCATAAAGAGGTACTATGGTTTTCTAATTAACAATATAACATTACATTGTATTTTATACAAAACATCTAATTACTTTATTCATCTTTAATAACCCTTACCTAGTCAGGGACATAACTGTTTAAGCAGCAAGGTATTTATAAATATTCATAAAAATATAAAAGGTAGGTTTATATATATAGCAGTTCTGTTAAATTTGATAGCTTTCTGACATGGACTTGTTTCTTCAGCATTGTCCACATGTTCTCAATGGGGTTTAAGTCCGGACTTTGGGAATGTCATTCTAAAACCCTAATTCTTGTCTGATTTAGCCATTCCTTTACCACTTTTGATGTGTGTTTGGGGTCATTGTCCTGTTGGAACACCCAACTGCGCCCAAGAGCCAACCTTCTGGCTGATGATTTTAGGTTATGTTGAAGAATTTGAAGGTAATCCTCCTTATTTATTATCCCATTTACTCTCTGTAAAGCACCAGTTCTATTGGCAGCAAAACAGCCCCACAGCATAATACTACCACCACCGTGCTTGATGGTAGGCATGGTGTTCTTAGGGTTAAAGGCCTCACCTTTTCTCCTCCAAACATATTGCTGGGCATTGTGGCCAAAAAGCTTGATTTTTGTTTTGTCTGACCACAGAATTTTCCTCCAGAAGGTCTTATCTTTGTCCATGTGATCAGCAGCAGACTTCAGTCGAGCCTTAAGGTGCCACTTTTGGAGCAAAGGCTTCCTTCTTGCACGGCAGCCTCTCAGTCCATGGAGATGCAAAACACACTTGACTGTGGACAATGACACCTGTGTTCCAGCAGCTTCTAATTCTTGGCAGATATGCTTTTTGGTGATTCCCGGTTGACTCTTCACCCTCCTGACCAATTTTCTCTCAGCAGCAGGTGATAGCTTGCATTTTCTTCCTAATCGTGGCAGTGACAAAACAGTGCCATTCACTTTATACTTACAAACAATTGTTTGCACTGTTGCTCTTGGGACCTGCAGCTGCTTTGAAATGGCTCCAAGTGACTTTCCTGACTTGTTTAAGTCAATAATTCGCTTTTTCAGATCCATGCTGAGCTCCTTTGACTTTCCCATTGTAGCGTTGGTGGGCGTTTGTATCCAAAGAGCCCTATTTAAATGGCCTAAGAGAAGCCACCAGCTGAAGTCACTCATAATCACTCACAAGAAGTTAAGAGGCCATGCTATGAAGCTCATTTCACTGACACAACTTTCTAAGTCACCAAAATTACTAATTCATGTTGCTGTATGTATATTTTTGACCTAGCAGATGTGATCACTTTTTTTTGTTAACCCATTAAAGTGTCATAAAATAACCAAACTTCATGAATGTTTTTTGTGAACAAGAAGTATCTGTTCCAATCACTTTATCAGAGAAAAATCAGAGTTGTAGAAATAACGGGGAACTCAAGAGAGCCATGATATATACTGTGTGTGTGTGTGTAATATATATATATATATTTAAACATAAGCTCATTCTTCAGCACTGGCTTGCTAATTTAACACTTAATCTGAGGGGCTACAACAAATTTTGTAGTTACATCATCCCCAAATAGTTTGCATATTGTATGCCCAGATTTGCAGATGTGTGGCCTGCCGCTAGGGGGCGCGCACAGCAAAGACAATTTAATGATGGAAAACTTGATGCAATACATGAAAAAAAAAAAATTGAAAGGTTTGGATTGCTTATTTGCATGCTTCATTGCAAGTATTAATAAAAATTTCAATGTGCCCTTCAATCAGGCTTCCCATAAATCCTTAGAGGTAAATATCATATTAATTGTTGTAAATAGAGAAATTCTAAAGTCTATTTAATTAGTTTATGAATTATCTTCATTATCTGTTTCTCATCACTAAGAAAAATTTGTAAAGATGGGTCACATTTTGCTTTATTATTATTATTATTATTATTATTATTATTATTATTAATAGTAGTTGTTCTTATATTCTTTTGGTTTGTGTTTTGTATGTTTTTCCTTTTGATAATGCTGACAATATTGCATTGTATTTTATTGTATTCTGTTTGTCATGTAATAATTTTAAAAATAATAATTTTACATTATTAAATTGTGATTAAATTAAACTATGATTCATTCATAGACATACTCTCTGTCTGTATCTGTCTCTTTGTCTCTCTCTCTCTCACACACACACACACACACACACACACACACAAATGCATGTATCCATGTACAGTCATGGCCAAAAGTTTTAAGAATGACACAAATACTGTATTCATTTTCACAAAGTCTGCTGCTTCAGTGTTTGTAGATCTTTTTGTCAGATGTTACTATGAGATACTGAGGTGTAATTACAAGCATTTCATAAGAGTGTTAAAGCCTTATATTGACAATTACATTAAGTTTATACAAAGAGTCTTAATTCAAGTGTTTTTTTTTTTTCAAGTCCTTTGCAATTCGCCCTGTCGTGCTGTCAATCAACTTCTGGGCCACATCCTGACTGATGGCAGCCCATTCAGGCATAATCAGTTTTTCCTTCCGCCTCTGCATAAACATCCTGCATAAACTTAATGTAATTGTCAATAAATCCTTTGACACTTTGAAAATGCTTGTAATTATACTTTAGTATACCACAGTAACATCTGATAAAAAGATCTAAAAAACAGTGATGTAGCAGACTTTGTGAAAATTAATATTTGTATCATTCTCAAAACTGCTGTAGAGCTAGCCAGGGAATTGGTCCTCAGTGACTGGTTCATAAAAAAAAAAAATATATATATATATATATATATATATATATATATATATATATATATATATATATGAAAAATATAACTTATATAAAAATATTTTTTGTATGATCTCACAATAAATATTCACATTTCTTCAACCCTTATGATAATAACACGAATCAGAGCGTGTATGTGTTCCTTACTCAGTACAATGCTCTGGCTTTTTTTATTATAGTGTTCATTTCCCTAAGTGACACTGATATATCTAAGTAATATAATAAGAATTTTCAAACTGATCTCAGAACAGCCGTTTGAAAATAAATCTACTACCACTGCAGCTTTAATTCTTACCGTCTGAAGAACAGGCACGTGATCTTTATGTTTCTAAAAGAAAAAAAGAAGACATTTTTGTTTTTTTGATTCATACACACATTTACATATATAATATGAAAACATGCCATTAGTATGCTACGAGTATGCTGGCATACACAAGTACGTAATCCATGCAGTGTTTTTCCTAGGGCCACTGTGCCAGCCTCTTACCCTCTTCTTGTAGTAAATCCTCCATTTGTGATACTCTTTTATTACCACTTCTATCCGTCGCTTCCAGTAACTGCCCTCCAGCACAATTGCCTGGAAGTCGAAATACACACACAGCTGCATTACCAAGTGGGTATAACAAACCGACGTGATGATTTATTTCAGGGATTCAAAGTACAAACTGCCTCTTGAGATCATTTAAAATTGTTAAAATGTCTACAACATGCAAATATACTGTAGCAAGATTATGCTTTGTTTATTGCGTGTGTTTAATGTGAGTTACCTCAGGATTGCGATGAGCATCTGCCTCAGACCCCTCCAACGGAGTGATGAACCCACACACTGGATTTTTTCTTTTTTCCACATCTAAATATTAATAAAGGATTAAAATGATAAACGTTTGTCTATTTAAAAATCTAAAGCTGTTTAAGCATTGATATAGTAAAGCTGTTTGCTGGGCGATCTGTGTTTAATATTTATAAAAAGAGACTCCAAATGGAAAAAATGTTCCATAGAATTTCTATAGAATTTTTTTAGTTTCAGTAGGAATTCTGCTAGATTCTAATTATAGGGCTTTTGCCAAGATTCACGTTCTACAGAATTTATACATCAAACTCTACAGATCTACAATGGGACTCTATAAAACTTCTGCTATGAGATGCATGCTCTGTAGCATTCTACTAAGGATGGGAATCACCGAGGACCACCCGATACAATATTATCACGATACTTAAGTGCCGATTTTATTTGTATTGCCGGTTATATTTTATTCTATAAGTTTTATAAATATCCCGATCCAATATAAAAAAAATTCTCAGGTTTCGTTACAATTCTAAACAAACAGCAAATAATTTGCCCCTACCACACAGGATGCAATTCTGCCTGCTAGTGTGTGAATAGTTTAGAGCACGCCACCTGTAGGATTTTAGAGGAATGGCAACAATTTAAAAATCTATATTTTTTTATTATTTAAAAAATAAATAAATTATTTTGGAGTCAGTGTAGCGATATATATGAATTGATATATGAATTGCCACAAGAATTGTCAAAGAATCACGATACGTCACTAAATTGACCCAAACTAACTAAAGTTCTATAGGATTTTTTCTAGTAACTTCTTTTCCTATATATCTTTTTAGATAAAACTTGTTCTTTAGATTTCTATAGAACATTTTTACATTTTAGTCAACTGTTTAGTTTTAACAGTCAACAGGTTTACTGACACAGAGAACATTGTGCACTTTTCAATTTCTCAGTAACATGAAAAAAAAAAAGCGAGTGCCTGGTGAAAGAACAACTGTGTATAACTGGTTTTACAGACATTACAAAAGCCAAACTATTAATGGATAAAAAAATTATGATAATTAATGAATAACTTGATGCGCCATAAAATTTATAAAATATTTAAGAAGATGCTATTACTAGAAAACAATCAATCATATTAATGAATTTCTTAAATAATTAGATAATTATCAATCAATTTTTTAAATGACAGTATTTTCACATAACAGCATGCCCTGTCTTGGTTTATTTTTTTTCCTTAATATCACAATTCTTAAATCCAGAAAAAGTGAACAATCATTCTTTAGTAAGATTTTCTTTCTTTTGACACTTTGAGCTCACAAAGCTGGTATGTTTGGTGTTTCTCAGACTACAAGAGCTTACACTGAATGAACCAGGCTCTCCAGATGCCATTATTCAGACGGATTTTATCCCTCCACAGCAGCCTCAGACCTTTGAAAGATTTCCACTTAGGAGACACAATCTTCCCGCTGCAGAGAGAGAAAGAGAGAGAGAGTGAGAGAGAGAAAAAGAGAGAGTGAGTGTGTGTGTGAGAGAGAGAGCTCTATAAAATTAATTTCACTTTATCTGTTCCTAACACTCAAGGCAGTTTTGTTGCCACTGTTGTGCCATATCTAGGCAATAATCACACACCTGCAATTAAGCACTACCTCTGTGGCTCATCTGGCCACATGTTTTCTGCACTTTTTCCTCATCCTTCCAGTGCATTTAACACCCTCATGACACAAAGGAGGTGCTGAAAGCTCAGTTCAGCCTGTTGCTAGGACCTTATAAAGGATGATAGTCGAGGAGCATCAGGTAAGAACATTATGAGCACACATCTGATGGCCAGGAAGCCCTTTAGCTCAAAAATGTGGGAATAAATAGATTCAGGACCTATATGTGATATCTGAGGCTAAATAAACTCATGGCCAGGGATGGGAGATCCAGTGATCCAGTGTATAACCATGAATCATGATGATGCAAAAGACAAGTGAAAAACCTTATCACGGACAAGGTCATGTTAATAAAACTCTAGGTAGAATAAAGGGAAAGTAAAGATAGCATGCATAGCATTACAGGTAAAGTTGGGCAATATGGTGATATGCTATTGATATTGTGATTAGCTCTGTTGCAATGTCATTATTTCTTTCTAAAAATATGCATTGTTTGTATATAAAACTCAACAACTCATATATCAAATATTGCTCATTGCTGAGGTTCTGGATGATTTTTTGTTGTTGTTGTTAAACAAAAATATCATTTAAAATGTTCTGAGCAAACCTAATAATCCTGAAAAGTATATTAACTTGTAAAACACACTGGGCTATATTATATTATATTATATTATATTATATTATATTATATTATATTATATTATATTATTATTTTATACTGTGTATGTGCATGCACGTAAGAGGGGAGAGACACTTAGGACAACACAGCCTGCAGTTTAAATTTCATCAGTCTTAAGAGATGGCCTCAAAAGAAAGCAAAGGAGAGAGAGAGAGAAAGAGAGAGAGATTGAGACTTTTATCCTAAACTCAGTTACACTATAACCCCTGCCTGACTGTTTCACTGCCAAATGCTGCCAAAGTCCATCTCCCTCGCTGTGTGTTTTCACTACAGTTTCTCTATCAGACATGTCACAGCTGTTTCGAAAACGCTGCTGCACTTACTCCAGACTCAACCGGATCCAAAAAAAAAAAAAACTTGTACTGCAGTTAATAACCTTCCTGTAGTATCAAACAGTGATAGAGGTAAACAAGTCCTTGAAAAGCATGATGACATAATACAGCAATACACACACGTACATAAAATGTGCCAAGGAAATAAGCACTACCATATCACCCCATTGCTTACGAAAGATTTTGACCTTCCCTTCTGAACATTACAGCAGAAATCGTCACTCGTCAGACCAGGCAATGTTTTTCCAATCATCTGTTGTCCAATTTTGGTGAATTGTAGCCTCAGTTTCCCGTTCTTAGCTGACAGTAGTGGCACCCAGTGTCTTCTGCTGCTGTAACCCATCTGCTTGAAGGTTAGACGTGTTGTATGTTACCTGAGTAACTGTCGCCTTTCTATCAGCTCGCACCAGCTTGACATTCTTGTCTGCCTCTTAGTGGATATTTTTTGTCCTTCAGACTATTCTCTGTAAATCTTTGCGATGGTTATGCGTGACAATCCCAGATCAGCAGTTTTAGAAAACTGACACCAATAACCATCCCATGTTCAAAATCACAAAAATCACCTTTCTTGATGCCTAAATAAACTGAGTCGCTGCCATATGATTAGCTGGTTAGATAATTGGGTTATTGAGCAGTTGAACAGGTGCACCTAATGAAGTGGTCTGTGAGTAAACTGTATATATATAAACTAAGCAATGATATTTAATCAAATTTTACAGTACATTATGACATATAAGTAAAATATTACATTTATTACATTATGACAAGTATAATAATATTAATATATTATTATTATAGAGTTATAATAATGATGTGATACAATTATCTAATTGTCTACTAATAATTTTTTATTAACAAAAAACAGTTTTGCATGCCAAATCACTGATCATCACTCCCATACGTGTGTCCTTCCAAAACTGTTGTAAGCAGACAATAAAATATCTTTGTATGTTGTAGCATTACAATTTCCGTTTACCTGAACTAAGAAGTCCAAATCCGTTCTAGCATGACAATAAACCTGAGCACAAAGCGCAGTAACAGTAACATCTGGAATAGGATCTTCCAACAAGCATGCATTGTATGGGTGTGATGTCTACAAACTTTTGCTCATATATCATAGGTAAGGTGAGGTCAGGTGACGTGACGTGAGAAAAAAATAAATTGTCATTTATCTTAACAGTCCTTGTTAAATTTCTTAAGAAATGTGACATTTGTGTCGACAGAGATAGGTGTAGAAAGGTGTATTACCTAGGCATGTTATTACTCACTCACTCATCATCTATACCGCTTTACCCTGTATACAGTATCTCCTATCCAGGAGGCTCTGTACACACTGGACAGGGTGCCAATCCATCACATATACACACACTTACTTACACACTACGGGCAAGTTAGCCTAATCTTCATGTCTTTGGACTGTGGGAGGAAACCGGAGCATCAGAAGGAAACCAACCAAGCAAAGGGAGAACATGCAAACTACGGTATATGCACACAGACCAGAGACGGGAATCGAACCCAGACCCTAGAGGTGCAAGGTGACAATGCTAATATTGTTGTTTCTGACAGTAGGCTATAGAAAGCCTAATAATCCTTACATTTATCATAAAATAGAAATAAATGTCTAAAGACTATTTTTGACTATTTTAGATCTCACACTTTTATGTAGTTTGGTGCTTAATTGATTGCAGCATTGAAGGTTTTGGTCTCTTGACCTATATCCTGAAGATAAAGGTGCTGGATTCTGTGTGTGTGTGTGTGTGCATGCTGTTACCTATAGGCCAGTGTCATGCACTCGAACAGGCGTGTGAGTGTTGGGTCGATGCTCAGTCTCCCGGAGCTGAACGGCCCGAAGCTGTAGGTCTGACAGCGCGGCTTGTTCACCGTGTCGAAGTCGTAATAACTTCTCTTCCTGCGCGGTTCTGGGTCGCTGTGCGGTGAGGAGACCATGAAGTGTCCGCTGTGGATCACCTGCGCGCGCCGCACTGTCTCCGCGCTCGTGCCCGAACCGGCCGGTCCCGCCTGAGTCGGCGCGTCGTCCTGCTCCGAATCGGACTCCGACTCGGCGATCTGAGGCTCCGTCGGCGGCTCGGAAAACTTCTCCAGCTTTGCCATCCTCACCTCCGTACGCTCTCGTCTTACCCGGCTGTGAGCAGCTCGGCGCCGTTACGAGTGACAGGTCTGCGGACAGGGCCACGCCTCGCTCGCGCGCTCTGCCTCGCAGTCAAAGGTCGCAAAAGTTGGCCGGAGGATTCTCGAGGAGCTCATGGACATTGGAGCAGGATTGCCTTTAAAAATGTGAGCTTTAAAAAAAGAAAAAAAAACGAGTCCTAGCGCTTGCAAGGTTGCACAATGTCAACAGTAACCTCTGTCCCGGGCAGTCAGTTGGACTTTATTGACATGATGACAACCCCCGATCCCCCCCCCCCAAAAAAAAAAAATAATAATAATAATTTATTAATTAGGTCTAACCAACAAGATAACCTTTAAGCTTTAAGCACTTTCCATGGAATACAATACAAGGATTGCGCAAGAGATATAAGGAATTATTGTCATTATTATTGGTGTTTTTGTTGTTGTTTAATGCTAGCAGCAACCACACTTCTTAATGTTATGGTGTAGCTATAAAGAAAAAAAAATCAACTAGAGTATCTCGTTCCCATGCCTTAGTAAGTCATGGCCACAACATAGTATTTAGTTGCTTAGTAAGTAGTGGCCACAATCTTGTTCCTGCGCCTTAGAAAGTCACAGCCACATCTTAGTATCTCATTCCCACACCTTAATAAGTCATGGCCAAAACAGAGTATCTCGTTCCCACATCTAAGTAAGTTGCAGCAACAAAATAGTACCTCGTTCTCACGTCTTTGTAAGTCGTGGCCACAACATAATACCTTGTTTCCATGCCTTAGTAAGTTGTGGCCACCCCATAGTTTCCTGTTCCCATGCCTTTTGTAAGTCGTGGGTGAAATACAGGTGGTTATCTAGGGACTCACCTTATGACAAGGGCTCCGTGCACGTTATTAAAAGCATTTCCTTCTCACCACAATAGAATGCGACTACATAAACATATCATTGTACTCGCAACACATGGACCCCTTAAACATGATACAATTCACATCTATATTAAATAAAAAGCATAGCTCTGTATAATCAACACATTTCAATTTGCTGAAAACAATAATCAATACAAAAAAACAGTATATATTTTAGTTTTTTTATATAAATAAAAGCATAAAAGATTTTAAACATACACAGAAGCACCACATACTAATTTGCATATCACTGTCTGTGATATACTGGGAGAGATGGAACGCCGTAATAATCATACTATTTGTATACATAGATTCCAGTATATCTCTTTAAATTGCTCATCAAAAATGAGCTTCTAAAAACATTTGCAGGAATATAAATCAGATCCAGAGACGGAGAGCCCATGGCTTCACAGAGCATAATCTGTTTCTCATCATTGTTGCAGTCAAAATTTTATTGTGGTACAGTTTGCTCATAGAGATGGTTTGTGTGAATACAGACGGTGTGTGATATTTTAATATGACAATTCTTTTTTAAAATAAATATTGAACATAAATGGGTTAAGAAAAAGAAATTTGATTATGTCTGAGAATTCTTTAAGCATTTAATTGAAGCAAAAAACAGACTTCTTATACACATTCTTAACTTCAAATGCTGAAATAACATATACTATTAAACCAGTGGGCCCAGTTTTCATGATCTTGCCTAGGGCCTCACAACCCCACAGGCGGCACTGGTCAGACATCGTATCCACGCATTTGTAAACCAGGGCCACAACATAATATCTCCTTTCCACACCTTAGTAAGTCATGGGCACAATATAGTAATTTGTGGCCATATCTTAGTAGGTCCAATGTAATTACTAACCAATGTACTGTACTTTATGTCACCCACATTTACTTATTTGCTTATTTGATTCACACTTCCATCATAAAGTGAAAAGTTCTTTATTTTTATTATTAAACACGAAGAAAATATTATTACCAAATTATTCCTGCTAAGAAAATACAGCGCGCGCTCACAAGCCAGCCTACAAATCCCAACTGTCCACAAACAACTTCCGGGTTTGAAGGCTTCAAAAGCCGCTGATTGGTGGAGCGCGCGGGGAGCGGAAGTGTATCTTGGTGGGTTTGTTTACAGGCAGAAAGAGCAACTAGCGATAGAGTAACAAACTTTTGTGATATGGACGCGTTACAAAGACACAGGTCTATGTATAAAGGCACAACTCCACCATGGAAGGAAACGTACAGAAAGGTAAACTTATTTCATATTACACGTTATGGTCAGTTGACTTTCAGCCACTGTTTGGTAAAATTACGGTTAGAAGCTCCAAGATTTCTGCTCAGATTTGAATGAAATATTTCATGCATTTGTTTCCAGGCCTGTAAAAGGATGCAAATTGTATCACAAGTTTTGCTTTCTCATGATTAAAATGAGGTAAATTCAGCTTCAATGCTAGAAAAAGTTAAGGCTTTATTCGTTCAATTTAAAAGCAAGAACATTAAGAAATAAGTTCTAGAAAGTCAGTGTTTGCTCCATCACTTCCTGTTTGTTCATCATGTGTCTATCTAGTTATATGTATTAAAACTGAAATTCTGTTTGGTGGGCGGGCAGGTGTTTGCACAGGTATGCCTTGCTGTCATCAACTTTCATGTCATACTGTGAGCATGTCACAAGCCATCCTCACCGACTGTAACAGTAGGCTAGTCCTTAATGTCTATTTCTACTATTCTAACTGTCCTCTCATTAGCGTTGTGTGGAAAGGTTAAAGAACAGCCGGTCGAGGTTACTGGAGAAGTATCGTCAGATGGGAGAAACCCCGAAGAGCTCCCTGCTTGTCCAGGAAGTGATGGAGATGGAGTGGAACGCCTTACAGTCTGCCAACCAAAGACTGCCTTCGTTATGGAACAAGGATGGCATCAGTGATGTATGGGTATTTCATTTTGCTCATACAACAACAACACCTAAGTATGTTATTGTGCGAATTTACTATTACTTTTTCTCTCTGCTTTATTTAACAGATGTACAGAGATACGCAGGAACAGGATGAACTAGCTGTACTGGAGGAAATCCAACAGGAACTCGTATCTCAAGGTTACTACCACGTTTGTATTTGTTTAATTGTACACATACGGTGTCTTAAAGTAACATTTAAGGTTTTTTGTTTTTTTTTAACTTTGTGTCAATACTTTGCTTCTGTAGTGTTTATTCCTTAAAGTAATACTAAAAATGCTTAAATACACAGGAGTGTGCAAATCATATATTTGTTAGGAAGCTCATCAGACAAGTAAAATCTCCAGTCTTGTTTCATCCTGCCCAGAAATTCTAGTAGCTAAGCTAGGAAGTAGTACTAAGACACTTTAACTTTAAATTATGATGTAGTAATGATGTCTATTACTGTAAATTGATTACTTTTTTAAAAATTAGATTTTCTTTCTCTAGTTTAATGAAAAGCATTAAAAACACAAGTGACTATTCTATGAGGGGCGTTTAAGTAAAACTGGATCTTGTAATTTTCTTGACTTAAAATTTTTTAGAGGAAGAAGTCGTAAAATCGATTGATGTTTACAGAAGATTTCAAGCACAATATCGGGATGAAAATCTTTGCTGCAATAAACATTTCTATGGGGCAAATTTCTTAATGAAGTATGTTTGTAAATAATGATCTGGCATAGGTGGCTCGGAGTTCTCTGCAGTCGTTCACGTCAACATTCAGTATTTCAAGGATCAGGCAATCCACAAGATTGCCTGATCCTTGAAATACTATGAATAACATTAACAACTTGCAGAAGAGACACATTTGTCTGTGGGAACTGTACACATGATTACTCACGAACACCACTTACACATCACAGGAACTCGGCTGGGAGTTGTTGCCATATCCCTGTACAGTGCTGACCTCACTACATGCCAATTACACATGTTTGGGCCATGAAAGGGATTCCTGGAAGCCCAGAGTTCTAGCATGAAGCAAGCTGTCCTGAAATGCTCTGATGATGCATTAGTGTAGCAGGAGATTATATAAAGAGACTAGAGGGTACCCGCATGGAGATTCTGACGCCTGCATGTTACCATTTTCTGCGAATGGAGTCTGCAGTCAACTCACTGCCGCTCCTCACACTGCTTGATTTTTTTTTTTTTTTTTTTTTAGCAGGCCTTACTTTTTGTGTCTGATGTATGTATCATCAATGTAGACATGTTGTCGTCTGATCCAGGAATTCAGTAGCTATGACCTCTGGCTAACATGCCTGCGACATACCCATAGAATGACATAAGTTGATGCTGCCTACTGTTATGTCACAGTATGACAAAACAGGTGACCTGCCTACCTACATTCAGTGAAATGCAAAAAGATGTGGTCGGCTACAAAAATAAATAAATAAATAACCAAATAAATAAACAAAAAGAAAGATGTTTGCTTATCCTAAGCAAAAGTTTGACTTGAACATCACTAAATAACCTCATGGATAAAGACCTGTAATCTGTTTTTGCTCTGACAATAACAATAAAAGGGAATTCCTGAAGGTTTCTTTTTATCTAAACACATTTATGAGGGTAATGTATAACGAAAATGGAAAGTGAATAGTCTGTTAAATGCACTACAGATGTGGTAGTCCTGAATTAGTTGAGGGGGGAAAATGCAGGTGACGTATTCTGTTAATGTACAACATTGGCTTTTTTTTAATTTTTTTTTTAAAGAGCTTACTATCATTGAGGAATACCACAAAAGCCTGCAGTATGAAGAAAAATATCTCGATTCGGTTGTGGATGAAATGGAGGACGAAGGAAAGCTCATCTGTCCCGTATGTCATGCGTAAGTACTTTTACTATGTAAATACATTAGCTACATAAATACATTAGCTCTTATTAAGCGGCTTATATGGTCATTAGTAGTAATAATGCTGTATAAGCTTATAGTACTTTCTGTATTACAGGAATAACCTGACTGTGAACAGCCATTTTACATCATGTCCATGTGGCCTTTATATCAACACATTGGTGAGGCAGATTCTGGGATGGATGTGGTCCTTTAGGTAATAACTGTACATGTTCACTATTCTGTACGTCAAAACCTATTTTAATCTTTCTACAGGGAAGAAAAATAACACCAGATGTACTCAAGCATCTGCTTGAGTCGAGAGTCACAGAACATATGGAGGACTGCCTTCAGAACCCCGTATTCTCAGAAGCCTCAAATGTGGATGGATCACGCACCCTTCTGATAAGCTGCAAGGTGACATCACTTGGAAATCAAAATGCGATTCAAATGTTATGAGAAGGTCTCTCAACTGCCAACCAAGTTTATCCCTGATTCAATAATCAAGGTTACAGTTGCTATAAAAAGGAAAATTTTAGAGCCAAGGATTTATGATGGCTTAAACAGTATAATATGAAAGATATCACTTATACTGCTTATGAGCAATTTTTAATCACACAAGCTGATGGAAAATAAACTATAAATTAAGATGTACCTCTTGCTTGGGACAGGTTTTTTATTGGCAGACATAATTCTCTGGAATATGCTGTTAACATGCCCTTAACATCACAGAATGATTCAAATCTTTGGAATAAGTACTGATTAAGCATCTCTTTTCTTATCTACAGGTGTGTGATTATCTCGCCATTGTCCTGTGAGTGACTCCAGTACAGCAGCCATCGTGTTTTTTTTTTTTTTTTTTTTAGTGTTTGTTTTTAACTTATGTGAAAATAAAGAGATTACTTATTTAGCATGTTTTTAATGTGCTGCCATTCTATAACATAAAAAAAGGGTTAAGCCAACCTTAAACCTCTTCCCATGCAGTGAACATTGTTTGATGTGGTGTATCCAGAATGCTGCACTGATCTACAGGTAGCCTGGATTATGACTTAAGGGTTTTGTTTAGTGGAATTTAACACTGACATGCTAAATGGATAGGGTCTGGTACCCATCATCACATGAAATATATGCTTTAAACATTAATGTACTGTGCTAAAGTCTTGAGCTATGTCATTATAGTTTGCTTTCAAAGAGCCAGACTTTTTTGGCTCTCTTTCAGTGTAGTTTCTGTATCTGACCAGTTTCGGAGGAAGAATTTTTGTAGAAGCCACACAGTGACCTATCAATAATTTAAGCACAAAGAAACACCTAACTTAAGACATGAAACAGTGAGAAACGGGTGCAGATGACGGGTGCAAATGATCAGGCCAGTGATTACTAAATTGGTGATGAATGAGGAGTGGTTGAAATGGATGAAAAATGAGGTTGCTTCTGAAGTTGTTGCATAAAACATCAAATTTTTAATAATTATTTAAAATAAAGTTATGAGGGGTGGCTCAAGTACTGAACATTGTATTTTTTTTTTTAATTGGAAACATTTACTTAGCACTTCAAATCTATCACACATATTTAGGAAATTTATTCTCAGCACATCATTTCCATGTAGAAATAATTGTTAGAATATAAGGATTCGTTTCCTTTCCTTTCAAACTTTGCAAAATTCTCTAGTTTATCCCTAACACAGATTAAGCCCTGCTCTGGACTGAGGGTTTTTAACATCACTATTGTTTAAATTAACAGCTCAACATGTGCATTCACAACTGTATACTATACTTAATTTATTTCAAAATACAAAATAAAGTATAAAAGGTTTGCACTGGGTCTTTATTATTTCTGAGTATTAGTATTCCCTATTAGCTGGACACAATCTGATCATTGGCATTTGATGAAACCGTTGAGGTCTTCCAGAAACTTGATGTATTCCTGATGCTCCAGTGCTGTGCTCAGCTCAACCAGCTCATCTGCGAAGGTGTTGTCCACACCTCGATCAGCCAAGAAGTCCATTAAATGGTCATAAAGAGCCTGTGGAGATGTTAAAGATTAACACTGAGTGTGATCACAAGAAGGAACAAACAATGCTTCTACAATTATTACTGCTAGTGTTAATAAATCCTACCTGTGCTAGAAATAAAAATTTAATTTCTAGTAAAAGTAAAGCTTACTTTATGGTCATGTGACCTTAATGAAGTAGTGCAACGTAAAGCTCTTTAAATAAAAGGTAAAAATTGACAAAAAAAAATTGTAGTAATGTTGGAGCTATTAATGTACAAGTATTCCTATCCCATGAAAACAGTCATCTCCGATTTATACAGAGCTTGCTTATTTTGTAAAACCCAAACTTCTTGTAAAGTGTTAGTTTAGTGTATTTAATTTCCTTAATAAAATGAACTAAGAGAAAGGACTGTTAATTTTACTAAGAAACTGCAGTTTGTCCTTTGGACCACTAGATGTCAGTAATATGCACCGTGTTAAAATTCTCTAGAACGTTCTAGTCTTGTGATAAGTTCACACACCCTTCTCTCTGTAGTCCACCATGTTACTAAAACAATCAATTTGTAATTTTTATAAAAAACAAAAATTGCAGTACTTATTCTACCCTAGATAAGCACACGCACACACATACCCAGTCCAGAGAGTCTGTGTTAAGAGTGTAGCTCGTCTCCTTCCAGTCCTCCTCTCCCTCAGGCTGGAAACTGACTTCACGGATGGTGAAGATATCGCTCTCCTCCTCTCCTTCGCCGTGCCCGATCTGCTCAGAGTTAAACAGCTTTGGATGCAACGTCTAATATATATCACTAAGCACAAAGCATCAGAACTGCCATTGCATTCATGTCGGAAAGCTTGGTATGTTCGCTGTGTAGTTAGAGGTTAAAATAAATAAAGCAAACTTAATTTCTAGGGGTTTACCTCGTCTTCAGGAAAATGGCAGTCGAACACCAGGGAATTCTTCGCCCCCTGTTTAGTCACCTCAATGACAAAGTTGGGTGTGGAGACGATGTCGGGCTAATAGACAGGCAAAAAAAAAAACATTACTTTACATTATACAGCATACATCATCAAGGTACCAAAAAAAAAAAAAAAAAAAAAGATGCTTTGGCGATTTGGGTAAAAAAAAAAAAAAAAACAGAACTGGTGTGCTTTTCTGCTGGTGTATCCAATCTGCCTCAAGACTTAATATTTATAATGAGTAGTTATTTCATTTTAATTCTAGGAATTGTGCAGCAGCTACATAACTGTTTCTAATAAAGTGGCGGGCTAGCACATCTCTAGATCAACTATTAAACAGTTTATCTATTAACATTTGCTGCCCTCAGATATGCTTTAAATTAAGTCTGAATGGGTAAAAATAATCGTTAGATCCGGAAAAAAAAAATGATACGGAAGTAAAAGATGGCTCTACCTCGTTTTCCTCAGCCTTCTGGCCTTGCTCTGGCTCTTCCTCCATGTTTGGGGGAATGCTGTTGTTAACGTTGAATGTGACAGTCACTCTGTAAAACAAGTCAGAATGGTCTTCTAAGTCTCAATGGAAGTATACAAATTTTTCAAAGATTATTTTTGTTTAAAAAAAAATTGAAATATGGCATAAGATATAGGAGAGCAAATAGGATATTAAAAGGAAAAAAAAAATCTCAGAACTTGATTCTTTTTCCACTCCAATCCAAGGACAGTATTTTGTGTAACAAGTTGTAGACTTACTTATCTCCAGAGACGAAGCGAGTAAGTTTGGCTTCAGTGCCATTCAGTTCAAGCTCCCATCCTCCGGACATCTTGGGGAGCGTCTTGCTTTTCTGTATCTTCTTCTCCTCCTTTATTTCGTCAAAGAGAAAATCTACAAAAGCTTTATCACCTGTAAGACATTTAGGATATGATGAAAAATAATATCAGATAAAATGATTTACAAAAGAAAAAAGAAAACACCAAGGAAAGAAGGGTGGCATGGTGGTGCTGTGGGAAGTGTTGAGTAGTTAACCCTCACAGCTAAATCCTAACAAGCCAAGACATGGACTGGATCAAAGTTTCCTGTTGGTTGTCAACAAGTGAGAGTTTTATCTGAGATGTACTCCTACTTCATACATAGCGTTCCCAGGAGGGACCCTGGTTCGACCATAAAGCTGACCAGAACAAAGCTGTTACTGAGAATAAGCTAATGAATGAATGACAAGCGAACAAACTCAGCTGCCCAAAGGTCTGAATCCATAGCAAACAATATTTAAAATTATAAAAGTACTATAAAAGTACAGCAAATGCTACAATTGAAATCGTCTGAATTCACAGCACTTGTACATACACTGAAAAGTAGAAGATTGAACATTTCTTAAATAAAGCAGAACTCATGCGGTTTCTTGCGGAGATGATTTTTTTTCTTCTTTTGTGCAGTGTCTGTTCTGATTTGAAGTTAAATGTTAAACTCAAATTAAAAATTCAAATTTTATTTGTCACATACACAGTACGATATGTAGTGAAACGCTTATACGACCGCCAGTGACCTTAAAAAGAGAATTAAAGCTTATAATAAGAAATAAATATGAATAAAAGAAACACGATAGAAAAATTTAATTGAACTAGGATAAAAATAGAAATAAAAATAGAAATATTCTGTACATAAAAATTGAAATAAAAATAGAAATACACTGTACAATCGAACATTTAAGAAATTTTGAGATTTGTTGAAAGAAACTCTGGTATTTGAAGCTAGTTTGTATTGTTTAATTGCTTGGTTTTTAAGTGAAAAAAACTGTTTTTACAAATATGTTACAACAAATAGGCTGCATTTAATTACTTGTTAAAAGTTTTTTAATTTAAACTTAAAAGGTTTAAAATCGGAAAACAAAACCAATAGAAAATGTGATATCGAATCAGGATATTTAGAAAAAAAAATCACATTACTTTTAAAATCGCAGGACTGAGGGATTGTACAAGTAAAAATGCTTATAAATGCAGACTTTTGGACCACCATGTATTATGTACTGAGTATCATCGCATGGTTAGACTTTCATCATTCCTCATTCAAGGTCATATGACGCAAAATGTACGTGTGACGTCATACGCAGCGTGGCTCTAAGTTTTAGAGAGCAAAATGCACTTTAGCGAAAACAAAACAAAAAAAGTCAGTAACAAACTCAGTGTTACCAAGCAACCTTACACATGACTCTTGTTTTTTTAAACAAGCAATATTAAGAGACGTGCTAAATATTAGAATATATTTTATTGTATAAAATTTTATTTAGTGAGCTACAATTTAATGATGACAACTGCCTTAAAAAAATCATTAAAACCGAAAATATGAGTTACAGTATATTACCCCACACTGATGCTAAGCGGCTAGCTACTGTTCTGGTTAATTATCCGACAGGTAAAGTTATTTGAAATGAGTTCTTTAACCTGCTTTACCTTCTGTGTGGAGGCCTCCACAACCGCAGGACGGCAGGGTGTGTTTGGAAGTGAGCAGTTTGCCTCTGCGGTCGGACGCCGCGCCGTTGCTGCTGCACATCATCCATATCGAGCGGGTGAACGGTCGGGTCGTGGCCGAGCTCGGAGCGCAGAGCGCGGGTCTGACGAGCTGCTCAGCGCCGCGGCACACAGGCGCACTCGGGGCCTTGCTGGTTAGGCGAGCCGCCATGCTTACAGCGCGTGTTAGTGATTTCAGCATGATTGTGTTTCTTTTCCCTTCTGATCTGATCTAATGTAATCTCAAGTCTCCTCTCCTTCCTCACCGGTTACCCGAATGCGCCAAGAAACACGTGCAGAAGGACACGATGACCTCACACGTGAACTTTGCACCGGAACGCGTTCCTGCCGCTTAAGCTACCGACTGCGTTCCAAATCTAAACAACTGACTACGAAGTGCACTCGGACTGACGCTAGATTACCCGCAGTGTAGTGTTCATGTAAAGGGAGCAAGAGTGTATTTAGTAACCAGCTGAATGAGAGGAAGCGTGTTTGTTTTTCACTGTTTCAGCGTTAGACATTTTTAATTTTTTTGGTGAAACTTAGTTTAATTACGTTTTTTTTCACGCAGTCATGCAGCGTTGTGTAGTTTGCAGCGAGCAGATTTCCAAATATAGATGTCCTGTGTGCAGAATAAGATAGTAAGTCACGTTAGTAAGCATGTGATGCACACGTGTGTATGTACTGTAGAAATAGTGCGCATAGTTCTGTGTTTAACTGTTAAACTTTTCATGTAATGGTGTAAAGAAAAAAAAGTTCAACCTAATTGTATTTCCCTTCTTTTGCAGCTGTTCTGTAGGATGTTTTAAGAAACACAAAGGTGATGGTAAGCAGGTCTTGTTTTATTTATTTATTTATTTTTAAATAATTGTATCTAATCATTCCTAAAAAAATATATGGTCTATACTACTATAAATCTATATACACTATATGGACAAAAGTGTTTGGCCAAACCTGCAATGACATCGTATCATAATACATAGGCTTCAATATGGAGTCGGTCCCCCCTTTTGCAGCTATAACAGCTTCCACACTTCGTTTTTGTTTTGTGGGAAATCGTGGCCATTCATGCTGTAGAGCATTTATAAGGTCAGGAACCTGATGTAGGACGAGAAGGCCTGGCTCGCAATCTCTGTTTCAGTTTATCTTAAAGGTGCTCGATGGTGTTGAGGTGAGGGCTCTATGTTAGGGCCAGTCAAGTTCTTCCACATCGAACTCATCAAACCTTCTCCAAACTGTTGATACAAAGTTGGAAGCATAGCATTGTCCATGATGTCTTGCTGAAGCATTAAGATTTTTCTTTTCTGGGGGGCCTAATTGAAACACCTGAATTCAATAATTAACATGTTTGTCCAAATACATTTGTCCATATAGTGTATCGGTCTCCGTGTCCCTCTCATTGCACAAATATGGTGTCTGGGTTTTTATTATCTGGTTTTAAGTAGGAGGGCCACGTTTGAGTCTCGCCACTTCCAGGTCATTGCTGCGTCCTTGGGGACGACCCTTAACCCTACTGTCTGTACAACATCGCCACTGCTTTCAGGCACAGTCCCAAGCCCGGCTAGGAAATCTGAGGTTTGCATGCATCCGGTGTATTCTAGATCATGCAGAAGAACTGAATCATTTTGGCAATGCCTAAAATATAAGGGACAAAGCCCAAGAAAAAAAAAAAGAGAATAAAAAAAACTAAGGGAACCATCTACTCAGGGACTGTCTGACCATTTGATTCATACACATTCACATTCCATACAAACTTAAATAATTCTTTTGATTGTGTAAAGCTGCTTTGCGACAGTGACGATTGTTAAAAGCTCTATACAAGTAAAATTAAATTGAATTTAGCTTTGGGCACACAAAATGTCTAATGTCTAACGATGACAAGCAATCAAAAAAATAAATTCTCGGGACGAGTTTACTGATTTAAATAAAAATGGTTAACATCATCATTAACATTAACAGTCTCACCCACTTTACACTTTTTCAAGGAAGAAATAAAACAAAAACAAACTTTCCCTTACATATTAACTACCTAACCTTATACTTGCCATACAAAACTAATCTCATTTATCATACTTTACTGAAATTTTTTTAATCTTTTGTTTTTTTGATGGCCTGTGTTCCCAGACTCATGCCAGCCAGTGCAAGATGCCGCACCTCCTGCACCCGCACCGTGTCTGGATTCCTGTTCGAGTGGGGGTGGGTTTACTTTTGCACTTGCGTTAATGTTTTTTTTTTCTTAGCCTCACTAATAGCCACACAGCTGTTTAGTGAGTTATCTTCGTATTGTGTGTATGGAAGTACTCCATGGTTTTTATGGTTTATTTTTTTTACCACGCAACTTTAAGTGATCCCCATGCACAGTACAGGTTAATGGAAGCTGAACCATCAACTTACAAAAGCAAGTTGATGGTTCAGCACTATCCTTACAAGCTTTGATAATATGTTGAAGGGTTCTTGACCCAGTTTCAGTCATTTTAAAGCTCCCTAGTTTTCTTATAATTTAGTTTAACCTAGTTAAAGTGGGTAACTAGAGTGAATAAATTTATCCCCACATAGCTGGTGTTTTAGCCTACATGTGAAGTGTGACAAACTGTATTTGTTTACCATTCCAGCAGCAGAGCCATGGATGGTTGATGACCTTCTGGATGAGGACAGTCAGTCTGACCGAGTTCCTGTGCAGCAACTTCAGCTTTTAGGTAGTGTTTATTTGGCTAGTAAGATTTAATGTGTATATGCTTAATATACATTTTATTGGCCATGATCAGTAAGCCAGAGCTTTAACCCCCTGAAGCCTCTGTTCGATCCACGACCCCTGAACCACAGTATCGGTTGTAAAATGTGGATATTAGGGGAAAAAAAGAATCTTAGTCATTTGAAAACTGTACTTAAGGGCAATTTTAGATCAGTTTACGTAATGTGTGTTAATAAAGAAATCTCCACTTTGCCTATTGTTCTAGGTGAATCTAAGGATCTGAAGACTCTGCTGCAGAACCCACACCTGAGAAATCTGATGCTGTCTGTCTATTCAGCTCGGGATAAAGACAAAGCCATGAAGAACGCCATGCAGGAGCCATTGTTTGTAGAGCTCGCCAACCAGTGCTTACAGATTGTTGAGCCAACAGAAGTACAAGATGATAATGACGATGATTAGGAAAGTAATTAGTATGAGTAAGGACATTAACTCAGG
Source organism: Clarias gariepinus (assembly GCF_024256425.1). Taxonomy (NCBI): domain Eukaryota; kingdom Metazoa; phylum Chordata; class Actinopteri; order Siluriformes; family Clariidae; genus Clarias; species Clarias gariepinus. Next base: position 7,522,695 of record NC_071123.1, on the reverse strand, counting down.
CTAGTGCTTGAAGAAGAACACGATATGTTTACAGACTGATTTCTAGGATTGTTAAAGGACAAAAGATGGAATATACTTCATTCTACTCTTCACTGGATTCCAGTAGTTTAAGACTTAAAACTCCCTTGCAGATGGTGTTTAACAGTAAGAGTAAGTTCAAATCAAACCAGGGCTTGTGATGACTGTTTTCATGAATAAAGGCATGAAACTGATTCACATTTATAGAAAACTTGCCAACGTTTTAAAGAAGGTTATATAGTGTTTCTTTAAATATAAATTTGTAAGGTCCACTTACCAAATTTCCATTCAGTCCGAGGTCTGGAAAAGTGACAGTCCAATTCCAAATAGAGAACTACAAAAAAAGGCAAACCCAAAACTTTCTAACTGTATAGAAAAATTACATGGTATGCCTTTTAGTGTGAAAGGTGACACCTTCTTTGTGCCACCAGTTGTTTTGTATTTGGGATCAGATGCAGACCTGTGTCCGCCTATTGAGTACCCCAGCTATACACCGTGAACGACACACTGCAGGCGTTCCCTTGAACATTCTTCAAATAAAAAAACCTGATCCTAAAAAATTGATGGAGAACTTGTTGCTAACTTGAAGAAGAGTTATCTATCTACTATCTAAAGTTACTTTGTGGTTACCGGTTTGATTATTCTCCATATACTATAACATATACTGCAACCAAATAAAATGTAATTTAAAAAAGACCAACATACCTGTAAATAAAGAACTGCTTGGTTATAAAAATGAAACAAACTCACAAATCCAACATATCAAATTTATTAGCTTATTTATAATCTTAAAAAGAAACCGGTCATAATTGTACTAAATCTCAAAAATGTTACATTAACATTGTATGTATATATATATAAATATATTTTAACATGTGGACCTGAAAGAAAAAGAAAAAAAAACTCAGCAAGTCAAAACAGTAAAATAGACAGAAATCATTTCCTGGTTAAATCATAAATTGTCTGTGCAACGAGCTTTAAATAAATCAGAAACGTTCCGTACCAAGTACACAGTACTAAACAGTACAAAGACGTTCCAGGTAATGTGTTCTGTCTGTTTCTCCAAGATCTAAATCCTAAATGAAAACCATAATTTGATCATGAACTAATTTAAATAAAGAAATGTTTATTTCTGATATGCTTTGAATCTGATGTTACCATCATGTAGTGTTTTCTTTCATTTTAAAATAGACTTGCATCTCCAGTGCAAACATAGCTTTAGTGTTTCGGTTCAACTGTGCACAGGTTATCTCCAGTTTATCTTACAAACAGTTCATTTAGGAATACTCTCTAATTATATACATACATATTAGTGTTATCAAGAAGACTTTGATTACAGCATGAAAAGCATAGAATTTATTTGAGAATAAATACATATAAAATAGCCTCCTGTTACTGGGCAGACGGTAAATAACAAAAGGCACATGTACAGGTTAACAGGTTACAGGTTCACTGGCATTCATTCTTGTGCATTTTAAAGTTGCGTTGATTTGGGTTTCACTTGCTTTGGTTAATTAGCAAGAAGGATAGTGTGATATGGAGGAGCAGTTATGTTTTCTCCAAGAGAATCTGATTAAACCCAGTCACTTGGTCAGTGTGGGATCCTGGGTGTGTGTCAGCGTAGCGGAGAGGAGATCTCTGCAGATGAAGCTTCACGGAGCCCTGCGAAGAAACACATACTGTTAAAAAAAAATGTAATAATAAAATAAATTGTATATATATATTTTATATGCCCACTGAATGTGCTACAGTTGTGATAAAAGTTCTGTGATGGTTTAATTAAATTCCCATGAACGGTTTAGGAGGAAAAGTGTGATGATGGACGTATTACAGTGTAGCCATATTACTAGACTTGAGTTTTACAATATATTGGATGGTATGGGATAAAAAAAAAGTAATAATTTATAAGAAAGTTAAAAAAAAAAAAAAAAAAACTTGTGCACATTAAAAGTACTGATTAAGTTTGTTTAAATTCCCATGAATGGTTTAGGAAGAGTTGCAGATAGCAGATTTGAGTCTCCACTTGGAGACGGTTATGTTTAAAAATATACATCTTTTTTTTTCTTTTCTCGTGACTTAATATAGAAAAATTTATTAGAAAATAAAATAAATGGTGCACGTAAATGCTTCCAGTGATTCAGGAGGTGTGGATATAAGAAAAGTGTCCTGATAAAGGATGCCGCTGATGCCTTGAGATGACAGATAGTGATCCCTAATCTAAAAAGTGTGAAGGCTTAAAGACAAGAAAAAGCATAAAATTTGAAGCTGAACCCAACCCAAATGTAGCTTTTATGCGTTTTGAACATCTCCCCATCTATGCAGCTAACATCAGTAGAAATTGGAGTCTCGTGCTATATTGAATAACAGAAGACTTAGACTAACATCATTTAGTAATCAGATCAGACGTCTCACCTGTGGCTGGGCCCGGATAGAGGCAACACCATGCCTAAACTGGTTGGGCTCCACTTTGTACTCGCCGTTCCTCAAGGGCATCTTCAGTGTGGACATGATGGACATGACCTTGTGGAAACCTGTAGTGGTCAGAGTAACGGTGATGCTTGGGGTGAAGGTCATAGCCAGGCCCAAAGGCAGACTGCTGACTGCTTTAGGATTGGGCAAGTTGGAGAGCTGCACAGAGCTTCTCTGAAGCAGCAAGGCGCACGCTTCTTCTTGTTCTTGGAGGTCCTCGGCATTGTCCAGCTCTGCCTCAGCCAGGGAGTCCATCAAAGTCTGGGAGGAAATGGAAAAACTGCTTATTGGAGAATCTAATAATCAGGCTCTTTCAAATCTTTATCATCTTTTGTACATATTTTTTATAATTCACTATATCAAAACATTTAGCTAGCCAAACCAATGGGTGTGTTGAACTTATTCTTTAAAGATAATTGAGTTGGATGTAAAAAACAAAAAGAAATCTCATCAATTCAAGTTCACATTTTAATAAATGCTTACCCTCCAGGACCTCCATTTATTCTGGATGATGGTAGCTGATTTGTGCCATCTCCTCACCTCTCTTCTGACCAGCCAAGCCCGCACCACTGAAAAACACACACACATTAAAAGGATAGAAAACAGATTATTTTCCATAATAGAACAGTTTTTAGAACCATGTACAGTATAGAAGAAAAAATTATCTTTTACACTATACTGTATACCATAATTGATTATAGTTAATTGAACATGCATGAAAAACATTGTTTAAACCCTTTACAATAAAGATCTGTAAAGTTATTTGGATTTTTACATTATTGTTAAAATACACAGTCCTGAAAAAGGGACGTTTCTTTTTTTGCTGAGTATATATATATATATATATATATATATATATATATATATAAATAAATGGTCTTAAAATGCGCTCTTTGTGAAAATAGACTATTTGATAATAGAACAAACAATAAAATTATTATGTTTGTATATAAAGGAATTGTATAATCATGACTACAGGCTACTTTATGCAAAGTTTTTGTTATAGGCTAAATATCCTAAAGTTAATTGAAACAGCCAATTGTTGAAAATACTTCTGAAACAACTAATTTTCACACAGTAGTTACTATATTTAAATTCTTACATTTATTTACCAAACTAATTTCATTACCTGTATTTTATTACTTGTAATCCATTTCAGATTGATGGAGCAAAATGTCTCACCTCTAACCAATTTACATGATTGCAGGACAGGACTATTTAAGTTGCACTTTTGGATGGTATGGAGCCAACAATCCAAGAGAGATGGAAGGAAGTAAAACAACAAGAAAACCAAACTGGACAGAAGAGCGGTGTTTACTTTTGACTTTATGTTCAGTGTCTGGAGAATATTTCTTTTTTCTGCCATTTTGTCCTCTTCAGCCTCTTTAAAGTCCTCCTCTTTACTCTTTATTTTTACCTTATGTCTACGATGTTTCGTGAATCATTTTTATCTTTACTAAGACTTAGTCCTAAATTTAAGAGGAAATTCTAACAAAATGTCAGAACTCTAAGAATTTTCTTAGAATTTTGTCACCTGAGCAGGTGAGAGTTAAGGGCCTTGCTTAAGGGCCCAATAGGGACAACATTGTGGTCATGGGATTTGAACCTGGGACCTTCTGAATCATAGTCCAATGGGTAGCTCTGGCCAAAATAAAGTCACATTCAATCACCTTTAGCTTTGATTGCACGACACACTGTGGTGGCCAGTTCATGTGTGAGTGAAAATGATTCCTCATGCTTCCATAAGCACTCTTTCACAATTAGAGTCTTGGAATATGCCTGTTCCATCAGGGAAGAACAACTCTATTGATGTCATCATCAGCATATCCAGGTCATCAGATGACTTCATTTAGTCTAGACCTGAGCAACCCCAGATCATAACACTGCCTGCAGAGGCTTGTTACGTGGACACAATGCATGATGGGTGCATCGCTTCTTGCGCTTCCCTTCTTACCCACATTAGACCACATGACTTTTTTTTCCCCCTGAGGAGTCTCAGTAACAGCTGTTTAGTCCTCATCCTTGAGCATGAGTTCTCATCACATTGTGTGTACACTGTATGCTGTACCTGCTTGTATTAAAGTGGCACACTTTGTCCTGATGGCTCTCTGGCGGCGCAGGTGTCTTCGCCAGCAGCACTGGATAGAGAAAGCCTTCTGACAGCGCGCTCTGTACCTCTGCTGCTCCAAAAGCTCCAACTAAAATAGCACGCATTTTCTTCATATTAGCAAAAGAAATAATATTTTAATGCTAAGAAGACTGAGATACGGCATTACCATAGCATGCGTCAGGAACACTTTGGTCTTCCCACAATGCACCATCACATTGTTGTTTTTGTTGTTGTTATTGTTATTATTGTTGTTGTGAATGGGGTTGGGGTTAGGAGAACTGGTCCTTAGGACTGCATTTAGAATATCCTGTACAGCAGGTCCTAGAGCGATCTGATCCCCATGCTTAGCTCCTAGAGGGGAACGAAGGGAAACGATAAGAACCTTAAACTGAAAACTCTATACAATGTAGTTATTGCTTTTTTTTAAACGAGGCTCACAAATGATTATGTAGTTAGGATGGTAATTTCGCGATGCACACAGTCAGCATGTGCAAAACACATACACAGCACAGAGATTTAATAGTTAAAGGAGACTTAGAAATAAATTCCTTTGACATGCATTATTAACAATGAATGAATATAATTTATTTGAATATCAAAGGAGGAGAAAATCAGAAATCATATAAGGACTGTTGTAAAATTATAAAAAGAAAAAAAAATCCACTTGCACTAAACAGCAGTCACAAAGCAAATTTTAGGGCAGTGGTGGCTAAGAGGGCTTAAGGCACTGAGTTACTGTTCGGAAGGTTGGCGGTTCAAGCCCCAGCTCCTTCAGGTTGCCATTATTGTGGCTGACCCTGCGCTCCGACCCCAGTTACGCTGGGATATGCAAAGAAGGAATTTTACTGTGCAGTAATGTATATGTGACAAATACAGATTACCATGGGGAAAACAAATAAACTCAATGCACACAGAGACGGGAATCGAACCTGGCCGGGAATCAAACCTGTACCCTGGAGGTGCAAGGCGACTAACTTAGCAAATACTAAGAAAAAATGAGATTGAAGTTCAGTTAGGAAGTACATGCCAGGTTATTCCACCTGTTCACCCACAAAAGCCATGCACACGTTTACCTGCGATATCTATCAGCCTAGTTAAGCTACACCTGGTCCCATTTAAATGATAAATGTGATTTATTTTGCATCATTTTATAGGGGAACAAAGTGTACGATGAGCAGAGAGCTGAAAATAAAGCACAGGACAGTGAGAGAAAGGATTATATGTACATGAGGGAATGATACAGTAGCATGGATTAGATATAGAAACTCAGGATTATAAACGTCACCTTGTGTCAGGAGCCTGGTGTTGGTGATCAACCCATACCGCTGGATAAAGTTGTCAAAGGGAACCCTGAGTAAATATTTGTGCGGATCAGTGCATTTAATTAAGAGAGGAATTTTTTTTTCTGGTAAATAATTACAGCGGTTTAATAGGACATGCTGGTGTGTTACCTGATTGGGAAACCTGCAGCACTGATGTGGATGGTCTCCACTATTCCACATGCCTCCAGCTGTGTGATGACCTAAAATCAGAGCGAATCCCATAATAACTCAACAGCCAAAAACATACATACTGTAGGAATCTCTTTAAAAAAAAATCCAGGAACATGATTAATTACAATAATCATACATTAGAGCGCTGGATATAAATTGTGAAGAATGCAATGGGAAGAAGCGCAGCTTATCCTCACCTCTTCCTTTTTAAAGGTAAGCGGCTGGCAGTCGGGGTTGGGTTTAATACAGCGTGTGTAATGAGGAGTGGTGCTGTGCAGAATCTTCATCAAATTCTCCAAGGAGTTCTAACAAACCCGGTTCAAAATGAATAGTTTTTAGTAATCAATACAGTAGGTCCAACGATTACTCTACATCATTGTTCAAAGCCCAAGAAATATGCTGCGTTCAAGTCAAAACGGGACTTTTGATTGCACTGAATAACAACACAGTTAGAGTAAAAAAACCCTTGATTTCTCTATATGCTGCACTAATTCCAGCGTTTCATTAGTGTTTGGATAACAAGTTTTGATCAAACTGCCTGCTTCATGCCTGAAACACTAGCCTCCCAGGAACTCCGGTAAATGACCCAAATGTTTGGAAATCGCTTAGGACTGTAAAGGGCATGTGGCAATAGCTTCCAGATGAGTTCCTGTAATGTGCAAGTTGGTATTCATGAATGAATAAAGTGGACTCTTTTTATTCTTTATTTTAAATGTTTGCACCACTTAAAGGTTTTGTGAAGCATTCAACTGTACTGTGCATTAAGTCTTCTGAAATAAAATCGGTTTTACACCTTCATTTATAATAAATTTCATCCTGTCCCGGTTTGACTTGAACAACCCTTGTATTTCACCAGCACATCTTATCATGCATTTATGGTCCCCTTGTGACCTTCCAGTGTTCTTCCCGGTTATACACTGCTTTCACGACCTTCAGAATCATCAGCCATATAAATATCATCGCATTAAAGAGCTAAAGGCAAAACTAGACTAGAAATAAAAGCGTGTCTGAAATCTTGAACCACACTAAACCTGTAATTAGTGGCTTTAAAGATATTTCGGTCTAAATCGCACACCGTTTACGGCATGTACTGTACGAACGTGTTCCTGGAATCCTCCCTGAAGAGAGGACGGCAAACAGAAGGAAAGGCTTGACATAGTGCTTAATGTTAATATACTGCTCTATTTCTGTCTCTTACTGTGTTTTTGTAAATGCACAGCTTACCTTGAATTTGGAGACGACAGTGACGACTTTGCTGTGGCCCCGAGCGTTTCCTTTAGAGTCGGAGTCGGCAAAAAGACTCTGTAACAGACGATCCTCTGACTTTTGCAGTAAGCTGAGAAGTTCAGGCGGGACTGGATCCTGCAAACGCACACAAAGAATAAAAATTATAATAATTTAAAAAAAAAAGAGAGAGAGTGAGAGAAGGGTAGGTAATCACGTCTGCTCGTTTTTCTGAATATTATTAGCAAATTCCAGTAAATGGGAAAAAAGGAAAGAATCAGGGTTCAACATTTAAATGGAATAAATCAGCCTGAAGTGACTCTTATTCAGATTTTTTTTTTATCATGTTATGCAGATCAGAATTTTTTTTAGGCCTGTCTGAACCCACAAATCTGAGAGTTTCTGATTGGATCGGAGTCACTTTCGTGTGTGTGGTCATAGATTGGATACACGGTCATGTGACTCGAATGAGAACGGGCAGATCGGAATTCACGTGACTTTCCGTCTCTTTGCATGCGTCTGGCTTTCTTCCTTCTTCTAAACCTTAACAAATACAGCCCAAGCATATTTGTTACTAAAATCATATCCACCATTTTAAACGAATGAGAGGCTGCACAAATATGACATTTTAACCCAGACTTTAATGAAGACTTTTGCAAAGTCCTGTATAATGGAGGTAAGATTCGAATCGGAGGCGTGAGCAGAGATATCTCCTATCAGCTTGCACATATACAGTACACTGTACCTTATTCTTCTCCATCATGCCCTCGATCTGGTAGCTCACTTTGCCTGCGTAGTGAGCCACCACAAAGTGGGGTTGCTTGCTAAACTTGTCCCAGCTCATACTGCTGTTGTCAGAAAGCTCCTTTTCTAGACGCTCCCGGAACTGCTTGGCATCGGAGGCTCTGTTCAAACGGCACTCCTGAACGAGATGCAAAAACCCACATGTTGTGTTACAGCTGCATCAACACAGAGCCCAATAAACTGGACTGGTCTGTAATAAAAGCCAAAAGTTTAACCCATTATCTATATTAACACACTTGGAGTATACTAGAGTAAATCGGCACCTCATTAAGCAGAGAGAAGATGCCGGTGGGGTTTCCTTCGATCAGCTCCAGGCAGCTGTGGTTGTCTTGGTAGCGGATGAAGGACCACTGCAGTCCCTCGGCCACGTACTCCTCCTGCTGGGCTTTCAGATAGTGAGCTACGAAGTGCTGCTGCAGCTTCTCGTTGGCGTAGTTGATGCACAGCTGCTCCAGGTTGTTCAGCAGGAAGCACTCGAAGCCATACACGTCTAAAAGGCCTGTTAAGAGGATTAGAAACCGGTGCAATGCATGGCACGTGCAAGCAAGTCAAGGAAAAGAGCATGGAAAGGAGAAGGAAGGCTGTATACCAATGAAGTTGCACCACTTGGAGTCGTCCGCACACATGCTGCTGTTGATGAAGCTGACCAACCAATCAAAGAGTCTGTGAAGCAAAATGGATAAAAACAGAAAACAGGTATGTATATTAAAGCTGAAACTTTTTTTAAGGAGAAAAAATAAAAATAAAAAACAGAACATATTTTAAACAGACTTAAAAAAAAAAAGAAGAAGAAATAATCTGTAACCAAGGTCATACTCTGACGTGCACATGTCTAGTCTATACCTAGTCTAAAAAAAAGGCGCAGGTTTGTGGTTACATGCTGCGATGGTGTAGTGAGGCTCACCGTGCGTAGATGACTTTAGCAAGACAGTCTCTGCGCACAACACACTCGCTCTGTGAACAGGGCTTGATCAGGGTGCTCTGCTTTCCTGCACGCAGCATCCGTACGCTTACACACTCCTGCAGCTCATCTGCTGGCACACGCAACAGAGCCGCCGTCTTCTCGAGAAAACCTAGACAGATAATAATAATAATAACCAATAACAGACTTTTATTTTTTTTTATCATTATTATTTTTTTTTACAGGCACTACCATGTCTTTATCTTTAGTATTCACCTTTGGACTGCTGATCGAGGCTACAGGGCTCAGACTCAGGAGCAGGACTGAAGCTCACATTCCCCAGCTGTAGAAGACCTGCCAGGATCTACAGTAGGTGATTAAAAGAAAATTTAAAAAAACAACCCTAAATATTAAATCAGTGCAATCGTGATTTATGCTCACACCTATGAAGAGTGCCAATAATTTTGCTGAGACCATAAGATGGCCTTGTGGCAGAACTTACCCTGAAAATCTGTGCACGCTTGTCTGCATCAATGCCAAGGCTGACCATAGCTTCAACCGTCTCCTGGAAGCAATCCTCTACAGAGACATGAAAACGTACAGAGAAAGTGAAGTGGAAAACTGACATTCCAAACATCCCCAAGACGTCTAGACAAATATCAGAGAAGCTGAATTGACAAAAACCTTCTAAAGTTTTCTCCGAATTTGGCAACCAGGAAAACTTCTGGTCAGGAGGCATCTCCCACTCCTGTCTCTGCTGATCCGAGGCCCCCTTCATCATCTGAGTGACACGTAAAGCAGGCGAATAATTAAAATCACTGGCAAGTATTTAAGGACACTCGTAAAAATTAGTATTGCACTTCTATGAACTTTGATGACTTCGATACTTGATTTTCTATAACAGCAGCTCCATCAGTTGTTCTGCCAATAAGGTGTAAACGTTGCCTGACCACAAAAAATTTCTGACCACAATTCTTCACAGTTCTTAACTCAGTTCCAATACTTTCAAAGATCCTTAGTTTTTTTCTTTGCTTTATGCAGGCTAATAATCCATAATCCTATGTCCTGAATTCCAAAAAAGTAAAAAAAAATTTAAAATTTGAATAAAATAAAAAACTAAAAGACTTTCAAATTAAATGAGCCAATATTTAATACACAATAAAACAGAGCAAATAAATGCTTAAATGTATTAAATAAAAAGTTAGGACCGGGGCAACTAAGAGCTGAAAAAGCAAGACCTTTTGAAAAGATTTAGCTGGAAGAACATCTAACGTCTAGTCTGTAACATGATTAGCTATAAAAGGAAAGTCTTAGTGAGGCTCTAAGAGTCTCTTAAAAGTAAAGATTGGCAGAGGCTGTCAAATCTGTGAAGGGCCACAAAAAAAAGATTGCGGAATACTTTAAAAACAACGTTCCTCAAATCTTATCATCTAAAGTGCATAACACTGTCAAAAGATTCAGAGAAACTGGAGAAATCTCTGTGCGTAAGGGACAAGGCCGAAGACCTTTGTTGGATGCCCGTGGTCTTCGGGCCCTTAGATGACACTGCATCACTCATCGCCATGATTGTGTTATTGAAATTACTAAATGGGCCCAGGAATACTTCCAGAAATCACTGCCGGTAAACACAATCCGCCGTGCCATCTGCAGATGCCAACTAAAGCCACATGTGAACATGGTCGTGTCCTGTGGGCCAAGGCTCATTTAAAATGGGCTGTTTTAAAGTGGAAATGTGTTCTATGGTCAGACAAGTCCAAATTTAAGAAATCACGGACTTCTTGGAAATCAAGGAATCAAGGAATGTGTCCTCCGGAGGGAGAGCTTTAGCGTGTTATCAGCAGGTACGGGGTGCATACGGTGTGCATACAGTGTAAACAACTTGCATGTTTTGGAAGCTCAAAGTTCTAAAAAAGTTTTAGACGACATCTATTTCAGGGAAGGCCTTGTGTATTTCGTCAGGACGATACAAAACAACATACTGCAGCTATTACAACATGGCTTCGAACTCTTCAGCAGCTGGAAACCTTTATCAGGAAAGAATCTGACCAACATCCAACAACAAAACTCCGGAAACTCATAACCTCAAAGCTCAGACGCTTTTAAATTAAAAAGAAGAGGAAATGCAACACCATGGTAAACCTTCCCCCCTCCTCAACGTTTTGGAAACCTGTAGCAAGCATCAAATTTGCAATGAGGTTATTTTGTGCATAAAATTGTAAAAATTTCTCAGTTTAAACATGTGTGTTACCTATGTTCTGTTGTGAATAAAATATTGATTTAAAGGCCTTTCGTTTTTAGACATCAGAGTAAGTCTGAGTTATGGCAAGTGACGATTTATGTCAAGCGACAAATTGTAATGATTCATAGCAAAATCATAAAAGTAGGATCTGAGATTTACACCTCTGGAAGCAGCACTGATTTTGCCAGGTAAGGATTGGACCAGTAAAGAAAGCGTGAAAGTGTGACCGTTCATGATTAGCCGTTGCCGCTGGGTTACATTCACCTGATAAAATATGTGGAAATTCCTCTCGTTAGGAGCTTGAAAGGCCACTCTGGTCTTCTCCAGGAGATACGTTTGCACCGACGCCCCTACCAGCAACTGAGAACTGCATGAGAAAAGGAAAAAAGTATTTTCATTAGCTTTTTTCCTTACACAAGTACAAGTGTCACTCTAGGTGTGTCGGTCATAGATGTGGACTAGCGTGGGACGTGGGTGTGGCCTGGGACATTTTTATAGTCTGATACAAGACTTTAAACGTTTAAACGTCTCTGTTTTATAGACTTACCACACAAAAAAAAAAAAAACAACATTAATTCATCTTCTATACTGCTTATCCAGGACAAGGCCAGACAGGGTCAGACAGGGTCAGACAGGGTCAGACAGGGCCAGACAGGGCCAGACAGGGCCAGACAGGGCCAGACAGGGCCAGACAGGGCCAGACAGGGCCAGACAGGGCCAGACAGGGCCAGACAGCCTATCCCAGGAAGCTTAGGGCATGAGATGGTGTACTTACTGGACAGGGTGCCAACCCATCGTAGGGCACACACACACACACACACACACATATCCGTCTAATTTGCTCATCGCTTTATCACGTTGTTTAATCTGTAATAGTGATCAAACTGTAATATAATACAAGAAAATCCAGGTGAATATTAGATTGGATTGGAAGCAAAAGCTGAACAGGTAATGACACTGACCTGTTCATCTGAAGCTGGATGTACTTTCCGAAGCGGCTGCTGTTGTTGTTGCGTAAAGTGCAAGAATTACCTGTAGGAGAGAAAATTAATTAAGTGTTTATTTACAGTCCAGAACATACAGTAAGGCAGAGTCACACAAGCAAGACGCACAAACATGATAAGAGGAATATGTTCTGAATCCATCAACCTTTTCTGTCCACAGAGTGCCGTCTTACATAACAGCCTGATAACAGTACAACACTCAAGATTACAAAAACGGCGACAATAATTTAACTCATTATGGTAGTATAAATTTTTAGACGTGACGCTTAAGTGCATTTTGATTGGTATCATTCTTAACTCTCTCCTCTCCGTCTGTCTGTCTCTCTCTCCCTCCCTCCGTCTGTCCCTCTCTCCTTTTGTCTATCTGTCCGTCCCTTTCTCCCTCTCCAACTCTCCATCCCCCTCTCCGTCCCCATCTCCATCCCTGTCCCCCTCTCCGTCTCCATCCCTCTCTCCGTCTCCATCCCTCTCTCACCTTCTGTCTATCTCCCTCCCTCTCTCCCTTTCTTCCTGCTGTCTGCCCCCATCCTTCTGTCTGTCTTCCCAAATACCTGACTAACACCCCTCCCCCACAACACCTCTCTCCCTCGCTTTTGCTCCCTCCCCTCTATCTCAGTCTCTGTGTCTTTATCTTTCTGTTCCTGTGTCCCTCACCGAAAGCTTCCATGACAGGGTTGGAGTCCAGCACCCGTCTCTCTATCCTCTCCACCGTGTGCTGACACTTCTGTGATGAAGCAGCCACTGTGGCGTAGTATTTCATGAGGCAGCGTGATGTCCAAGTCTGGGGAGAAACAATGATGCTAAACCATCTTAAATAAAAAAACAAACAAATAAACAAATAAATAATAAAAATACCCACAACTCGGCTCCACCTACCTTCCCGGCTCCACTCTCCCCTGAAACCACTAGTGACTGGTCGACGGGTTCAACTTGACCCTGAACGTTCCTGTACGCCTCTTCAGCTACGATGAAGATGTGAGGTTTAAAGTCCTGCACAAACAGAAAAACAGACAAACCTTTGAGTACGGAGGCTTTCAGACACCCAGTGCATTAATGTCAAGAAGTAACATGAATAAATAAAAAAAAACACTGGTTGTAGATATTATTTACTAATTATATCCTTTGAGAGCAAGTGCTGTTTTAGTCAAAATCTAAGGAGAATAAAACAGAGGTGATGGACAGTCCTGTAAATCCTTTAAAACATCAGCTCCGTTAACATCATGGTTCTGGGTTTAAATCCCCAATAGCTTTAAATGGAAATCTAGTGCGCCCTGTAGGGTGTACGATCCACCTGTCGCTAACAAGTAGTGCCCTTGATCAGGGGGTAGAGAGGGATTTGGGAAAGGAAAAGTGCTGTTTAAGATGACATAACCTCATCAGATGTGTTTTGTTTCCATAAAAGTGCTTTTGGTATTAAAGTTAACTGGTATTAAATACAAGGGGTACTCAGGCAGCTGCTCTCTCCTGAGTACTGCAAACCATAGAGATCCACTTTCCCCCCTTTGTTGTTCGATAGACTGTCACAATAAATAAGATCAAAATCCTGGAGGACAGGTTTCAATTCCCACAAACAAAAAAAAACAAAACAAAAACAACTAGGGCTGTGTTTCATTCCGAAGTGTACTTCACAGGGTGCACCGTTTGCAGGGAATGTCGGGGAACTTCCCTCGACAAAGCTCCACCATTCAAACACGTTGCGAAGTCGCCAGCGCAGACGTCACTTCCTCCGTGCGTTACCATGGCAACATGAGCACCTCGGATACCCTATCCAGACCAACTCACATTTTTATCTAATTATACATTCGAGCAGTTGAGGGTTAAGAGTCTTGCTCAAGGGCTTCAACTTAGTGGAGATGATGTTTGAACCTGTGACCTTCTAGACCGCAGTCCAACATCTTAACCACTGAGCTATTCCTGGCCAATATGTATGATGTGTTTAAGGTTTAAAAAAATTTTTTTCTTCTTCTTTGTCTTTCGGCTGTTCCCTTTCAGGGGTCGCCACAGCGAATCATTTGCCTCCATTTAACCCTATCCTCTGCATCCTCTTCTCTCACACCAACTAACTTCATGTCCTCTCTCACTGCATCCATAAATCGCCTCTTTGGTCTTCCTCTAGACCTCCTGCCTGGCAGTTCTAACCTCAGCATCCTTCTACCGATATATTCACAATCTCTCCTCTGAACATGTCCAAACCACCTCAATCTGGCCTCTCTGACTTTATCTCCAAAACATCTAACGTGGGTTGTCCCTCTGATAAACTCATTCTTAATCCTATCCATCCTTGTCACTCCCAAAGAGAACCTCAACATCTTCAGCTCTGCTACCTCCAACTCTGCCTCCTGTCTTTTCTTCAGCGCCACTGTCTCTAAGCCGTAGAGCATTGCTGGTCTCACCACCGTCCTGTACACCTTTCCTTTCATTCTCGCTGATACTCTTTTATCGCACAACACACCTGACACTTTTCTCCACCCATTCCAACCTGCCTGTACCCGCCTCTTCACCTCCTTTCCACACTCTCCGTTGCTCTGGACCGTTGACCCCAAGTACTTAAAATCCTGCACCTTCTTTACCTCTGCTCCCTGTAGCCTCACCGATCCTCTTGGGTCCCTCTCATTCACACACATGTATTCCGTCTTGCTGCAGCTAACCTTCATTCCTCTGCTTTCCAGAGCATACCTACACCTCTCCAAATTTTCCTCCACCTGTTCCCTGCTCTCGCTACAGAGCACAATGTCATCTGCAAACATCATAGTCCATGGGGACTCCTGTCTTACCTCATCTGTCATCCTGTCCATCACCAGAGCAAACAAAAAGGGGCTTAGAGCCGATCCTTGATGCAGACTTACCTCCACCTTAAACTCTTCTGTCACACCTACAGCACATCTTACCACTGTCTTACAGCTCTCATACATGTCCTGCACCACTCTAACGTACTTTTCTGCCACTCCAGACTTCCTCATACAATACCACAGCTCCTCTCTTGGCACCCTGTCATATGCTTTCTCTAAATCTAAAAAGACACAATGCAACTCCCTGTTACCTTCTCTGTACTTCTCCGCCAGCATCCTCAAAGCAAATACTGCATCTTAAAAAAATTTTTTTTTACCCAGGGCTAATACCAAGCTCCTCATAGTTTTTAGTTAGCATCTGCTATATTTGGAATTTTAAGATTCCTGGAAGCTTAAATTAGCTTTAATCTCGTTTCCTGATTGCACCAGCTTTAACATATTGGTTCACTTGCCAATCGCACAGGTGTGAGCACATGTGCAGTGCCCTCCGTCACAGGTCAGTCAGACAACACAGACGGCTTAGAGACGTGTGTGTGTGTGTGTGGCCAGGTAGGAAGAAAAACAGGTCAGAGACTCACACACTCATATACTGAGTAAAGTTGGAGCTTTCTAAGGATCTGTAACATTTCTCCTTAACAGCGTTATAGTTTTTAGCACAAAATCTATTACCACAGAATGGATTGCTGTGCAATAACACATACAGCTATGTAATGTATTTATGTTATTTACACATAACAGTAGTGACACAATTTACCATAAGATCAGGAGGTAGCTTTTGGTCATAACATTGAAGTGAAATGACGGTGCTTTTATATATTTTTTTAACATAATGTTAAAAAATGTAATGTTTTTATTTATAAAAACATGGCTGTAGTGTGTATCGGAGCTGAACATGACGTCTAGGCTCTAGCGGTATTGCAGACACTACCAGAAACATTCTATTGAAAGTGAACAACTGTTCAGGGTTTTTTTTTTTTTCCTTCTTTTGGTTTAATTTACACTTCCTGACGTTCACCTTCCCCTGACGTGCACGCAAAAAAACAAAACAAGCACGAGGGCGAGAGTGATCAAGGTTACCGTGAGGTGACAAAACACTAAACACACTGTAATACAGAAGCAGCACATGAACACACTCTGGATTCTCAGCTCAGCGATACTGTGCATGTAATGTCTGTCCTGAACAACTGAACATCAAAAACAGTTTCAATTAAATAGATACATAAACATGAAGTGAAGTGGTGGTTACAAAGAAATACCACTCAACCCACTTAGATGTTAATCCTACCTACAGATATTTTTTCTGAGCTACTTCTTGAATGCTGATATTTTCATCGTACTACTTGATCAAAACTTTTTATAAATGAAAAAATACTGCTATAATTATTCTAGTCTAGTTCCATTAAAATGGGACAATAATCCAGGGTTTTTCTGCATATGGATTAGGACATCAGTATGGATAGATGAGGTGATGCAGTGTACATCATGTACTTGACATGAACAGACCGGGTGTTTACCTGAGGTTGGGGAGCGGAGTGGTACTCGCGCATCACGTCCAGAGAGTAAAGGTGAGGAATCGGCTGGAAGGGGTTCAGTGCCACCAGCGTGCAGCCGGCGTGGGTGTAAAACACTCTGGAGCTGTAACGTGCCTGCAGGCATTTAAGCACTAATACACACACACACACACACACACACACACACACACACACACACACACACACACACAAACAATTTATAAATGTTACTGGGTTAAACTGAAAAGTGTTATACTGTACATACACTGGCAGGGAGAAAGAAAGACAGAAAGACTGAAATGAGACTAAAAAGGTGACCGAAGAAAAAAAGGAAAAATGAATGAGACAAAAAAAAAAAAAACAGACATGAAAGAAAGAAACAAAGGCAGACAGACATACGGACATGTAGAAAGAAAAAAAAAAAAAGACAGTGACCAAAAAGAAAGAAAGGAAAAAAGAAAGATTGAGACAAAAAAAAAAAAAGAGATTGAACAGAGACTAAAAAAAAGAAACAAATGAAAGAAAGAAGTAAAGAAGAGACATACAGAAACAAGCAGACTGAACAGAGACTAAAAAAGAGACATTTCGTTAACATTAATTAAAATCTATTTATTTTAAAAGTATTTAAATCTTTATTGTGTTACAGTTATTATTATTTATTATTATTAGAAATTAAACTGAATAAACCATCATCTCCTTCAGGACAGGAAAAAGTAAGATGGTGCGTATGATATACTAATATAGGTTAATTTACCTTAATTAAATGATATTAACGTAGTGTAATGAAGGTGAACGCTGTTTCTCAGACCTGTGATTTCACTTAATAAATGATTTACGAAGGAAGAATTAAATCTTTAAACTATCGCTTCCACAAATAATACAGACTTGGCCAAGTTATGCAGGCGTTCAAACACTGTAGCCATGTTGCTGTGCGTGTGTGCGTGTGCATGTGTGTGTGTGCGTGCACCTGTGGTTGGGGTTACAGGGTTGACTTTGGTCAGGTCATCGTAGGTGTGGAGCTCAGCCTCGTTTACTAGGAAGTCTCTAACGTCTCCTTCCAGTGAGTCATTAAGGGACTTAGTGTGGACCTCTAGCTGTTCCGTCACTCCGTTTACCTGCAAGAAAAACACACATGGACAGACATGACCAAAGGTGACTCGGTTAAACTGTGATCTCTACTACAGAATACTGTATATGACAGCATCAGAGCCTTGTTAGAGGAAAAGCTCGTGTGACAAACTCAATTTTTTTCACTAATAAAGGCAAAGCCAGAGCAAGACGAGCTACGCAATGCACAGACTAATCCGGTTAGACACCTGCACTGCCACAGGAATGCAAGCACATGTGAACCGTCTGGACAGCTCATGCACGCACACACACACACATGCATATACGGCATGTGGTCAAGCTACACAGTCTGATCCATTGTCTTAAGAGTCCGCTTTTAAAGCTATCAACACATTAGCACTAAGAATTAAATGTTAGTTTAAGGTGTTATGGGAGCAAAGGAAGCGCAATACTGAGAAAACCAGTCATTAATTAAACTACGATGACAAAATGAATGTATGTTACTTCAGTTAGTCAGTGGTTAAGGTACATTTCCACACACGGAAAAAAAAATAACACACTTTACAACATAGATAAACATGTTTACAGCCTGGTACCCAATAGAAAAAAGATTGATCTCAATAGCAAGACTTCCCTTTCACGACACATGGCCAATTTGAGAGACAGGTTTCAAACCGCTAGTTCTCTGCTTTGCATCATTCATGAAATCGGTGGCCTTGAAGGCTGTGTTGATCTTGCAGAGCATTCTCATTCCTATTTTATATCATACTAGACGTGCCTGCGACTGAATTGCACACAAAATGCACACGAAAATGTACAACGCCATCTTGTAGAATTTTGGAAGGAACTTAAATTTTGAATAAAAGTGCGTATTGAAAAATGTACAGCGCCATCTATTGAATTTATGATTTTTCCAAGGTCAAGTTCTTTATGATCTTTATAATGGGCTTTTCTATTTGAATTTCTAATTAGCATATCTTCCTTCCCGTGGGCTGACTGCGATGACACAAAGCCCAATACGCCGCGCTCGAGGTAAAACCCCATAAAAATAAATTTAGTAGTTTTAATGATGCGTTCACAAACAGACAGACAAAAATAAAAATAAAAATTGATGTGCTCCATTACTCATTTTACATCCCCTCAAATTATTTTTCCGCAGATATCTTCAATGCACAGACACGCCAACTTTACAGTTTTATTATCTGTATAGATAATCTTGGTAATACGTGTTTGAATTATGTAATTTAACTTACCACAAGAAATGTGGTACAAAGAAAAGTTGACACTGGAAAACTTGTAAGGTATTCATAATGGAGTACAATTAAATGCTTTGGTGTATAAATTAGCGTTAGCCAACATAGGATATTAGCTAAAATAAAGATTAGCTCGCAAGCTTGTGGGTTGTAACCGACTAAGGTAGATGGGTTCCAAACACCACCCAGGCTGAGTTTGTTAGTTTGCCCATTTTTGGATTTATCGCAGTTTAAGCGGCGTCAGGTAAGGTAAGGTAGCTAATACCATTTCTGTAAAGGACTGGAAAATGTAGATGAGCTTCATTATTCTCGGTTACTGGACCTCTTTTTTTGGAAATTAAATACTGAACATTAAATTGGATATATGACCCAGATGCCTGGCGCCCTAACTTTCATGGGAGTATCAACTGTGCATCTTTCTGATCCCATGTCCTTCAAGTCCAAAAGTAATAAATGCTTTTACTAAACTATTAATTTTGTCACCTTTTCACATGGTACCGTTCAGTCCAGATTTCAGATTTTCCAAACACCCAAATATGTACACCTCACTGGTATTACTTGAATCTTGAATTTCTCCAGGTAAAGAAATAGCACTATATACTATAAGAGCACTCGGACAAACAGCATCTCGATTTAACAAAAGAAACTTGAGTCGTGCAGGTCTTAACCTGTAGCTTGGGTGCTCCAGAACGTTTTATTGGATTTGAGGATTACAGGTGGGAGCAACGAGTGGAGATGTTTAAGCTTCACAACAATCCTGAGCTCGGGTTGCCATCTGGGAGGACATTTGCATGTTCTCACATGTTCTTCAGTTTCCTCACTTGGTTGATTGAGGAAAAATAAACTGGGTGGAGATGTGAATGTGTGTGTGTGTGTGTGTGTGTGTGTGCATGGTATTCTGTAATGGACTGGTTTCCACTTATTGGTATTTAGGTGTTAGTGGGAGAGATTTGGGAACCAGTATGAACTCAAAGTGTTGAAGATAGACAGACAGCCAGATTAGATGGATTAAATAGATAGACAGACAGGCAGATAGTTTATTCTTTAATGATCTAAACGTTTGAAGAAAGACTTGTGACAATTAAACTTTTTAAAACTAATGATCAAAAACACAAAAGTGACATTCAATAGCAGTGCATTCCCTTCGTCATGATCAGTCCCAGTTGTCCATAAGGACAGTAAAGTACACCCTTACCTTCCCGTGACGTTTTGTTCTTCCAGATTCGGCATCTGTTTTACCTCCAGACACGTGTCCAGTCCTGAAGAACTGTTTCTGCTTGACATTTGCCATAATACAAAGAACCAAACAGGCAGTTTGTAGCAGTTCCTGGTCTTACAGCCCCGCCATTAACCGACCGCTTTCTAATTTTTCTCCTTCTGACTCAGTGATTCCAGAGTGAAGGACAAAATCTTTCCTCGTAACTCAACGCTTTCCTACTCACATTCCCACAAATCCCGCCTCAACCTCTCCGACGGCTCTGATTGGCTACACGTGATCAAAACCACGCCTTCTGCTAAGTTTAAACAAGGTGATCAAAAGTACAATCGTTAAACCTGAAAAATGCATCAATAATTAATAAAGAGTGTTTATCTTCATACAATGACGTGATCCATTAAATTATTCTTGGACATGATTGTGTCCAAAAAACTTACATTTAAAATTTTTATTTATTAAAATACATAATATAATGCATTAATTACCATAGTGTATTGAGCTGTTTTTAAATGATGATGAGACTCTTAAGTGCCTCTAATTTTAATTGAAAAATATTTGTTCCTTTTTTTTCTCTTATATCTTTTACATAGAAATCAGTAAAGATGTTTACAATCTGCCATCAAAAGCTTTTCCCTATTTTGTATTTCCTAATAATTCTATGTATTTGTTATATAACATTGATTAATTAAGTCTCTAAAAATAAGATAACACATAGGTATTCCTAATAACAGGTAATTTAAATATATAAAAATAAATCTAATTACTATACGTTTATATGAGTATTGTATGTATATATAAACAATAATTCTGTAGTAAGTAATAGGTCAAAGGTAATTGTGCAAGGATGAATAATAATCTGCAATAATCTTAATAATTTTTTTTCAATATTAAATAGTTCTTCTTTGGATTTAAATTCAGTCTATAAAATTATTCAACCCAATATTTTTATTTTCCTTATTTATTAACTTAAGAAACTTGATTCCTTATATTTATCATTTATAAATATAGAAAATGTGTCATTTCTTTATTTTTTTTAATTTAATGACACATTTTATATATTTACAGCACAAGTTTTGACGTTGCTATAAGAAACCATGTATACATATACATAGAATTAAGAATGCAGGTAAACATGGTTTGTTTTTATCATTTTATAAATTGTTTTTACAAATTATAATTTGTGTAATATTCACTCTGGGCAAAAAAAATGGGACGAGTACTAACGTCATGACGAGTCTCCGCCCATTTCGTGACGTAGTACACATGAACGCCCCGAGATACGCAACCAGGAAACATGCGGAAAAGCCGGAAAAACTCAAATGTATTGAAAACACTTTAAACGCAAATTTGATAAAATCGCGTTTTTTTAACAATAATAATTAATCCGTAAATCATGATACATCTTAAATACATCATACAGATAATTTTAATGCACCTGAGCAGATGACTGATTAGATTGAATGCTCGCAGCTAAGTCCAGCCTAGAACTCTGAAAAACAGAAGAGAATTCAGTATTTCTGCATAAACACAAAGCCTGCAGGTAGGTTCACATCTTGTGTGATTCATACAGCCTCAGTACGTGCAGATTAGCTCTAAATCAAAACTGATCAGCATTTTTAATAAATAAGGTGCTCTAATTGTATGAATTAAGGGGAAATTGTGCTGTACGAACAGTATAAATGCTTATAAGTAGATCATTATTGTGTATTTATTGGTTCTGATTAAAATTCGTGCCTTTGTGGTGTTCTTTTTTATTAACCCAGTGAAAACGTAGCAGTTGTACGCTCCCTCTGACGTCACATGGAGACATTACTAGATTTCAAGCTAGATTTAGACGGTTTGTATTTTGTATGAGTATAAAATAACCATTTGCAAAAAAAAAAAAAAAATACCAAGCACTTTTACATTTTATAGGTATATATAAATTACAGTATGTTGAAATATTAGTCATGAAAATATGTAAGAGATATGTATTTACATTGTAATGTGTATAATATATATACAAATGACATACTGTACAATTAGAGAACTTATGATACTTCATACTGTGAATCAATAATAATATAGGGATAATACATGATCTACAGTATGGGCACTGGTGGCTCAGTGTTCCGGGTTCGGTTCCCAGCCAGTGGCCAAACCCCCAGCCACTGGATGATGTGCTGGTCCCAAGCCCGGATAAATGGGAGGGTTGCGTCAGGAAGGGCATCCAGCGTAATACCTGTGCTTTCAGGAGCAGCCGAAAGATCAACAAGAACATAAAATGACCCTTTGCTAAACTCTATGCCAGACTAAAAGAAAGTTTGTTCTCAAAGTCAGAATATTCCATGAAATAAAAATACTCCGTTCTGCTTACGTTATTAGTCTGTGTGGTTCGGACTTGTGCTCATGACTCATACGTTTTGTGCAGTTTTAGGTCACAAAACTAGCAACAATAATAAAAAATATACTGTGATAAGTAATAATATTAAAAGATATCTAATATCACATTATCTAAAACTGATTTTTATTCCAGCCCCCAGCTGACCACCTTACATTTTGTCCACATTTCACACACAGACAAAAAAAATGTAAATAAATCAAACATGACATTAGGGTCAAGAATCTTACGATACGATATTATCATGAAACCTAGTTGACGATTCAATTTGTATTGTGATTCTGTAAGTATCATGATTGTATAAATGTCCCAATTAAATATTACTATCACGCAGGATGTGTAAATAGTTTAAAGTGCACCACCTGTAGGATTATAGAGGAACTGCAACATTTTGCCACCTCAATTGCAAACATACAGTATATAAATAAAAAAATAATAAGAATAATAAGAAGAAGACAAAAGCATTGCAATACCCAGCATGACATAAAAATATGACATTTGTGGTAGAAAGGTCAGTGCTTACAGTCAAATACACAAAGGGAGCTAAAACCAAACTGAGATAAATAATGTAATTCATGTCAGCCTTTTAGAATTGAAGCATATATTTTAGCTGTATTACATATCACTTTTACCACAAACAAACAGTTGTATAATTATGAGAAATATTGAAATAATTGTTGTTGTTTTTTTATTTCCTGTTGTGTTATGTAATGTAGTATGTCTTATAATGACTTCCTTCTCCTAGGCAATGGCTGAAACGGAAATAAAAGTCGCCTTCGTGAGCAACCTCAACGGCACCACGCTGACAGAAGTATCTCTCGGATCCTTCCTCGCCCCTCTCTGCCTTCTCAGTCGTGGCTTGTTCTTACTAGTGTTTCACCTCAATAAAGGCGTTCTCCCACTAAGCAGCACTGCTCACCTTCTGATGGATTTCAGCCTACTGATAGCGCCGCTGGTCCTCTCGTGCACCATCCTTAGCGACGTCCTTCTTTGGGTCATAATATCCGTGACTGTCGTTGATGTTTGTGCAGTTTCTTTCCTGTACTCGTATAGACAGAAAAAGCCAGGTTTGATTTACAGCTTCACAAACAGCCATGTTGAGTCCAAAGTGGTGCCTTTTTTGACCGCGTTCAGGGTGCTGGTTAACATCAAGACGGCTATCAGCATCCTAGCTGTGGATTTTAGCGTTTTCCCAAGGAGATACGCCAAAACGGAGACGTATGGGACAGGGGTTATGGACTTTGGAGTGGGAGCTTACGTTATGGCCAATGCCATGGTGTGTCCCGAAGCTAGAGGGAAAAAAGTACACGGTTCGAAACTGAGCCATTTGGCGAAGCAGCTTTTTTCCGTCTGGCCCCTGGTCGTGCTGGGTTTTGCCAGGCTGGCGAGCATAAAGTCGACAGGCTATCATGAACATGTCACTGAGTACGGGTTGCACTGGAACTTCTTTTTCACTTTAGCCATAGTGAGAGTGGTGGCTTCGATTATACTCGCCGTGTTTCCCGCCAACGTCTCCTGGCTCTTGTCTTTACTGATCAGTGGAGTTTACCAAGTCATCCTAGAGACAACAGATCTGAAATCATTTCTTACTCAGAACACGGAACGCACTGGCTTCGTGCAAGCCAATAAAGAAGGCATATTCTCTGTCGTGGGTTATGTTGCTGTCTACATGGCTGGAGTTCAGGTCGGTGTCTATCTAATGCAGACTCGAACCTTGGTCAAGGATTGGATCCGAGTTATCCGGAACCTTCTCCTGGGAAGCTTTGGTCTCTGGGTTGCTTTACATGCCTGTCAGACACACATCGAGCCGGTCTCGCGTCGCATGGCCAACCTGCCGTTCTATATATGGACCGTAGCGCAGTCTCTGTTTTTTCTTTCGTGTTTGGGCGCAGCTGATATCGTGTTGCTTTTCGCAAAAGCGGCATCCAATTTCTCCGCCGTATCAGTCTCTTGGAATCCCCGTCGCTGTTCAGAAGCAGAACGGAAAATAAGAAGTAGACTGGACACTTTGTGTTTAATTCAGTCTGTAAACAGGAATCAGCTGCTGTTTTTCCTGCTTGCGAACGTGATGACCGGATTAACCAACATACTCGTAGACACTTTAAAAAGCAATGATTTCTTTGCAGTTTATGTTTTGCTCTCATACATGTTCATGAACAGTTTATTCATATTCATTTTACATGTAAATCAAATAACAATGAAATTTTGGTAATTTGTATAAAAAAAACTTATGTTTGAGTCGGTTTAGAAAAAATCACTACTGTGCATGAAAATATCGTTTAAACAAGATTGTTGGTTATAATTATAACCAAGCTGTTATGTATCAATCAATTAATTTATATCAAATTAAAATATATGTGATGTATCAAATAAAAAAAGGGAATCAAAGTGATCTTACTCAATGCTAAAGTGTGTGTTTTAATACCAATAAAGAAGATATAAAGATGGAGTCTTTGGAGTTAGGGAAACCAGAGAGAGTAACTTAGACACATACCACCTATTTAAACATTGAAATATTGTAACATATTACGTTGTAGTTGATTGGCCCTGTATTTCTGTGGGATTTCCTGGAAAAACAAGTCCAACCTGTAGAGGCTCCACCGTCCCACATACCAAAGCACACCTTCAGAGCTCTAGTGTAGTCCATGGCTCTGGATGATCTAGAAAGATTGTGCAAAGAGGCATGGTCAAAGATCCCTTTATCTGTATTCTCTTGTCTTGTGAATTGTTATAGCTGGAGATTAAGTGCTGTTTTAGGATTGTATAAAGTATTAACATCTGGGGTGCCAATAATTGAACTTTTTTCCACTGAATAATTGTACTTTAATTAAAGTTTGGATTTCTCTCCTTTTTTTGCATTGTGGTTCTATATTGTTTAAATGAATTTATTTATTAGAACCCTAGGAATACATTTTAACCAGGGGTGCCTATAGTTGTGGAGGGTGCTTTCTGTATTTCTTATATGCATACAATTTTATCTCTAATTAACATTTATTAACAGTATTCTAAAAAAAAAACAAAAGATTTATCCTGCCCAAAAATAACATCAGTAATTATTTAACAGATAAACATGCAATGGGTAGTACAATACTGTATGTGGTGGAGCTCCGGCACAGGTTCAAACCCCAGCACCAGCAAGTTGCCCCCTTTTGGCCCTTAAGCAAGGCACTTAACCCTCAACTGCTCAGATGTATAATCAGGTAAAATGAAAGTCTTTCTGTTTAAAGGTGTTTGCCAAATTGTTCAAATGTAAACTTTTACAGCAGGTCCTATGTGATCTTTATTAAAAAAGAGGTGTTCGGTGCAGATACTGTAGCACAGTGGTGTAGTGGTTATCACTGTTGCCTTGCACCTTCAGGGTCTGGGGTCGATTCCCACCTCGGGGCTGCATGTTCTCCATGTGCTTGGTGGGTTTCCACTGGGTTTTCTGGTTTCCTCCCAAAGGCATACATATTTGGCTAATTAGTGATACCAATTTTCCATATAGTAAGCTTGGTTACGTTACAGGGATGACCCTTGAAATTGGGTGTTAATTTTAACTAGAGGTGTTTTGCGTCCTGAAGTTAATAAAAAACAAACTTCAACGTTTTAGCCATGGTTGTAATTACTAGTGTAAGGAAAGCTGGTTGTTAAGTGTGAAAACACCACAGTAAGGTGATCCAGGGTGGCTTCAGCTGTTTGCTTGCTAGCTCGAGCTGGAAGAATAATCTGAAAAACAGACAATGTGTTTATATATCCAGGGATTTTTTTTTACTGTAAAATAAATGCATGAGATGTCTTTCAAATGCATTTAATTAAAACTGTGTACACTGAGGTTATTTGTTGGAGCTTCTTGAACTTTCCACAATCAGCACAAAAAATGTTTTTAAATGACTGGCCCAGATGAAATTGATTTAGTTTACAATTCATGTGAATAATGCATGACTAGAACCTCCGGGGTCGAGGGTTTGTGCATGTTATCCCTGTGCTTGGTGGGTTTCCACTAGGTTTCCTCCCACTTGCAGATTAGGTGAATTGGCATTTACAAATTTCTCCTAGTGTGTAAATGAGTGTGTGGTGTGAATGAGTGTGTGGCAATTCATTGCCAAGGTGTACCCTGCCTTTTGCCCAAAGTTTCCTAGGTATAGGACAAGCAGAATAGAAGATGAATGAATAACGTGGAATTTTATAATAATAATAACAATAATAACACATATTTAGGGGGTTGTCATGTTGTTTTAATAAAAAAATAAATATTTTAAACATACATCCAACATTAAAAATTATTATACCTATATTATATTCCGATTCTTTAAGGTAAGAATTAAAATTAATTATAAAATTGATGATAAAAGAGCTAGTCCTGCATTTTCACGTGACCGGAACTAATTGTGACGTCATACGCAGGGCCAAGGGTCGCTAGAAAATTCGGTCGCCACATACGCTTGTGCGTCGCGTTTTCTACGAAAGCGGCAACTTTTTCACATCGGTAAGTGTGATTCTTGTGGGTGCTTTTATTATTTTATTCTTCTCTGCAGCGTTGTAGCTTTTGTATCTCGGGGGTTAAAGTTAAGCCGAATCCGCTGATATTGCTCACTTCCTGCGGGAACGCGCTCTGACTCGTCAAGCCGCTCTGCTGTAGATCCTGCAGCTGTGTGAAGGTAGCGCGCGCCAAACTTAGCCTCTTCGTAAGCTGTTTTATTAATATTGTATATACGTATTTCTTGATGTTTTGTAGTTTGTCGTTGAGAACATTTATATTTAGAAAGCTAACGCGGTTACTTTTACTCTCAGTGAAGTTGCTGCTTAGCAACTAATATCAGCTTGCTACGCTGTCACCACTAGCATAGCTTGTTAGCATCATTTGACTAACGTTAAGATGTTAAGCAAGCAGCCTAGCTAGCCCGCGAACAGACCGTGTGTTCTCTGAATGCATTCTACGTTTACGTAGTTATCATTCATCAACTTCCATATCTAATCTAAGCTACCTAGCTAGTCAGCTGATATTAGCTAGCAGGTTCTTTCTATGCTAACTGCTCACTGTCAAAGTCGTCGTACAGGTGCAGCCTAGCTAGCGTTAATTATAATTTCATTATGATTATTGTTTAAAAGCTAACATTTTCATTTTAACTTGTCATATTTGAGGGGAAAATAATTAACGTTATCTTTCGAATGAACGGAATTGTTCTCGTGGGATTAGCTTCTTGGGGGAAAATGAAAGCAGCGAACTGGCTAGGATAGTTAGCCGGCCACGTAGTTAGCAGGTTAAATAAACTAGCTAGTTATGCTACAGAGATGACCCTTAGAATTTGGTGTTATTTTTAACGCGGGTGTTTTGCGTCTCGAAGGTAATGAAAAGCTAACGTCGACGTCTTAGCCATGGTTGTAGTTATTGGTGTAAAGATAGCTGTTTAAGTGTGAAAACATCACAGTAAGGCGATCCAGGGCGGCTCCAGCTGTTAGCTTGCTAGCTTGCCCTGCTAGCTTGACCTGGATGAATAATCTGAAAAACAGACAATTGATTTATAAATCCAGGGATAATTATACATTTTTAAACTGTGAAATACATGCATGAAACGGCTTTCAAATGCATTCCATTAAAACTGTGTACACACAGTTTATTTGTTGAAGCTTCCTGAACATTCCATCAGCACACAAGCCTTTCAAGCGAATGAGGCCCAGATTAAATTGATTTAATTTACAATTCGTGTGAATTATGCATAACTAGAACTTGCAGGATAATGCGACTGTGGCCGCACACCTCCAGGATCAACGGTTTCTGCATGTTGTCCCTGTGCTTGGTGGGTTTCCTCTGGGTACCCTGGTTACCTCTTAATTGTCCCTAGTGTGTGGTGTGTGTGTGTATGTATGTATGTATGTATGCCCTACAATGGATTGCCACCTTCTCCAAGGTGTACCCTGCCTTGTGCCCAAAGTCTCCTAGGTATAGGACAAGCAGAGAAAAACTTTAGCACGTGAATGTTCAGCTTTATAAATTGATAGGTTGGACAGTAAATTGGCACGTTAAGATATTTTGTTCCATAATTCCCTAAACATTGTCACATCTGAGTCTTGTGTCACCTAAAATGAATTCCGAAAGTAATTGTCCACGCCGTTCTTGACTAAATGTGTTTAAAACTTTTAACGTGAATGAAGGTGTTGTGATCTTAAGGGTGTCGTAACAGATTTGTGTAGGGATGCTGGTTAGAGTCTCATGCGGTCGCTCCAGACCATGCTTTCATAACCTTCAGCATACACCATAATCATTGCAAAATCTAACTTGTAAATATGATTTGTGGTGTTATTTAATTAAAAAAAAAAAAAAAATTTATCCCCCCCCCCTTTTCTTTCTCGCTTTTCACCGCAAGTTAACCGAACACACACACTATCATATCAGCCACTTAGTGTCAGAATACGCTTTTGGGACGATTTAATCATTCCTAGCAAAATGATCGACATTGCTTGGCAGAAAGAATGATCCAATTTTTTTAAACTTTTTTTTTCTTCAATAGTGTCACAAAAAAATTCTATAAAGAAGCTAAAGAATGTAGGACAACTTTTATTGCAATAACATTTATTTTCTTGCCTTTTACTATTTGTATTATGTTTTTTTAACAGACACAAAGATGGTGCCATGTCTTGCTAAGCATGTTGTCTGTTTCTACTCTGTTTGGTCCACAGGCAGCGCTCGGTCGACTGTAGCTAGGAGAAGACATGGCGCGCCTGGTAGCCGTTTGCAGAGACGGAGAAGAGGACTACCGTTTCCTTGCGAGACAGATTCCTTTATACATTGATGACTCTCTCACGGTAAGATGTGCAGTTTCCGTAATAACAGAAATGGGTTGTTTTTGTTCTTGAGTAAAATCCCTACACGTTAATTCTAATGCACTTGCAATGCATAAGAGCGTAGGGTCAGGCAGGTGCACAGAATTGCTAGCTAGCAGTCGAACTTTAAGTGTCATACTAATGAACATATATGGGGAATCTGTATTCGCAACTGATGCACTCTGGGACGTTTTCTTATTAGGGCCCCGGGATCAGTTCCAAAAAACACTTGACTCCAAAGTCTTTTTCATTTTGATCTGTGAGAACACAATTGTTCCATGCTTGGCAACCGTGGAGATTTTATAGGAGATGGACTGCATTGAAGATGTTGTGTCCACTTCCCTGTTCAGGTACACTTAGCTTCCATATCTGATTCTATCCATGCCAGTGTACGCTGTATGGTTTGAGACAATCTTTTCCAGCGGTCTTGGACACAGATCAAATCAGATATGGAAGCCAATTGTACCTGAACAGGAAATTAGACGTAACATCATCAGTGTTGTCTGTCTCGTCCGAAATCTCATCTTCCATTTAACAGCCATAGCTGATAAAGTAGGAAGGCACATGAGAGCATTGCTAGACATTTTTTCTGAAATATCATTAATAGGCATAACGTGAACACTGACTTCATCATACTGCCCCCTGCCGAAGGTAAAAATACTTAATTGTACTTGAGTACGGGGAAAAATAATAATTTGACAACACAGCTGGTGAATGGGGAGGCAAAAGCTGTCATTCATGGACACGCTATAAATCAGTCATGCCTCGTGTGAAAGTGCCTTCAGTTGTAGATTAATTTATTGTTTTAAGCTAGAGAAAGATCCAGGATGCAGCTAGATGCAAGATTTTTTTTCCTGACCCACCAAAGGAGCCTTTTTAATTGGACTGTAACTCTGTGTGCCTTAGCGTGTCATTTTCTTTTGCATATGGATTGTATCCTGATTACACTTTAGTCACTTAAACTTTTATTCAAATCCTTTTCTAGTTAGTGAAACTGAAATCTGATTGCTGTATCACGAGTCACATGTAAAACAGGTCTATTCTCTTGACAAGCTTGCTGTGTTCCTTACTTCCAGTTGTTTAACCTAAATGCTGGTTGATCTCTCTAAAGGTGCTACGTTTAATAGTTCCGTATCACATTTTTTTTTAAATGTAAAAATTATATATATTTTTTTTTTTTTTTTTTTTTTTTTTTTTAAACCAGTTCTGTTTTGGAGAAAACTCTGCATTTGTCTGTTTTTCTAGTGTTTCAGCAATTTTTCGTAGTATGCACAGCTTAAAATGGCTAAACATCATGTTGGCCATTGTGCTGTATTGCACTGTCATGGTTATTACTAATCTTATCTCTTTATTTTCGTCTCTCCTATCCAGATGGTGATGGAGTTTCCTCACACCGTATTGCACTTTGACAGTCATCAGAACAACAGTTCACAAGTTAAACTGTTTATCGAGGTAAGTTGGCTGTTGTATAAACCTGGCAGTGCCATGTAGTAGTGATGGTGAATGTGTTTACTGTAGTAAGTTATGCTTTGATAGATCATGCTTTGAGCTTGAGCTAGATGCTAGGGCAGGGTAGCTCACTGGTTTAGGTGTTGATCTACTGATGACCAGGGGTGACCTGGGTGCCACTGTCATTTACTCTCAGTTCCTCAGATGTATAATGAGATAAAAATGTAATTTTCTCATCTACTTGTTATACCTTCTTTACCTACTAAACCACTCTAACTTCTCCAAATTTTTAAGTTTTTCATCATTTTTCTGCTATCCGAAGTGCCAAAACATCATATGGGGCGACCGTCCGGCCTTGACTTTAGTTAGGACAACTGGTTTAAAAACACTTTAAATCAACTTAAATATATCCCTTTTCCTAGTTGGCATAATTTTAAACATGTTTTACATCCATTGACAAAACTATAAAGCATTTGCTCATATATTTCTATCACGATATACAAACGAATGTTGTCCGAATTATGTTGATTCTATCCATTTCATCCGGGGCGACGATCAACAAACCACAATTTAGGGACCTTTATTTTAAAAAACATCTCAAGAATGGGATACTGCATCCGCCAGACACAAGTGAAGACCCCCTGGAAACAACTGTATAGTAAATCAGTCTCTCTCATATAGTAAGAAAAAGCTGTTTTTTAACGGCTGTAATGTCGTAGTCACTTTTGGTCATCATGTGGGGCGACCACCCCAAAACTGTGAATTATAATTTTTTTTCACAAATCTATATTTTGATGATAAATTTGATAGTGCTTTGTCACTAGAAGAAGCTAGTTTGGTTTCTGAGGCTAACCGTTAGCCTGTTATACTTGAGTAAACTTGAAAACATCATATGGGGCGCCCGAGTATCATGTGGGGCGACCACTGCTAAATGTGTTAAATGATAGATATATGTCCTATATTTGTAGTTTTCATATTCTATACATCAATTATATACATAGAGTTAATTGTTTAAGTATAATTATTTGTATATTTTATCTTTTTTTTTCTAAATTCAGCCATTTTCCATTCCTTTTATAGGGATAAACATTTATTTTAACTGGATAATGAAGGAGACTCTGATATTATAGAATAAACTTGTGAAATAATGGTTTTCATAAAATGAAAGGGCACTAAAGTTTATCTACTTACTGATATGAGTTCAACTAGTCTTAATGATACATAAAAATGTGAATTCTGAGATATATTACGGTCGCCCCATATGACTTTTTTAAGGCTATGTTTTATTAACTTAAGTGTAAAAACACTAAAATGACTTTTTTTTTTTTACTTTTCTTTATAAAGGCATGTGTACACTACATTCCAAAAGTTTAGAAAATGGCCAAACATATACATATTTTTGGCATTTTAAAATTGGCCTATTAAAAAGTCTTATCCGTCAATGACCCATATACATGTTTTTCCTAATGAACAAGTTCTCATCCATGTTGCAAAATGGATGGGGGTAGAGTCATGTGATGTTACACATGCAGTTAAACAATCTATAAAGAACTTATTCTGCAAGATAAAACCAGAAAAACTTTTACAATTATTAGCAAAAGTGCATCTAAAGAACCTTGTATGAATTCTTGTTCCAAGACGATGTTATAATCTGATATTTATTTGTTCAATTATTTTGAAAACCTTTTAAATTCCTTACATTATATCTATAACTTATTATATTGATTTGTATACATTGTTTAAAAGTTTATATCTGCCATGAAATAGCCTGTAAAGCTGATATAGCAATGAACCCTATTACCAACCAACCAACCAACACATGCGGTTGTATGGTTTTAAGCGGACAGGAATAAACACACAAGTATGATCAGAATTAATAATAATAAATGTGTAAGATTGTCGATCAGAAGTTCTGAATGTCCGTTTTTATTAATTGACCAGCCCTACTTTAAGCATAGCATTTTATGGCAGTATTAATCTCCAGGAACTGTATAGATGGTTGGTAGTATTATTAGTTTGTCTAGAAAAAAATAATAATACAAATTGTATATGGAAGCCAATGACTTTTTTTATTTTTTTTACTTGCAGCGTCACAGCATGCTGAAGCAGCAGGATCTGAACATGGCCCTAATGGTAATGTCACGTGAAGTGTTTAGTGCACTCTCTCAGCTGGTGCCATGCGTGGGCTGCAGACGGAGCGTCGAGCGCCTCTTTGCTCAGCTCACAGACTCTGGCTACTTCGCACTGGAGCCGCTGACCGTAAGCTCAGCTGGCGTGCTGTCTATCACCAGGGCTTGCCTGGCAGACCCCCGCAAACTCTACACACTCTTCTACATTCATGGGTAAGAAATAATTCAGTACACACTCATGCTGCTGTTTTGTTTGGCAATGTTGTTTAAACATCTGTTGTAGAAAATTAATCGCCACCTTCTGACCAAGCAGAATTGAAAATTCATAGCATGATGATGACTTATTGTTTTGTGTCTTATTCTGTCTTTTTTTTGTGTGTGTAATAGAACACTGAATGTGCGGAGTGTTTGGTTCGTTGGTACTTGTACCAATCCTGTTTCTATCCTTTTACTTTCGCAGGTCAAAGCTGAATGATGTGATTGATTCCATTCCCAAAAGCAAGAAGAATAAGCGCTGTCAGTTGCATTCTTTAGACACACACAAGCCCAAACCCTTGGGGTAAGGTTATTCTTGCCAAGATTTCTAATTGTAATGTACCTTATTGTTTTTGGTTTGAATGTGCATTCTTTATGCTTTGTCCTTTGAAATGCTTATGATGCTGTAGCAAGAGAGAGTTAGTGCTAGTGCTAGAAAAGCACACTGCTGCAGGAAAATGGAAAAAGAATAGTTGTGTAGGATTATTCTCCCCTTTTGCCTCTTTCAGACTCCAGCAGCAATCCTGTAACTAAGCAATTATAAGAACATGCTGTACGGAAAGAGCACCATGTTGTCTTTGTCAGGTTTATGCCCCTGAATTATCTTGTATAAACAAATTCTTACTCCCAATATCAGGTGCTAAAGTATGTCGCCTTAATTTAGCAAAGTATTTGACTTTGGGGCTGTAAAGCAGATTCTCAAAGTATCTTCCTCTTAAAAGCAGGAACTGCCTGGTAATTGGCTGTGTGGTAGTCGTAGAGACAGTTTACATGTTTGGTGACTGTGGAGATTGTGTTGCAGAGGAAGCTGGATGGACGTATGGGAGCTGATGTCTCAGGAGTGCCGGGACGAGGTGGTTCTGATCGACAGTGCTTGTCTGCTGGAGACACTGGAGACATACTTGCGTAAACACAGGTAAACTTGGAACGTCTCTGTCAAGTTTATTGCCGTCTCTCGAGCCTGTTATTCACATAACCGTTCATATGTTAATGATGCAGCAATCAAGCGTTTTGAATGTATTAAGGTATTTTAGTGTGCCTTATCAGAATTGTTTTTCGTGGGATCTGTGTCAAAAACTAACTTGTCTATGGACTCACTCACTTACTTCATTCACTCTGCACAGTGATTCTGCACAAAGATTCAAAGAACTTTATTAAACCCAGAGGGAAATTGCTTTGTCTTGGTTACAGTTGCTTACCGTTGGTTTAAAAGGTTAGTAAGCTGGATGGGGGAGGGTAAAATAAATAAGAAATTAAAAACATTAATTAAATGGTGCAGCCCATGAGTCATAACTAAATTCACATATAATGCACTTGGAATAGAGAAAGGAAAAGGCATAGTACAGATAATACAGTTAACAATATTGCACTTGAAGAGGGGTAAAGCGCAATAGCATTGGTAAATAACTGGGAAAGAGTATTGTATTAATGTAATATTTGACGATTACGGACAGTTACTTTCACATAGTATAAAACGTTACAGAAGAGGGTTGTATAATTTTGTCCATTGGTAGAAAAGATCTGTGACGCTCTGTGACTTGCTCCTCTGGTCGGAGAGCACACTGTATAGTTGGTGAGAAGAATTGTTCAAGATTGATTGTTGATGTTGTCGCAAAGAGGCGATTCTGTCAAAAAAACAGTCAAGCTCCATGCCTAGCACAGATCCCTTTTAAATAACTTTGCCCAGTCTAATTCTGTCAGACACGTTCATATTGCAGCTGCAACAAACCACAGCACAAAAGAAACCCTAGCCACAACAGACTCCTAGAACATTAGGAGAATGGCGTTGCAGACATTAAAGGACTTGAGTCCTTTCTTGTCGAGTGCCGTTGTGTTAAGTGACCAGTCCAGTTTGTTGTCAAGTCAACTCCAAACTGGACTGGTCAATTAACACAGTGCACACTTGTGTATAGGATGCGTTTTCAGAAAAGACTATGCAATACAAACAAATGTCACTGAATTGAATTTATCTGAATGTTCACTCTATCGAAACTTGCACCTTAAATTGTTGGCTTGCTTTCTCTCAGGTTCTGCACAGACTGTAAAAACAAGGTGCTAAGGGCCTACAACATCCTTGTGGGTGAGTTGGACTGCAGTAAGGAGAAGGGCTACTCCGCTGCACTGTATGAGGGGCTGCGCTGCTGCCCACACGAGCGCCACATCCATGTCTGCTGCGAGACAGATTTCATCGCTCACCTGCTAGGCCGGGCTGAGCCCGAGTTTGCAGGGGGGTATGAGTGAGTCACTTAAGTATAATTTAATTTGGTAATTTGCTTTAGGTGTTTATTTTATTGGTCTAGTCTGTGTAGACAATGTAGTTTTGGGTGTTCGCACTAAAATAATTTTTTTTAATACAACTTTATGGCAGTTTTTATCATTACTTTTAGAGCTTAACGGAGCAAAATCTACCCAGTAGACAAGGAGATTGCAAAAAGGTGTATGTGGTTGTAATGTAAAGATTTTTGTTTAAATTATTATTATTATATAACATTTTATTCTGTCACCAAATTTTGTGTACTTGATTTGCTTCATTGACATTTATATGGTTTACAAACCAGGTTCATTATGTTAACTTGTTTATATTTAGAAAATGATCTTGGAATTACGTCCTCTCCGTTGTAACCGTGCAGGCCTTTTTACAAGCTGCTGCCTTTGTGGCACTTTCTGGATTTAAGGTTGATTCTTTCAGACTCAAAGACAGATTAATAAAAACTGCTTCCCTGGTTTAATACCTGCAGCTGTGGGCTAAGTTGTACTACTTTCAGTTTCGGGTGTGCTTTGACGAATTTTCAACAATTCAAGCCAGACAGTTTTGATTATGAATTTAATTAATATTTATCACTTTCAGCATTAATTTGTTTATGCTAGTACTAGTTAAAAAATTGCTCGTCATTTGCTATATAGTCTGAAGTTATAATACAGAATCATCTCGCACGTTGTCTGTATAGGAGTTTCCCTACAGTGTAAGTAATAAGTTGACTGATGTTTGCGACATGTTACCAGATCCTACACAGCCCCATCCATTATGTTTATGTGCAGACGCAGAGAGAGGCATGCTAAGACCATCGACATAGCACAGGAGGAGGTCTTGACGTGTTTGGGGATCCACCTGTATGAGCGGTTACACCGGATCTGGCAAAAGCTGCGGGCTGAAGAACAGACATGGCAGATACTCTTCTACCTCTGTATCGACGCGCTACGCAAAAGTTTTGAGGTATGAAGAACCGAGTCATCCTCCTTTATTGGTGCTGAGATGTTTTGTTTCTTTGTTTTTTATACACTGTCTGGTGTGTATACTTAACCCTTGACATGACATGGTTCCATGGTGTTAGTAAAAAAAAAAAAAAATAAAACAAATGGTGTATGAGATGCTCTAGAAAGATGTTTAATGCAGTTGAAACATTGTTACTGGCAGCATTCAATGTATCGCCCAAATTCTGTGTGAATGCCAGGTGTCCCATAATGGTACTTTCTATTGATAACTACTTGGATGTGTGTGTGACTTACAGAGAACATCTGTATGAAAAGGAAAGTACAATAAGTGCGGTACAGTAGGTGCATCCAAGAAGCTAAAAATTGTGACAAATTATATTGCTCTTTCACAGATGGCAGTAGAAAAGGTGCAGGGAATCAGCCGACTGGAACAGCTCTGCGAGGAGCTGTCAGAAGAGGAGAGAGCTAAAGAGCTCAAGCAAGAAAAGAAACGGCAAAAACGCAAGAACCGACGCAAAAACAAGTGTGGTTTTGAGATGTCTGAGCAAGAGACTGAGGTTTACAAAGAAAAGAGCTTGGAAGAGGTAATCATTCTCTTTTTAGAATTTCTTCTATTTCTGTGTCGTCTTTCATTTTCACTTTCGCTCTTGCTGCCAGCATGTACAGGCGTCTAAAGTTCTAAATGAACTTTAAGTTTAATTTGGCATTGTGTTGGGAACTTGTGAAACTATTGCACATCCTCACCCAATCTTTGTACTTCCTGATTTTAGGGTTTGGAGGATTCAGTGAACAATGGCTGTAAGTCATGCGGCAACAGGGAGGAGCCTAGGGTAGGCGTGGAGTCTATCGTTCCTATCGAGAGCTCCTCCTGCAGCTGTCCTGCAACCACGCTTTTGGGCTCCCCCAAAAGCAAAAATGGTATAACGTTTAAGTACTTTTCTTAGGGCCTCAATGGTAGTCGTGTTAATTGTATTTTGTGTGTGAGTAGTAAGTTGGGACTATTGCTCCTGTGGAAATCTGAGCGCTTGTAGGTACTAACTGAATATTTTCTAGAGATTGGGAGTTGGTGAATTGTAAGTGACCTGAATATATTTTGCCTTACACAGGATGGCAAATCCACTATTTTACTTCCTGTGTGGTGCATTTAAGTATATAAGGATAAGACAACATCGTGTAAGTGTTAGGAATTGTGCTTTTTAAAATTATTGATTCTAAAGCCTTTAACTCCATGTTTGTTTAGAGCAAAATTACTTAACTTCCTGCCCATGTGCACCTTGCTCATAATGTACTTGTGGCAATTGTATGACCCCTAAAACCGCCAACATATTCCTCAAAAATATGATTCGCATAAAATAAGCATGTTTCTGTGTAGGCTTCAGAATATTGTCGAATCGGATGTAGCCGTTTATCACCACCACCTTAACAGGAACAATCTGAATGAGGGGTGGTGTAAATCTATAATATTCTTTTCATGGAACAGTCGATCTGAGTGTTTTGTTTGCCCCACATGGAGATAACATTTGGCGAGATTTACATGGACGGAAATTTTGCTTTCATTCCCAATCAGTAAACTCTCTGAGAACTACTCTCCCACCAGCTTTTGCTTTGGACTTTTATCCGCTTAGGCTTCGGCAGAGGAAGGAGTCGCATAGGGCTGCACGACTCTTGACAAAATATGAATCACGATTTTAATTTTATTTTTTAAAGGGAATTGAAATCACGGTTCTCTCATGGTTTTTTTTTTTTTCTTTTCTTTCTTTTTTTCCTTCCCAAACTACAGAACTTCATCACATGTATTAGTTTATATTATTATTTTAACAAGGTAAATGTTAGTGTTGGGTAGTTTGTTAAAAGCATAGTTTACAGTTTAGAATTTATTTGTTGTCAAAAGATTTATTGCTCAATCTTAACACATGTCCAGTATACTCCTCCATAGAGTCTCTGTGTAACAGCTGGAATCAACATGACAGGTTTAATTATCTAACGCTTTAAGTTACAGCACAATTAGAACTGTATGTGCCTGTCTCTGATCAGACAGTAGTATGTATTTTAGTTTTTAGCATGTGTGTAACACATTTATCATATGCTAATAAAAATAACACGGATGCATAATCAACGTACACTACTGTTCAAAAGTTTTAGAACACTTGCTAATAATGATTTATTTTCTACATTCTACAACAATACTGGGGATTTCAAAACTATAAATTAACACATATGGTATTAGGTAATTACGTAACAAGAAGAAAAACAACAGTCAGCCTTTCTGTAATAGTTCTTGCAAGAACAGTATTGTCAAGTGCATTTGCAAAATCCGTCAAGCACCATAATGAAACTGGCTCTCATGAAGACCATCCCAGGAGGGCGAGACCAAAACCTACCTCTGCTGCAGACAAGAAGTTCGTTTAGTTATCAGCCTGAAAAAATGACCAATTAACAGCACCTCAGATTAGAGGCATTATGAAGTCTTTACAGAACATAAGTAGCAGAAACATTTCAATATCAACTGTTCAACGGAGATTAATGCATTTTTTTGGACGCCTTCAGCATTCCTATACGATGTATAAAGATATAAAAATCAGGAATCATCATGTAGTTAGAAGGTGTTCTAAATCTTTTGAACCGGTAGTGTATGCCATGATAAATGCAACAATTAAAAACTTTTTGACGCAGATGCATTGAGTGGATACATAAAGCATCAAAGGGAATCAATCAGAAACAGGTTGTCGGAACGTAAGGGAAAAAAAATTCCATACAGTATGAGCACAATGCAAGTGTGAGGTTGATGGAGTTTGAGCTTTTAGGTAAACGAAATAATAGTTTTATGCATGAAAATAACAGCACACTACCCCAACTCCTAATTACTGGTTAGTTTGTTTAGCTCCACCTCCTTGTTACACGTCATGGGAGTGACCGCAGAACGCCGTAAATAAGGAAGAGAGAAGAAAAATGATTGTGTATAACTAAATAATTTGCTAATCTCTGGCCTGATCTGGTTATTTAATAGTGTTTTGTGTTGCACTGTTCGAGGGCAACCAGTGACTTTGACTGATACAACAATTTGGGATTGTTGTCAAGTAAATTAAGTGAATCTGTGAATGCTGCGTGATCTGCATGTGTATCTGTATGAATCGAGATTGTGTTTTAAAAATATATATATATATTTTTTAAATAAACCCTGATTAATTGTCTTTCTCTAGAGTCACATATATGTATGAATGAATTTCATGCACAGTAAAACATCTTAACTTTTCAAAGATTGAGTTCTTGTAACCAGTCATTGCACAGAAGTTGGGATTTATAGGGGGGGGAATGGGAAACCTAATTTAACCTCGGGAAGGTTCGTCTGTTACATTACCGCAGATTAAATATTCAATGTTGGGTTGAAATCACTTTGTCAGAAGACATTTATTCTGATTAAATGCTATAAGCATGTACTGTAAAAGCGCATCTTACTGTGGTTTAGCATCCATTTAAAATTAAGTTGGAATCTCTTGTCAAAATGACATCCACTGACAGCTGAGTCTGCACATTTTTAAGTTCATTGTATGCATTATGACAAGGGGTAATCAGGTCTGATATTTAGCATGATGGCTTGGGCACACCCAGTTCATTTAGGAATTATAGAAAATACTGGCTCATCCCTGCTTTCTTATAGGGGTTAGTCAAATGTAGGCCTGTTTATGTTTAGAAATGAGGAAAATGAAGTGTACTGTTTTGGAAATAATGGGGAGTTGATGACTCATAATGTACCGACCTGTGTGTATGTAGGTCTGCTGTCTCATAGTCACGGCAGCGACTGTGGCTATTCTTCCAGTATGGAAGGCAGTGAGACGAGTTCCAGGGAAGGTTCAGATGTGGCGTGCACAGAGGGAATGTGTAACCATGATGAAACAGGTACAACCTTCTTTGAATTGTTGCTAGATAGCTGAATAAACAATTCACAGAATTATGACCCAGACTGTGTTTTTGATATGTACATGGTTATGGGCAGTCACGTTGTGTGTGGGCTATTTTCCATATCCTCATAAAAAAAACCTCTAAGCCATACTTTCTATACGAAACTGCCAAATGTGAACACCAAGGCATATTATAATGTACAATCAAGCCCTTGGTCAAAGTGCTGCAGCATTGTGCTGAATTTTATAAAGCCAGGCGTTATGTATCTGAAATTTATTTTCAGGCTATTATTAAACAATGTTTGCCGACTTTAAATTAATTATGAGCAATGTTAAGTTTCTGTTTTGTCTCTGCAGCTGAATACGCCTGCATTCATCACTGCTTAGAGGACAAAGAGGAGGATGGTGTGGACAGCTGTGTGGAGTGTTGGGCAAACTGTGAAGAGCAGGCCAAAGGCAAGAACAAGAAGAAAAAAAAGAAGAGTAGGGGTTTGCTAACTGAGAACGAGCATGTGAGTTACATTGGGCAAAACAAAAGCTTTCTTCACATTACACTTTTCAATCTTTTTGCACGTTACTATGAACGGTCTTGGGTGTGTAAACCTAATAATAACATTGACAGCTGTGACAGGAATTTTTAGTAAACATAAATTATACAGTATAGTATTTCAAGTCAAACTGGGACTTTTGATTTTGTAGAATAACAACACGGTTATGAGAGTAAAAACTTGCTTTATTTTTCTATATAATTCCCTGTTGCACTTATTCCAGTGTTTCACTAGTACTTGATTGCCATCAAGGTAGAAAGCTTTCTCGGTACGCCAAAGCCATGATCAGCCAAATTCAGATCAGTTATCAAGGATCTGGTGCTGACTTTTTGCAGAAGCAACTGCTGTGGGTTTTGAGCTACCTCTACAGGATAGTTATTCACAGACGGCCTTCTTTAATACCTTTGAACCATACAGATGTTTGATTGTACTTGGCTTAAAGTTTTCTGTAAATGCCACTCGGTTTTACGCCTGCATTTAGGAGAAATTTCAGTCCTGGTTTGATTTGAACGCCCTTCAGATTGTGTGGAATAATTTCACTATTGCCAGGTGCACAGACAGTCTTACATATAATTAAAAAAAATAATTCTCCATCATCTTAAGCTATTCTTTACTTTCCTTTGCAGCACGGTTCCCAGGCACACACGTGTCTGTCAGACAGTAGCCGGAGAGAGGATTTGAGTGGCTTGCCTATTTTAGAAAACGCCAACGAATCCTCCGCCACGTCCACACACAACTTTCAGAGCAAACAGACGACTTGCGCAAAGCTGTGCTGCGGTTCGTTCTTCAGTGCTGGCCTGCAGCTGCCTTGGGCCAAGCAGCAGCTAACAAGTCTGACTCCAGATCCCTGCACACAGGGGCAATGTACCACCAAAAGTCTCATGGAGTTACTGGTGAGTGGGCTGGGTTTTGAAAATGCACATATTTCAACACATTTGTTCAATGGCACAGGCCATTTGTTAATGAACACATCTGCTTCATGTCTCATATGTAACTGATTTTACAAATGATGACACAGTAAGTCCCTGACTTATGAACATTTGAGTTACGAATTTATGCAGAGGCGAACTGACCGCGGATCTACGGACATTCATAGAGGTGTACAAATCACAGAAGGTAGCGCACGCGTATTGTACAAAAACATACACTGCAATGCACCAGATACCAATGTTTATAATTGTATACACTATTTTCAGTGTGTATAAAATGTTCAACGTATGTTGCATCTGGGGTGCAGGAGTAATGAGTCGGCCTGAATCAGTCCGAGGGCACGATGATAGAAAATGGCTGTCCGGTAAAGCTGTCCTGATGTTGAATATTTATAATTTTGGAAAATTCACATACAGTGGTAAACAGCTGAGGGAAAAGGGGATCCGTTTGAGCATGTAAACACCAAGAAGCGTTGTCCCTCCCTTCAAGATTGTATTTAAAGAGGTCAGCTGACTCTTTAGGCATGTTTTAAAAAAATAATAAAAAAATAGACTTGCATGCGGCTACGGGATTTTGGCCAAATGATGGCAGTTTGGGAAAAGGGGGACAGATGCACGCACCGCTCGGATTTAGCCAAGTGGGTTGATATGCTATACATTGTATATTCGTGTCTAAAGTGTGTGACGCTTTGCTGACAAAGCGTCACATGGCACGGTGACTTAGTGGTTTGGAGACCAGTTTAAATTTTTCGTCTCATGGAATTTGCATGTTCTCCCATGCTTGGTGAATTTTCTCAGGATACTCCGGCTTCCTCTCACAGTTCAAAGACATGCTGATTACTATAATTGGTGTTCTTAAATTTGTGTGCGCACCCTTGTACAGAATGTACCCTGCCTCGTGCCCCAAGTCTTCTGGGATAGGCTTCACATTAATTTGTGCTTGTTTCCACTTAAGAGGAACAAAGTACACTATTTGTATTGTTGTGCCTATTTATTTATTCTTTCATTCATTACAAAATAGAATTTTCTTCATGCTTAAACTTAATGCTTCTCTCAACTTGTAGCAAAAAACTGACTTGAGTTTGTAATACATTAGTGTTACTGCTTTTAGCGCTGTGCCTAAACAGCTGAATTCCTATTTATCAACTAAAATAGACATCATAAAAAAGGTATAAATGTTCAAGTTGTTCAGTGTATAGTATTATCAAACCTTTTAGCACTGCTCTAGTACCGGTATACTGTGCAACTAGTCACAGCCATTTAAAGCCACATGTGCAATTATTTGCTGTATTTTCCAGCAGCCATAAACCACCATTCCCTCACCAGCTTTAAAATTAACATTGAGCGCTTTACCTTGAACTCTGTTGACTTCCTTCGATAAATTCTAAATGAACTTGTTCTCAAAAAAGGCTTCTGCATATCAACATACTTGCATCCAGGGCTGTGATGTTCACTACTGTGATGTTAAAACTAAAAGATTTGCTCTAAGATTTTATTCAATCACCTTCAGCTTTGATTACCACTCACAATTTGGTGACCAATTCATGTGTGAAAAATGATTCCTTCCAGGAGTGCGCACTCAGAATTTGAGTCCTGGAATATGCCTGTGGCATCAGGGTAAAAAAAAAAAAAAAAAAAAAAAAAAAAACTCCATTGATGTGATACCCTGGTCATACTGTACTTTCAGATCGTCAGCTGACTTCATTTTATTGCCCACTGAAACCCCAGATCATAACACTGCCTCCAGAGGCATGTACACTGGGCACTATGCAAGATTGGTGCATCGCTTCATACTTTTCTCTTCTCACCCTAACACGCTCATCACTCTGGAATTGGGACAATCTGAACTCATCAGACCACATGACCTTTTTCCATTGCTCCAAAGTCTTATCTTAAGCTCTCTAACAAATTAAAGCCTTGTTTTATTTCAGTGATTAGTCTCACTAACATTTGGTTTTCTCAATGCCACACAAATTTCAATATTGTGAGTTGTGTGTGAAAAATGCTCTTACTTTGACTACAATAGTCAATGTTCTTTTTTTTTTTTTTTCTGTGCTTGATGCAGCCCAATAATTTGACCATTATGAAATGGTAACTTTTTTTTTTTGGCCAGGCTGTATACTTCTGTCTTTTCATGCCTTTTGTTCCCAGACCGATCGCATCATTGGTCATTTGTCAGTTTTAGGCCAACGTTAGCTTGTGTATTTGCTTCTGTAAATGGGTATCATATCTTTTGTAGCTGTTTGATTAAGGATACAGTCTGGTTTTGGTAGCTCTGTAG
The DNA here is from genome assembly GCF_024256425.1 of Clarias gariepinus. Lineage (NCBI taxonomy): Eukaryota > Metazoa > Chordata > Actinopteri > Siluriformes > Clariidae > Clarias > Clarias gariepinus. The sequence continues at coordinate 7,478,709 of NC_071123.1, read as the reverse complement.
ACACCAAAGTGTAAAATAGTGCCTTTGATGGTACAGATGTCTTTTGCAAGAGTAGCCTATTGTCTGCTGCTGTTGGTATTTATGACCGTGCAGCTTGATTCTCTGATAAGGTGTTTAAAGTTTTATATTAATATGCTTGTTCAGTTTTGTGAGACATGGACGTTATAGTGAAAGCGGGTACTGCTACTTTGATTATAATAATTATGAATTTTTTTACATTACACAAAAAAAACTTATCCCCTCCCCCCCAAATGTGTGTTAAACAGGATGAGACTGAAATATCATCAGATGAAGAGAACTGCCTGACACAGGATGAGATCCAGTCGTTTGTAGAGGAGAACAAGTCTTTCTACAGCAAGCGAGACCAGTACAGGCAGCACCTGAAGGAGCGCTTCACCAATTACTGCCACTCCAGTGTGTGTAGAGGCGAGTGGCAGTCTACGACCAGTGTCAAATAAAAAACACGATTTTTACAGATTGGGGGGTGAAAGAAGAGGAAGAAAGCGAAGTTTGGGGTCAAAATCTGAATTCTTGAGCCGGGTCTTGTTTGTTAAATTTTATTTGTTGGGAATAGTTAAATGGTCACATCTCACATTTCTCTCTTCAGTGTCTAGGTCTATTTTCTATCACTTTTTAAATTCCTCCTTGGTCCTTCCTTTTTTTCTCCCTCCTTCCTCACTGACACTCAGGTGTAGTTTATTTACTGTTTATGAATTTGCTGATTCTAGGAGTGGGTTCTTAAGATCACAGTCGAAGTGATACCAGTAGTCTTCTAGTCTTATCGTTGATTTAACATCTCTTTATTTTCCCAGTTCATCTCACTGACTGAGACACTTCATTTTAGTGTTGTACCAATAAATGTGTACAGAAATGAAATTATCTGAATATAAAGATTTTACAGAGAGAGGAACATCCATTTATGAGGAGGTTTGGGTGTAATGTTAAGCGCAATGTGCAAAATTGACATAATAAAGAATATTTATTAATATGCATTAAGAAAAATGTGTGGTGTTTTCTACTTGCAAATGGTTTCATGAATGGAGAAGAGCTTTTGCAAACTTCTACAAGGATGAGTTTACAAATTTGTTTTAAAAGAACAATTTTCCTTGTGGCAAAGTGTACTCAATCCGCTAAGATGTAATGAGTGAAGTTTTTCTGAAGTGTCTTTGGTAGCTAATGAGGATTTGACATCTATATTACCCAATCTGTGGGTGAAAAACAAATAAAGCAGCAGGGAATGCTGTTAAAGAAAAATAGTCAATGTTTGGGTGGTGTAACATATAGTACTTTTATATATTAATAATTTTAAACAGATTTGTGATATCGTTCAAGAACCGGAAGTTTAAAGCCAAAGTAAATAATAAATGTAAGTTTGTCTGGATAAGGACTTTTGCCAAATACTGGCATCTGCTTGATCAGTCAGAATCAAGAATGTAGCCCATAATAACCCACAGTGACGCAGGTGTTACAAAATCCTTAAATGTTCTGGAAAGTTTCTTATTCAGCTTTATCCTTGGCTTCAACTCATGTTAAAAGCCTTAAGTGACCGCTAATGAACAACCTGGTCTAGTCATATGACAATCTAAATTTGTGTACCTATGAAATCATTTAAAATGGTGGTGTGCCTGAGTAGCACATGTCTCAGAGCTAGCTCATTAAAAAATTATAATTAAAAAAAAAAACTTGTTACTGTTAATCCTACTTAATTCATTTTATGTTTCACATAATGTTTTAATAACATCTTGTATCCTTATATAACCTGTTTTCACCATGTTGCTTGAACAAATTGATATATATTTTTACATTGGTTTTCTAAATTGTCAGGAAAAATGCCATGTGATTTCTTTTAAAATGTGTTCCATGTGGTCCATTTGGTCGGTGTTACATCCCCAATAATTTCCCTTAAAGGAGAAATTAGTGGGATCTCTCACGGCTTAATAGACAATACACAACAGGGCTATTAACACAATATCTCCCAAATCCAGGGTATTTGCTAATGGCAAACTGTATTTACATATTTTATAATCAGCTCGATATTACTGTAGAATTGAGTTTAAAAATGGATACATTACAAGTACTAAAAAACCTAAAACTTTTCTATCATGACATTGCCTCTTTTCACAAACCGAGCTCCATGAAGACATGTTGTGCCGAAGATGCACTGGAATAACTGGATATCCCAAAGATCACCTTCAGGACAAAATGGAATGAGTGTCAGTTGTATCCCAGAACTCTTAAAACCAAAAACTGTGATCTCTCTAACGTTCTTGTATTTGAATGAATGGAAATCCCCACACCATACTCCTGAATTTAGAGGAAAGTATTCCTAAAGGAGTGAAAGTTATTATAACAGCAATAAATGGGGAGGTAAATCAGTAATGGGATGGTAGTCAACAATTATATATGGTTGTAATGGTCTGGTGTCCACAGACTTGTGCATAAATTATCATTATTATTTTTTTAATGCTGTGGTTTAATGCTTAGCACTGTCGCTTGCACCTCCAGGATGCGGGTTTAATTCCTGCGTGAGATTTATATGCATGGAGTTTGCATGTTCTCCCTGTGCTTGGTGGGTTTCCTCCAAGTACTCCAGTTTCCTCCCACAGTTCAAAGACATGCAGATTAGACTAACTGGCGTTCCAGAATTGCTTGTAGTGTGTAAATGTACCCCGCCTCGTGCCCTAAGTCTTCTGGGATAGGCTACAAGTTCTCGTGACCCTGTTTACAGGATAAAATTACACTACAAACCACAGTTAATTGCATCAACCGCTAGATGGCGCTGTTTATCCACTCACATTTACTTTATCGATTTCTTAATTTATTTATTTTTTATAAATGTATATTCTACAGGCTTCTATTCCACATCTAAATTATTTTTTATTATTTAAAGATTATTTATATAACACAATAGCAGCTCCAGATTGTTTAAGATACTGCAGCATAATCAACTTCTCCAAGCTGTCGTTTAGTGGAAAAAAAAAGTGCGGGCGGTGACACCAACCCAAGTCTTGGCTTTTTTTTTTTTTTTTTGCGTTGGCATATAATATTTAATCCTGAGCTCTGGGTCTGGGGCGTGCTTATCAGTGAGTCTGACTGAGAGATACGGAAAAGGGGAGAAAGAGAGAGAGAGAGATAGAAGGATCACTCAGGTGTACTCTGATACTCTCCCGTTTGCAGAGTAAACTCTGATCTGGAGATCCTGCACTCGGCTCTCCGATGGAGCGGTGGAAAGGCAGAGTGGCGCTCGTGACCGGAGCCTCGATCGGGATCGGAGCAGCCATCGCGCGCACTTTTGTCCAGCAGGGCATGAAGGTGGTCGGGTGCGCGCGCAGCGTCGATAAAATAGAGGTGAGAGGGGTTGCTCGCGTTTTCAGTACCGGGACCAGATTATGAGGCCCGGTGATGGTAGCTGATACCGGGTGAGCAAGCCGGTCATTTCAAAGCAGGCATTCCCAGATTTAACCGCCTCGGATTCCCGGGGTTTTGTTTCTCTGTTTTTTTTGCTTTTTTTAACTTACTTTTCATTCATATGGTGTCATAAATGTGACTGCAATTCTCTGATTCACGATTTATTATTATTTATCAACTAGCCACGCCCACTCCGCATTTATATTAAAAAATACCATTAAAACGCGATATCCACTTCCTGTATACTATATAAACATGCTCGGAATAAGCTATGTAAAATATAGTGTAGCATGGTAAACAACATAATTATAGCTTAGTGCTCGATTTTGACTGTTTTGGTTTCTTTTAGTAACCGCGCTTCCGGCTACAGGGATTTTTGTATACGCGCGTGCTGCCATACGCTGCGTTTCTATAGTAACAATTAACACAGGGATTTGAATGGCGGATGTTCCACATAAACATGTGTGTTTGAAAAAAAAACGCGTGTAGGTTTTGGTGAAGTGAGTCAAAGGTTACATTTGTTCACAGGGTTTTCTGTGACAGGACAGAGGAGTGTTTGTCTTGTTAACTTGGAGAGGGAGAAAGGGGCTAGTAAGGGAAAGACTGTTTATAGCTGTTATAGCATTCTGTAGGTGATAACAGGATCTTTAAGAGTGGAAATTTTAGGTTTAGACTTTTATTTATTTTTTATATGTATATATTTTAAAAATATATTTTGATTAAGGCGGCATGGTGGCGTAGTGGTTAGCTCTGTGGCCTCACACCTCCAGGGTCTGGGTCCGATACTGTGTGTGTGTGTGTGTGTGTGCGCGCACCAGCGCTAGTAGCTATGATCTCAGCCTGATTACCCATTTTTGCTATTATTACAACACGTGGCATGCTCACAGAATGATATAAAAGTTGATGATGCTGCTTACCGTTACATTCAGTGTAGAACACGTCTGTGCCTATGATGGAACTACCTGTGCAAACACAATCAACACAATCTGCAGATTTCTGTTTTATATATAGATTACTCATAGAATACATTGCTTGCGAAAGTAATCGACTATTTTATTGCTGTCGTTGTTGGCATTTATAATATTAACAATAGTTCAGAATGATCAATGACTGTTTTGATCTTTCGGCTGCTCCCGTTGAGGGGTTGCCACAGCAGACCACAATCCGAACAACAACTTGGCACATGTTTTACGTCAGATGCCCTTCCTGACGAAACCCTTTCCTTTTTTATACGTGCTTAGGACCGGCACTGCATCCAGTGGCTGGGTAGTATAGGTTGTGGCAACCCACCGACGACGGGGCTCTAACCTGGCTCCTCAGATCCCCAAAACAACAACCTAGAGCCTTAGCCGCCTGAATGATCAATTACAGCTTTCAGTATTTGTCATGCGATTTCTGTTTCCCATACTCCGGCTCCCTGAAACATTTCTAACCTGAACCATTTGGTAACTATTTCTCCCTTATCCTATGAGTGTAATGTCACGCCATCAGGAATACTGAACATTAAAGCTGTAATTGTTGATAAACAAATATTATGTTTAATAATTAATTGTTAAAATCATAATCAGAAATTGTCTGTGGTTTAACATGAATAAAACACTTCAGAATATGATTTTACGGGAACATCGTTTCCTCCTGCAACAGGTGACGCCCTCCCGGTTTGTCTGTATTATCATATACAGTACATAGGTCTCTTGTTCATATCTCTTCGAGAAGAGAACCAACAGACTAAACCTACAGTAGGAATTCAATAGTGGGCTTAACTGTGAACTTTAGTCCATTTTCTATTGTGATCTGCCTCTCCTATTTGTTCCTCACCTGAATGTATTGATAGTCACAAAGACATGCTTTGTGCATTGTATAACCATAAGACTTCACTCAAGGCCAGTCACTTCTTTTATTGTTAATCTTCCTGCCTCGTCAATCATTGACTGCTCCAGGACTGTGTCTGGCGCCCTTCTCCTAGACTTCTCAGGAGCCTTCATTATAGGCAATTATGTGGACAAAGAATAAGCATGGGAATAGAAAAAAACATCCCAACCTGCCACTAGTTACACCCGAGTTCAGTAGACTTGCAACGTAAAAGCATGTTTTGGACCATAAACGTAGCGTCTCAGCCTTTTTTTTCTGTAGTTTGATGACATCAGAAACCATCACTCCAGCTGAGGACTGCCAATCCTGGTTAGTAACAAGCATCACTAAGTGGTTGAATGTGGTGGTCTGTATATCTCCTTTAGAATATCAGCTTTGTTAACTTCATTAACTGGGTTGAATTCCACATAGTGTTAAATGGAAATCCAGTGTGGTAGGGTGTACAATCCACACCTCATATAGGGTTCTTGATCAGGGGTTGGAAGGAATTCAGCCTTGTGTTAGGGGCTAGTTATCTTTCCAGCTGGAAATAAAAGAACACAAATGGTTCAGAGGGGGTCCTGACCAGCATAACAGTATCAGGGGTGTTTTCTCGCTGAAAATGCTTCTGTAACGGGCTTTAAATGTGGATTTTTGACAGATGGTTGCTCTCTCCTCAGTACTGCAGAGTATACAGACCTACTTTGTCCTACAGTATCTATTCAACCACAGACCAAAGTGCTGATATGGGAGTCATACACAATATTAATTCTTTTTCCACGGCAGCATGACATTATGTTCTGTACTGTGGATGATTTCTGTTAAGTGACAATACTTTTGTCTAAGCAAAGTCTGACCTTTCTGTCCTAATTAAATAATAAAAAATCATGAGATTTTATTTTGGTAATAAGCATAATTTTAGAGGCCCTTGCCACTTCTGTCACTTCTTTGCCACTTCCGATTCCAAATGATCAACTAGAAGTCAAGTCATTATTTGTTGACCCTACAACTTGGATAGACGGCAAGACTTTTGTCAGGGTGTGTATATAATAAATATTAAAGTTACATTTATTTTCAGTACACCATGTCTTTATTCATTTATAACACTCTGGTGCTACATGATAAGCAGTTGTTGGGAGGAATAGTAGGTGTCAAAAATGTGTGATGTCACTCAGGCATTCAGGCACATAGTGTTGCTGTGCTGTATACCTTAACGTGTCATGTCATCTGTGATTTTACTGCCCTACCTTCGCTTCTTTCATTTCGAGCAAAAAATGCTATTAAATAGTAATAAACCCCAATACAGTGTGATTGCGAGATATATCCATGAGGTCAGTCTAGCAAATGGGAGTTATATAATGGATTTTTCGATTAAAAGATTCTGGGTAAAGATTCTTAGGCATCCTGCATTCGTTCTAGCTGCATGCAAAGAACCTGTCCACTCCCTGTGGAATTCTTACTAATCCCTCCCACGGAAAATCTGACCAATCCCGTATTCTCCACCAGTTGTTATCTTGTTTGCAACCGCTGACTCCAGTATTTTTGAATGAAATCAGTCGGTTTAGATTTTTCCAAAATATAAACAGATTAGTCATTTTAAACCACCAGGGGCACTGGTGGCTCAGTGGTAGGTGTTTCATCTGCCATGCGGAAGGCCCGGGTTCGATTCCCAGCCAGTGCCCAAACCCCAGCCACTGGATGCAGTGCCGGTCCCAAGCTCGAATAAAATAGGAGAGTTGTGTCAGGAAGGGCATCCGGCGTAAAACCTGTGCCAAGTTGTAGTGCGGACTGGGTATTCCGCTGTGGCGACCCCTTGCCGGGAGCAGCCGAAAGATCAAAAACAAGAGTCATTTTAAACCACTGAATTCCTGATCAGAAAGAAGAAGAACCAAGTTCCTAACAATGAATAAATGTAGTGGTAAATGCTCACCACACTCATACAATTGAGCATATCCTTCTCAATCCTAGCCAGGTTCATATCTGATTGCCTGCTCACATGCAGATGAAAGTAAAAACCGCCCCATCTCATAAGTCCCACGGGATCCCAGTCCTGAGGCACACCTTACTGTTAGTTAAGTTTCCTCAGGCTAGTAAAAACAGATCAGGGTATTGGAATACTATTAACTATCAGAAGAGGTAGTACAGTAAAAAAAAAAAAACAGTATAAATCCAGGGTTTTGTGCTGAAAAAAAATCATTAGTGCTTGTTAGGGCTGCTCAGTTATGGAATAAATTACAATCACAAGTATTTTATTTGGAATTGAGATCACAGTTATTTAACATGATTACTAAGTTTTACAGTTGATTTTTTAAGAACTTTAAATAGAATCCAACTGTAAAATAAATTAAAATAAGATTATAAGAAAATAAAAAGTGGCTTAGTGGTTGTCGCCATGCACCTGCTGGTTTGATTCCCGCTTCGGGTCTGTGTGCATGTTCTCCTTGCGCTTGGTGGGTTTCCTCCCACAGTCCAAAAAACATGCAGGTTAGGCTAATCGGAGTGTGTGGCCTTCGATGGATTGGCACCTTGTCCAGGGTGAACCCTGCCTTTCGCCCCGCCCGCGACCCTTTATACAGGATAAATCAATACAGACGATGAGATAAATGTGTCAGGTTAGCTAAGAATGTCTACATGTTCTTTATATATCCTCGTGTGATCCTGATATAAGAACTGTTATGCCAAACTGCTTCCTGTTTGAGGCCACTGATTAAGTTCATAGTTGCTTAATCAGCAGGTGCTAATAAATAGAAGCAGTGAGGAGAAAATGCAGTGTATCCAACAGTAGAGTCCGGGTCTCAGGAGGTTAAGTGAAGAGCAAAAACGTACCACGGTAAAGCTAATGGATTCATTGACGCCAAACAAGAAGACTGCGAAATAGAAAGCGTTGCAACAATCGTTGAATCTTGATTATTTTATTTTTATAATTGTTGGAAGAAATACAATTTGATTAATTGCACAGCCCTAGTGCTCATTAGTGAAGAGATCTGCGGCTCTCATTTAAATATATCCAGTGACTCAGCTGTTCAGACAGCCAGGAGCTGTTTGTTAAATCACCAGGGTGTTGAACACTTGATGCGTGCCTTGCTTGTATTTACGGGGACTGTGTGGCAGTGCTCGTACAGAGGCTTGCATGGTCATCTTATTTGGCTGTTGTGGGCAAAAAAAAGACATGCCTCTTTAAAATATAGTATCTCGTGCCTCATATATGTCCACCATACTGTATGTCCACCCAACACAGAATGACTTGGGCTGATTGAATGAAAGCGGCTGGCTGTTATGAAGTTCTTTGAAGGTGTTACGGGCGGCTGGCACCATCACTGCCGCTCGTCTTTTTTAGACCTATATCACTAACCGGCTTATATCCTGCAGCCTCTTCATCTTTGGTAGAATTCCAGCTTGCCTTTTTTTTTTACCCCTCTCATGATGCATTTTCTTTATACCTAATGATATGATACGTAGCTGTATCGCCTTAATACAGTACTCATTACCTGTTCACTGTTAAATGGAAATAACCCCATTTATGCGTTTCTATGGTTCAGACCATAAGCTGCAGCATTGCGTTGTCAGAGCAGAGGCAGGATGCCAGCTTTCTTATACTAGCTCAGCATCTCTTAGTGCTTCAACTGGGATTCGAACCAATAATTCTCCATATTAAGCTGTTCCTCTCGTGCCACTAGAGCTGCAGTGCAAATCGTGAAACCTTGTGTACTTGTATAGTTATGAACCTTGCAGATCAACAAGGTTCCTGTAGGATGCCACATTTATTCAAGGACACCACATTCACTTATGAGTTACTAGCCAGGATTGGTAGTTGGACAAGACTTTGGACAAGATGTTATGTTGTTTTATTTTCTATGACTAAGAGGTCCTTGATCATCTACTGATGCCTAATGTATATTCTCTATCTCTCTCCTATTTTAATCACAGATCTGCCTTTTTATGCTGAAGGGAAAATAGGTTTTGCACCATGTAATGCACCAGATGGATGATTCGTAAGCCGGTGAAGCTTAATTCGTTTCCGAATCTTCTCACATTGCGTTCTGAGATAATCCAGGCTTCAGAAATTAAATTGTGGTGTATGTTCAGTGCTTCAGTGTAAGTTCGACTAAGGTTTTTTTTCCACCGGTCTAGGAAGCTTAAAGTCGGTCATAAGCAAAAGCACAAAACCAATCTCGGATAAGCAGCTTGTTTTTCCTTTTATTCCACCAACAGTATCCACCAGTATACTCATCTAAAGTTTCTTTTCCATCACCATGTAACCCAGCACCCTGCAGTACTTCTGATCGGGGTTTCAGACACTAATAAACTCCAGTTCCATGATGCACACTGGTTCTTGGCCATGTGTACTCCCTCTGCATTGTGGTCTGCACTCTAATGCATCCTTGAAATGTAAATCCTAACAGTGTGATATGAAGCTGAACAATATAGCCCACAAAGGGCAGCCGGACCCCAATCATAGGGTTGGAGTAGCAAAATTGTTCAATCCAATAGGAATACGGAAGCAACATACATTATCACTAGGAGGCTCATAAAGTTGTTCACGTGTATGAGGTCATATATGACTGGATAAAATGAAATGTCCAACCACATTGTTTGGCAAAATATTGAGGTGATTTTAGTTTGGCTGGGACAGTGTTGCAAAAACAACTTTAAAACAATATTAGTACCAAACTGATGGAGTCCCTTATACAGAACAGCAACAATATTAAATTGTAAGGCAGCCAAAAGGGTTGCCAAAAGTTCTGTTCTGGACACACGCTGTGTGCGGGAAGCCGTTGTGTCCATTCTTGTTTTTGATCAAAATTCGAAACCCTGTTGAGAAACAATGGATGTGGTCGGACGATGTGCGGATGGATGTTGATCGACATAAATGCTCCAAAAAAGATTTAGATTTTATTGTTTTGAGGTTGCATTGTTGTGTTCGGGTCATCCATTCAACATTATCTCTATGCCATTTTATTCTGACACTCTCTCACTCATTCTCTATACTGCTTATTCTGTACAGGGTCAAGGGAGGCCTGGAGCCAATCACAGGGGACTAGAATGGGTACACCCTGGACGGGGTGCCAATCCATTGTGGAGCAAAAGCACACACACACACACACACACTTATACATGGCATGTCTTTGGACTGCGGGAGGAAACCAGAGTACCCAAAGGAAACCCACTAAACACGGGGAGAACATGCAAACCCCACGCGCGTACACTTTCAATATTGTTGTTACAACTACAGTACATACAATATACGTATATACCTTTACGCTGGGTTACCAAATCATACCCGATTTGAACTGAAGTGTGAAAACTGTGTCAGGCATGTACATAGAACACTTTGGTAGTATTAGTGATGGAAAGAAAAGAATAGCGTCCCTTATGTAATCTCTGAGGAAGCATTTTCTTGAAATCCAGAGCAGAACATATGGTTCAGTGCAGTCTGCGTGTGCAGGCCCAGTCAGCATGAATCCTGCTCAGATCACTGCCATGTCCTCCGCGTATCTCTATGCAATCATTAAACCGGAACATTTCACTGACCTTGGCAACACTGCTGACGTGAGAAAGAAAAATGTGTCTGTATATGTACATACAGCTTAAACATGTGTGTGTATGTGTGTGTCGGAAAGAGTTGTACCTAAGATCTTGGGATGATTCCTCAAATTACCCTGGTATTACTTCCTTATCTAAAGCCTTTTTCTTTTTTTATCCTGTTTCTGGTTAAACACAAATTTCACAGCTCGGTTAACTTCAATAGACATAAATTACAGCTTTAAAATGGATAAATATAAGTATTAAAGCAGGTTAACCTTTCTTTACGTCTTTTAGGAATAGCAATACAGTGTCTGGCAGCAGCATAGCCAAGGGTCACAAGTTTATAAAGAAAAAAATGAAAAAGGAAGGACGATAATCAGGATTTAGTCCGTAGCAGCGTGGTTAATATTATGTGTGCCGTAGACGGGGAAAAGCACATGTTACATAACTAAACATTAATACTTATACAGCAGGCCATAGTCTACATAAGATAAAAGACCGACAGATGCACACACTGATTGGTCAATAGCATAAATTATCACTGTGGGCTACAATAGAATTATTGGCACCCTTCAAAAAAAATGGGCTCAAATGAAATAAAGGTGACGTATTAGGATTATAATTTTTCACCGTAGGTCAGGACTGGCGATAACTCCCAGCCGAGTTCCTGTAATGTACAAGTGGTGTCTATGAATGATTCTGTGACCAGAGAAATGCGTCTCTTCTGCGGGTTGACTACACGTTATCATAATCTCGGTCACTGTACCCTCGTGTCTAATGAGCGCATCAGAGCAGTGCTAATAACCAGCACAACAGCACTTTTTCGCGTGTTGTATTATTTAAGTAGGTGCCGCCGCTACAGTAACAAGCGTTTTAAATAGAAATAATATTTGGGGTGCCAATAATTGAATACTAAATGTATTGCTATATAGATAATATGATAATAATATGATAATATTTGTTATAAAATAATTCATATAATACTATATGAATATAACATACTGTACATCATACTTTTTTCTTTTTCTAAAATGTGTATACATTCTGTTTATATATAAAATATCCACAATGCTGTAGTCGTCACTCCCTCACTCATCGTCTATACCACTTTATCTTGTATACAGGGTCACAGGGGGCCTGGAGCCTATCCCAGGAGACACCCTGGACAGGTGCCAATCTATCGCAGGGCACACACACTAAGGCCATTTTGGGAATGCCAGTTAGCTTAATCTACATGTCATTCGACTGTGGGAGGAAACCGCAGTATTCTGAGGAAACCCACCAAGCATAGGGAGAACATAAAACCTCTGAACATGTGCTCAGACCCGGATCCTTAAGGTACAAGGTGGCAGTGATAACCACTAATCCACCACGCCGTCTCAGTTCTGTAGTATAAGCTTAAAATATCACTGATTACAGTTTTTTTTTCTATTTATTCATATTAATGGTGCCAGACATGATGAAGAGAGAACACAAAGTAGTCAGAATACTGTACCTAGCACACAAGGTTTTGTGGGAGCTGGGGACTGAAGGCTTTCAGCTGTAACGTTGCTTTGGACAGCTTCTCGAGTGTTTGAGCTTGTCACCGTGGAGTCTCCACACATGCGTCTTCTTTTTTTTATTCCACTCATTTCTTTTGTCCTCATTCTTTATTTTTGTGGCCCGGGCAATAAGCCGAGTGCAGTTGTTATTCTCTCATCATTCAGTCTTTGAAGTGGAGCATAATAACGCGGAGACTTTACAAGTATACACAAACACACACACACACACACACACACACACATTCTCTCTAGCAGCCTGCCTCATTAATTCTCCATCACCTCTGTTCATTTGTGTTTCTCTCTCCCCATTAACATCTCCGTGTCCAACCTCAGTGTCAGCAAAAGCTCTGATTTGTCACAGATTTGCAAATGAAGCCTGACAGTCCTCGGTGTGGTCTGACACAGCTTGGTGTTTACTGGAAAAGACATTTTATATATTTTTGCATGTATTTTGCATTCATTTCTACGGCCCTCTTTGTGCATTTCTAGGCGTTCATGAGATTGACTCTCGGAGTGAGAGCTTCTGTTTAAAAAAAAAACTGAGTAGTCCGTTCTCAGGCAGCCATTATTTACTGCTAGTCACTAAAGCTGGTGGACCCACCTGGCCCTGAGGACATTCAGATGACGTGGAGTAGTAACTAATATTACCTGTGCGTGACCTTATGGCTTTTCTGCGAACTGCGCTGACAACAATCCCATATCCTCTCAACAATGCCTTCATGCTTCTCTCGGTGTAAGTACAGAGGCGTGAAACTGCTGAATAGCAGGGTGTCTGTTATCAATGCAGTAGCCCATGACTGCACTCAGACACCCATATCTCTTCTCTCTCCTCCCCAGTGTATGTACATGTATATATATTATATACTCTCTAGGATCGAACTTGCCTACTCCTGGGCCAGACAGATCCAACTCCAAAAGGGGAGCTACTGTATGGGGTCTACTAAATGTTTTCTAATAAACTTCCACGCACTCACTCAATCATCGCCTATACCACTTCATCTCTGTATTCAGGGTTGCGTGGGGCCTGAAGCCTATCCCAGGAGACTCAGGACGGCGTACACCCTGGACAGGGTACCAATCTATCATGGGGAACACACACACACACTACAGGCAATTTGGAAATGCCAATTAGCCTAATCTGCAGGTTTTTTGGACTGTGGGAGGAAACCAGAGTACCCAGAGGAAACCCACCAAGCACGGGGAGAACATGCAAACACAAAGACGGGAATCCAGCCCGGCCGGGGAATATAACGCGGACCTTGGAGGTGCAAGGCGAAGGTGCTAACCACTGCACCACCGTGCTGCATGTCTACAAGGAAGGAGAAATGGTGAAGTGACGACAAGGTCTGTAGTCTGATCTAAAAGGAAAGATGTTGTATCTCAGAATGCTGAAAAAGTTCATGCTGGTTCCAACAGAAATGTTTCAAAACACACACACACAATAATTGAAGGAGGTGTGGTCGGATGAAAGACTTTTTTTTTTTTTTTTTACGTCAAATGTATAGCCAGGTGCGTGTGCGTCACTGTCCTGGAGAAGTTTCCAGGATGCACTATGGGAAGAAGGCAAGCCAGTGGAGACAGTGTGATGCATTGGGCAATGTTCTGCTGGGTCCTGCCATTCACTTTGGTGTTACTTTGACACGTACCTCCTAACTGATTGTTGTACCAGGCCAAGAGCATCCCTTCATGGAAATGGCAGTACCGTCTTTCAGCAGGATAATGCTATTGACGGCTTGATACCAGATACCACTGCAAACATACAGAGGTCTAGTGGAGTCCATGCCTTGATGGGTCAGGGCTGTTTAGGCCTCGTTTAATCTAATGTTAACATGTGGATATGATGCTGGCGGCAAAGTGGCTTTGGTGGTTAGTACTATTGCCTTGCACCTCCAAGTCCTGGATTCGATTCCTGCATCGGGTCTGTGTGCATGAAGTTTGCATGTTTTCCTTGTGCTTGGTGGGTTTCCTCCGGGTTCTCCGGTTTCCTCCCACAGTCCAAAGACATACAGATTGGACTAATTAGCATTTCCAAGTTGCCCTTAATGTGTGTGAATGTACGTGTGACAGAAGATCTACCACGACCTTACAAAATGGGAATAAATACAATAGTCACCATTGGCCTCTATGGTCCCTAGTTAGACTACAGAGGTTGCTAGATGGATGGGTGGACGTAATTATGTCCATTAGGACCAAACATTAAAACCACCTAGCGTGAAATTCTTGACTTAAGGAGTGTGCTATTTTTATTCGAGCAGTTAAGTGTTGTTGTTGTTGTTTTTTTTACCTGTGCATGTGACTTATTTCACAACATCATCTATTTTGTCTCACCAGCTCTTTTATATGTATTTTTTATATACATGAGTGGAAATGGCATGCAATTAAAGCAAATCTATGAATTAAAGAAACGAGCTACACACCGGCTCTAAGGTATCCTGTGCTATAGAAGAAGGAGGATGCTGCGTAATTGAGTTGTATCACAGAGACGGAGATATAGGAACTCAGTGGGTTCATTGAGTTCATCTCCAACCAAGATGTGTGTGTGGGGGGGAGGGGTTATGGGGGAGTGAAATCTCTAGTTAAAGCTCATGTGTGTTTATTAATGGTACAGTCATGTCCGCTGAAAAGAACGCGTACGTGAATATTTAAAGAATTAAAGGCTTATTGAATATAATCCGTAATAATGGATTGCTCATGGTTGCATATCCGCCCCCAAACCGTCCTTGATGGTTTAATCCGTCTGTGTCTATAAAGGGAGGGGATTCACAGCGGGGTTTCGGCTCCTTATTATCGCTCTTTCTCTGTTTTCACTCTATACATCACTCGCTCTCTTCCCTCCGTCTCTGTTCTGACTGTCTATTCTTTAATGTGTAATCAATCTTCAGTGCACTTTTATAATTCATTCTGTTTCACTGTTTCGCCTTGTCTTTTCCTTTATATAAATCGTTCCTTTATATAAATTATACAGTTCTAATAAATATAAATATATAAAATATGAAATGTCCTGGATGGTGAAATACCAACGCTACGTTTTAGAAAAAAAGAAAAGAAAAAAAGACCACACCTTTATTTATACAGATTTTTCATCATAATCATGGACATTTCACATGAACATTATGTTCCAGCTTTGGATTTAACAGTTAATCCTTATAGAGCAGTTTCTTTCTTTTTTTTCGTTTTTTTTAATCTAGGGTGTGTTTTTTTTTTTCTTTTTCTTAAAAATCCTGATTCTTGAATTTTGTTTCCATATACTTAGCTCTACATCATCAGGTTGATCTAGATAGTGGCACGCGCCCACACAGAGTGGGTCGAGAAAGGAAACAACACGGGTTAGATATTCAGAGAAAGGCGCAGAAATCGCCTCCTGACTGAGATACAATAAAGGCTTCTGTTTTAAAACACCGAGTACTGTGCGTATCCCTTTTTTAAACTTGAAAACAATTAAAATAAATCTATAGAAATACTTTAGCGCAATGGATGTGAAATATGATACTTTCACATCCATGTAGGTAGGATGATACTATATATATGTATTTATATATATATGTATTTATATATATATGTATTTTATAAAGATTTATTTTTGCATTTTTTTTAATACTAGAGACTGCATAAGGCAAATGCAAATGAGACATTGCCCTCTACGACCCTTTGTGGAAAGGTATTTTTCGAATCAGTCAGAATGTAGGAACCTGGACTGCAAAAATGGTGCAGAGAAGTTGAGCCAAAAAAAGGGGCCAAGCAAATGACATCATACTAGGCAAAAAAATCTGTGCATCTTTTAACCACCTTACGGACATTATCGAGACCTATGCGATATTATTTTATCAATAATATATAATACTATCTATAATATAAATATTACATAACATTGAAGATCACATGGGTGGCACGGTGGCTTAGTAGTTAGTACTGTCGCCACGCACCGTCAGGGTCAGGGTTTGGTTCCCACCTCGGGGTCTGAGTGCATAGAGTTCTCCTCCGGTTACTCTGGTTTCCTCCTACAGTCCAAAGACATGCAGGTAGATTACTACAGTCATTTGCATTCCCAAATTATTCGGAGTGTGTGTGTGATCTGCGATAGATTGGTCCAGGATGTACCTGCACCTCGTGTCCTAAGTATCTCGGGATAGGCTCCAGGCCCCCTGCGACCTTGTATAAAGTGATATGGAAGATGAGTGAGTGAGTGAGAATGACATTCAACTGTTGTCAATGCTACTTTACAGTACATGCTTGTTTAAATCATTTCTTTCTTCCGAATTGTAGGCACGAAATTAATAAACTATGCTAACTAATGAGAAAAGTATTCTGTCAACTTGTTCGATATTGTACATGTATTTTTATTTATTTCAGCAATACTTTTCCTTGTTGCTGCGGTTAAAGCAAACGCAGTTCCTTCTCCATATGCCTCCAGTTCATTTTTGTCTCATCTGCCCACCTGATGGTCTACATCATGTTTTAAACCCTCTGTATTTACCCTGGCGAAATCTTCTCTCGATTGTTGTCTTTGTCACAGACACTCCTACGTCCTAGGGTGATCTTGAACCAACCACCTGCTGTAAATGGTTTCCCTTTCTAGGAAAAACATACATAATATCTCTACATATGAAAAAAAAAAAAACACGTTTCCATGATGGTATGGTTTCCTCAGAGGAAATGTACAGGTCACTTTGCGATGTGTGGAAATGTGGCGTAAAAGGAAAAGAGAATCTGGGATGGTGTTGAGATGGATGGTGTCCAAAATTCCAAATCAGTCTCGACCGTGGAATCAAGAAGAGACACCGTGAGATGTTTGACATTCTCTTGTTTTCTGACTCACTCTTGCCTCGAGCTTTTTACACACAATGCAGGATGAGACCGAGCAGGAGAGCGTCTGCTATGCATGTTTTCCTCCAAGTATAAGATTTGGATAAAAATAGGCTCTCTGGTGTCCTGAATTGGCACCGCGTCTCTCTAATGATTAAATTATAGAGCCTGCGGTTTGGAATGGTGATGTTATTGTTTCTCTAATTGCTGATTACTGGAGGATTTGTCTAATGACATACACTATAAGCACAAGCTCCATTCATCCAGAATCTGCACTATTCATTTAGGACATCTTGTGATTTTCTTGGAAACTGATCTCACGTTTAGTAAAGTGAAGACTTTTGAGAATAGCTTTTATATAAAATAAAATAAAAGATCAAAATATTTTTTCAGTTTACTGATGTAAAGATCAAAGGATTAGATCAAAGTACAGCACCGCAGTTATCAGCAACATCTAGAATAACATTAAGAGATGCATATTAATGTTTATATTTTATAGACTTTATAGACTTTATAGCACTTTATTGCTTTGACATTTAAAGTTTTTAAATGTGTGTGTTTGTGTGTGTGTGTGTGTGTGTGTGTATTCTTTAATCATGGCCTGTAAGTTTGACATGTTGCTGAAACAGCATGAGGTGATTTTTCTGGGCACAGCATACCCACTAAAACACACACACACACACACACACACACACATTTTGTCTTTGCTCAGCAAGTTCATTACACCACTATCAATGCCAATCTCTCTCTCTCTTAAATAGGTCCATCAGCTACAGTAATATCGGGACACTGAATGTCGCTGTGGCCACACACACATATTAGGATATAGTCATCAATTTTTATAGCAAGACCTTATTCACAATGATTTAAGATTATAGGATTAAATACATAAATTGCCGAAGCTTTCTGAACATAATGTGCATTTAAAGTGTATTTAACAAGAACACTTCATATGCATTCAAATAGTCTAAAGCTGATGAAACCGTTTTGAGCTCATCACTGTGGGACAAGTCTTCCCACGAGAAGGATTTGCGCTTTTCAATTTGTCCTTAATGTCACATGCTGCATTTTCTTTTAGTCTAGTCAACATGAAGAGACAGAATAAAGAGGAAGCCTGGGCAAAGAATGTCTGTTATACAGTAGCTGGTAAGTGGAACTTGTTCTGTGGACGTTCCACAACAATAACTTAATTATAAATGTAATTATCGCACGTGTCATTCTTTAATTAAAGGTGCCTTTTCATCCCCCTTTTAAACAAGTTAACGTAAATACCATGAAATTCCTGCAGTTTCTGTGTCCGTAGGAATGGAATTCGCCTAACAAGAAAAGGTTCAACGATCAACAGTGCTTGTTATAGTAAGATGAAACATAAACTCCGGATTTGCTACCCAAAGGCGTTGTGATCTTGCATGACAGTGCGCGTCTGCACAATTCTGCTCACACTGTTGACATACTTATACTTCTAGTACTTCTTTATACTATAGTCCTGATCTCGCTCCATCAGACTTTCACCTGTTTGTGGTCCCCTGAAAGCAGCCCTACGAGTTCGAAGATTCACTTCTGATGAAGAAATGAGGACAGCAGTGCATTCGTGGCTCGCAGCTCAGCCTAAATCAGGATAAGAGCGTCTGCCAAATGCCTAAATGTAAATGTAAAACATTTTTAAATGAGGGAACCCGAAGGCTTGTCGACAGTGTATTAAAAAGCAAGAAGATTACGATTATGTAGGGCAGTTATGCAATTGTCCTTTCCATAAGTTAATAAAAATAGATTCTGCAGCCAGAGTGCAGGTCGTTTTTGACTCGATCCCGTACATGCAGGATAAAAATGGAAACACTATTTAAATGAAGTTAAATAACACATCCAAGATGTCTCCCTAATGGAAGATTTTCTCTCCTGAAATATCTCTTCATAGTGATGTCATTGCTAATGAATTGAGAGAGGGTTCGCATTTGAAATACTATCGTTCAGACACGTCACGGCGATAAACCAGTTAAGAAACGCCAGAGTACGAGTATGAGCTTACATCCGCTTTATATGGATTTCAGACTTAATAAAAAAAAAAAAACAAGCCAAGACCAGATGGGTTTCTTAGATTTTTGCATGTTAATAAACAATTAGCCTGTAATACCCTGAAATGTTTTATTTATTTATTTTTAAATTCTCTGATTACTTTCATTCTGAGACATCTGAAAAATTGCGCCTTCTATTTCCCAGGCCTAATGTAGTGTCAAGTTCATCAGACAGATCGATAGCACTTGCAGCTAAATGATTTAGACGACTTTACTGTAACTGTAACTTGAAGTGAACTTAAACTTTATTATAAACTTCATACAAGGTTAGAGCATTGATTTCTTCTGACATGTTGGAAATTAGGTTTATTGACCATATGACTATTTGTCTCATTATCTGCCTTCAACCTTTGTACTGGGCGGACCAGGCGGTATACTGTGTGTTCATCGGTGTGTGTGTGCTTACATAAGGATATAAATGAATCAAGTAGGGTAACCAGATATAAATTTATGCATAATAATTAATATAATTAATACAATGTTGATTCAGGTATGTGTGTGTGTGTTTGAGTGTGTGTGTGCACATACAGTTATGTGTGTGTTAAAGCTGTCTGTATGAATTTTTGTACTGTAAGTTTTAAATTTTTTAAGGCAAAGGGAAAAGAGCTGTCATTTCTTTTGATACTTTTATTTCCAAATTTTATTAAACAAATTGTTTTAAAAAACAAATTCCTTTTACATACAGTATAACTAGTTCATTTCCATCAGGCAAACGTCGTAACTCTTTTTCATCTCATCTGCATCGCAAATGGCATTGATATATTGCTTGTAGTTTTTTAAACATCATTATTCATTATACTAAACAGGGGGCCATTCGGGAGATGAATATGGAAATATGGCGCGGTAGACGATAGTTTTATCAATAACATTTCTAGTGGAAGTTTGAAGAAAGGTTTGTGCGCATACATGTGTGATAATAGCGTAGCTAATCACGGCACTTCCTTTTCTTTCTCGCTGGAACGTAACCAGTTTATGATCTTTTCTTTTACTTCTAGCCTCTGCAGTTGATCAGATCGATGTGTTCGACACAAAGGTCGAGGATACACACAGGAAATGATTTAGATTTAGGTGTGTGAGTGAGTTGTGAAACACGCTGTTAAAAAACAGTTGGTGTGTAAGGTGTGTACTGTGCATGGGCAAGCCCTCATTTAAAAGCGAAAAAACTTGGTGCATTTTTACTCAGACTTGTAGAAAAACTTCATTAAAAAACGATTCACATAGTAACTGAACGAAGCATACAACCTTTTTGACTAAGTTCATGTGACAAGGCTAAGGGCCTCAATACAACGAGAATAATACAAATATTAATTTTCACAAAGTCTGCTGCTTCAGTAATTTTAGATCTTAGATGTTATTATGGTATACTGAAGTATAACAACTACATTAAGTTTATGCAAAGAGTCAAAATTCTCAGTGTTGACCCTTCTTTTTCAAGACCTCTGCAATCCGACCTTCTGTCAATCAAATTCTCGGCCACATCCTGACTGAGGGCAGCTCATTCTTGCATATTCAATGCTTGGGGTTTGTCAGAATTTGTGGCTTTTTGTTTTTCCACCTGCATCTTGAGGATTGACCACAAGTTCTTAATGGGATTAAGGTTTGGGGAATTTCCTGGCCATGGACCCAAAATTTCAAAACAGAAGAATGAAATATGCCTGTGTAACGATACAGGCCACAGCTTACATTAACAATAAAACTGCCTTGTGTTCCCATTGTGCCACAGGGGTAGCCTATGGCCCTGAGGGGTGTGGTTCCACAGGGCCTCAGGGGGTGTGCAGCGTTTTTTTGGCACTGGGAGGTTAGCAGCAGATCCTTTGGGTGCTATGGGTTGCGGGGTGGGGCCTCCATAGATTGGAGTTTTTGGTCCAAAGCATTCCATGGATACTCGCTTGGAATGGGATCTGGGGAATTTGGAGTCTGAATCAACAACCTTGAGCTCTTTGCCTGCTGGTTCCCATGCGTAGCAGGCTGTGATGCTCTAATACCCAGAGTTTTTCAGCAGATTGTGAAGCATTGGTTTTTCTTTGGGATTGGACCTTTTGTCCCCACAGATGTAGATGAGCCTTCGGTCCCCATGATCCTGTCACCAGTTTACTTTTATACTATAATTCATAATCAGTGTTATTCACTTGACCTGGTGGGACTGTTTTGTACATATTCGCAGTATTATGAATGAACTATGGCTTATTTGGTAGCATTTCATTTACTTTGATGTTTACTTCCCAGTCAATATCCTGCCTTGGTCACAAAATAGAATCAGGACACCAGCCAGATTAATTGACTCACACGGTGACATGAAAAATGTGACATGCAAAAGAGTGACAGAAAACCGATCATGCAAATGTTATCACCATTCAGATTTAGCTTTTCTTTTTTTTTTTCACGTGCTCTCTGCTGCCCTCGGCAAGATGCAACTGCCCATGTTTCCCAGATCTAAATCGGTCTTTGGCCTTCAATAAGGATCTCTCTCTCTCTCTCTCTCTCTCTCTCTCTCACTCTCTCTCTCACTCTCTCTCTTATGCATTAGCTAAAAGAAGTTGTATTCTTGCAGTGTGTGTAAGACTCCAGTGCGTCTCCTCTTGACGTGTTGGCATGTGAGCGCGGGACGTTGCCATGGTGCGCACGTACAATGTCTTTGTTTTTACTCGGACACTGTGCACCATTTGTCCTGTGGGATGTTTTCTTGGAGATTTTTCTGATTGGTTTGGATTTTGTTTTGTTTTTTCTCCTCCCTTTTCTTCTTCTTTCTGTCTTTCAAACACCAGTTGTCAGCAAGATTTATCAGTCCTCTCACTTAGTGTTTCCCATTCAGTGTTTTCTTATGTTCACTTTAAAATATTAGGTGATAACATACTATAAAATGTTTCTTCTCCCCTCTACCTGTGAAATGTTCCCAGTTATGTTGGCTGAAATACAACCCCAGAGCATAGTCCATCCACCCATCTTTAACAGGTAAACTGGTGTTTTTCTCATTAAGTTCTGTACTCCTTGTTCTCCAAATATACCTTTGCTCATTGTAGCCAACGCGTTCTATTTTATCGTCATCTGTCAACAGGACTTTTTCCCCAAATGGATCATGCTTGTGTAAATGTTTTTCTGCAAAATTCAAATACTGAATTTTGTGGTGAGGACGAATGAGAAGTTTTCCCTTGATGACTCTAACATCAAGGCCATATTTGTGCAGGCGTCGCTGAGCAGTTAAACAGAGTACCACAGTTCTGAGTTGCTTTTTCTTGGTCTTCCAGACTTTATCTTGACCTCCACTCTTCCTGTTCCCCGCCATTTGTTAATTGCATTCCAAACTGAGGAAATCAGTATCTGAAAACACTTTGACACCCACAAAACAGGAGAAGGCTATAAGAAGATAGCAATGATTTTCATTTTCAGAGTGCTAGGCAACTGCTTAGAGGAACCCCTGGCTGCTGATTGTTGGGACAAGGTTAAAAGAGCTTTGAAATTTGCATTACTTGGCCTTTTCTAACGATGATGGTGAACAAATTATGACCCTAACAGGCTAATTAAGGTCTGATACCTTGGTCAAAGTTGTCTGAGAGCTCAAATTCCTAGGGTTCCCATTCTTTTGCAGGTTGCTGCATTTACCTTTTTACTCAAAAATAGTAGAAAATAAAAACAATACACTGGAATTGCTTAAAACATTGCAAAAAAGTGTTTAATTTTTAACTTTATGGCTTTTTTGAGATCATTTTCTCTTCCACTTGCTTAACTGTTCACATTAATAGAAATTTTGACCAGGGATGCCCAAACGTTCGCATGCCACTGTATGGGGAAAACTTAAAACAGTGATAAACATTCCCATGAGTGGCCAGTCTACCAAAATTACTGCAAGAGACCACAACGGCGACTCATCCAAGAGCTCATAAAAGAACCCAGAAAACCATCAAAAGAACTGCAGGCACTTGTTCATGTGTTCATAATTCAGCCATAATAAAGAGACTGGGGAAGAGTTCCAGGGCAAAAGCCACTGCTATCCAAGAAGAACACAAAGGCTTGTCTCATATTTGCCAAAAAACATCTTGATTATCCCCAAGACTTTTGGGCAAAAATTCTGTGGATTGACAAAAGAGACAAAAATTTTACTTTCTGGAAGGTGTACACTCCAGTACACTTGTCAGAAAACTACATAGCAACATGTACATAACAACAGTCAACATGGTGGTGGTAGTGTAGGCTTTTCAGCTTAAGGACCCGAACGACTTGCCATAATTGATGGAACCATGAGGTGTATAAGACTCACTTTGTCTAACTTAAGAACAAATCTGATTTATGAACATGCTAACGAAACGAAATTCGTTCATAATTTGAGGACTTACTGTATTGTACTGTATCTGTGTGCGTATGGGGGTGCGATTTTATGAATCAGTCTGAGAGCACAATAATAAAAAAATGGCTGTCTCTCTCTCTCTCTCTCTCTCTCTATATATATATATATATATATATATATATATATATATATATAAAATAGGGTGATTCAGGGATTTTCATTCGCAACAGTCCATCTGATTGGATAATTGCATGAATGAGTAGTGTTCTTATCATAGTGGCCAGTATGTGTATACACCATTAGTACACATGAGGCCTATAAAACAGACTAGGATTCGTTCATTTTCCTGCTTCTGAGCTAACGTGCACTTACTGACGGTTAGTCAGTGAACCAGTGAATGACACATAACAGAGTGAGTATGCTGGTTACAATAAAAAAGCTCTAAGCACTTAAACAGGCCAAACTGGAAACTAATTACTTTGACTATTGAGATGTGTTCACGTGAGTGTATGAGGAAACATAATCTGTGCAGACCCTGATGTGTCCGTACACACATTTTGTTTACACCCAAGCACACTGTGAACTAACACTTTAACACAAACACAAGCTTCTAATTATAATGCGGTTGTTTGGACCAGCTCTAGAAATCACAATATCGCACCACTGAGGGTCCACGTGTGAGTTTGTGTGGGAGACAAAGTGCTATCGTCATGGCATATTGGACACAGAGTCAGAAAGATGGGAAAGCTATATTTACAGTGTAAAATAATGCCATTGTGGGTATTTTGTAAGGTTTTGTTTTGCCAGACAGCCTTAAACTGTGAGCCAGGACTGATAAGAACCTTGAAAATTGGCTAGTTTGTGTCATGTTTTTATAGATTATTTTTTTCTAGAATCTAATAATGTTTTTTTTTTTTTTGTTAAACGTTTTCAGGTGGATTATTTAGAACTTTTGAAGCTAATATCTTTCTAGCTTAGACTGTAGATTCATGCATCCAATCAGTAGCTACACTATGTTGCCAAAAGTATTCGCTCGCCTGCCTTCAAATGCATATGAACGTGAGTAACATTCAATTCTTAATCCATAATATGACATGGGTTTAATATGACATTGGCCCACCCTTTATGCGCTGTAATAATCCAGGTCTATAAAGACATGGATTAACAAGTTTGGTGTGGAAGAAGACAACCCGATAGAACATCTTTGGGATGAAAGAGCAGAGACTGCGAGCCAGGCCTCGTCCAACATCTGTGTCTGGTCTCACAAATGCGCTTCTGAAGGAATGGTCAAAAAATTCCATAAACACACTCCTAAGCCTTGTGGAAAGCCTTCCCAGATAAATTGAAGATGTTCTGGATGGATAGGGTGGGACAATATCTTATTAAACCCTATGTATTAAGAAGTGGTTGTTACGTAAATTCATATGCATGTGAAGCTAGACGAGTGAATACTTTTGGCAATGTTACTTTATTCTGGGTTGAAATCATTAAGATTAGAGATTCCATCTTAATTGTTAATTTACTTGACATGCACAACGTTTCTTGCTGTGAAACATGTTGTAATCTGCCGAAAATATAACAGAAGTGTTCAAACATATGCAGAAAGAACATAGTTAATTCCATCATAGAAGAAATGCGCAAATATTTACATGGCTAATATTTACCTATTGAACAGATTATCACAGGTTTATACAACCCTTTTTATTTGTTCCGATCAGGCCTGATTGTATCACACTGTTTCCAATGAGGGGTTTACATTCCGCTTTTTTTCCCCAATTGGCTTATTATTCCCATTATTAGTGGAATATTAGAGTTCATGTCAAAGCGCCTAGTGTTTAGTTTAATTTGAACAGATATGTTATAGCCTTATCACAGGTAACACATCATAAACAGTGATCGAGAGGGAGAATATGAAATACACTTGTGGATGTAATTAGGGCAAATATGTGAAACATATATGTGTTTTTATATATGTGTTTTTCTTTCTCCTCCCTTTTCTTCTTCTTTCTGTCTTTTAAACACCAGTTGTCAGCGAGATTTATCAGTCCTCAAACTTTGTGTTTCCCATTCAGTGTTTTCTTATGTTCACTTTAAAATATTAGGCTAAATGTTTCTTCTCCCCTCTACCTGGGAAATGTTCCCAGTTATGTTGGCTGAAATACAACCCCAGAGCATAGTCCATCCACCCATCTTTAACAGGTAAACTGGTGTTCTTCTCATTAAGTTCTGTACTCCTTGTTCTCCAAATATACCTTTGCTGTCAGGGCGCTGATCACGGAAAGGCGTGATGTCCGTCGGTGCGTAGAGGCGGATCCAAACGCAGGTGCAGGAACGAGGCGTTGTATGGTCGAGACTGAGTGAAGGCGAGCAGAGCAGAGCAATCTGTCAGCGTGGTGTCTGTGCCGAGACGTGAAGATAAGCCGTAGTCAAGAGAGCGCGCGTTGAGTCGGAAGCCGTGTAATCCGTCAGCGTGGTGTCTGTGCCGAGACGTGAAGATAAGCCGTGGTCGTGAAGGCGCGCGTTGGGTCGGGGGCCGTGAAGTCCGTCAGCGTGGTGTCTGTGCCGAGACGTGAAGATAAGCCGTAGTCAAGAGAGCGTGCGTAGAGTCGGGAGCCGTGTAATCCGTCAGCGTAGCAATCAAATCAGAATCGAAAGGCGGAGGAGGGGAAAAACGAGAATCAGAAACAACTTGGCAACGTGAGGGCTATCAAATTAAACGCGAGAAAACTGGTACAATGGGACACATTGTATGGACTTAATGGACAATTGATGACGCGTCGCAGCTGGGATACATGGAAAGTGGGGTGAATCCGTCGCATGGACGAGGGGAGAAGAAGTCGGACCGCGCATGGGTTGATTATCCTAGTTATTGTGAGAGGACCGACGAAACGGGGGGAGAGTTTGCGTGAGAGAGTCTTCAAGGGGATGTCCCTTGTGGCGAGCATGACTCGGTCTCCCACACGGTACTTGGGGGCTTTGATGCGGTGGCGGTCCGCCTGTTTCTTGTAAGAGGAGATGGCACGTAGTAAGGTTCGTCTGGCGCGTAGCCACGTCTGCCTGCAGCGGCGGACGAAGTGTTGGGCAGATGGAGTCTCCACCTCTATTTCTTGGACTGGGAAGAGTGGGGGTTGGTAGCCTAAGCAGCACTGGAACGGGGACAAGCCTGTCGAAGCGGAAGGCAGAGAGTTGTGGGCGTATTCGACCCAAGGGAGAAACTTGCTCCAGGTGGTAGAGTCCCGGGTTGTCATGCAGCGGAGGGAGACCTCTAACGCTTGGTTCATGCGCTCAGTCTGTCCATTGGACTGGGGATGGAAACCTGACGAGAGGCTGGGAGTAGCTCCGACGAGCCTGCAGAACGCACCCCAAAACCGCGAGGTGAACTGAGGACCCCGGTCTGACACGATGTCTGTGGGAAGGCCATGAAGCCGAAATACATGGAGGACGAGAAGTTCTGCGGTCTCCTTTGCGGATGGCAACTTCGGAAGGGGCACGAGGTGCACCGACTTGGAGAAGCGATCCACGATGGTCATGATGCAGTTGTGCCCATCGGAAGAGGGTAAGCCGGTGACAAAATCCACCGCAATGTGGGACCAAGGGCGCCGGGGAGCCGGTAGAGGTCTGAGAAGGCCAGCAGTCGGCCGGTTCTCCTTCTTACAGCGGGCGCAGATGTCACAGGCTGCCACGAATCTGGGCACGTCCCTCCTCAACGTGGCCCACCAGAATCGTTGCTGGACGATGTAGAGAGTTCGAGCAGCACCTGGGTGACACGATAGCTTGGATCCATGGGCCCACTCCAGAACCTGTGAGCGCAGGCAAGGGGGAACGAAGAGACGGTTGGGTGGGACATCACTAGGTCCGGGCTCCTGGGTTAGGGCCTGCCGAACCTTGCTTTCTATGTCCAGTTCCATGGCGGCGACGAGGCAGTGGGACGGGAGGATGGTATCCTCGGATGTGGGTTCCGGAGAGGGTGAAAACTGGCGTGAGAGGGCGTCTGGCTTGGAATTCCTTGAGCCTGGCCGGTAGGACAGGGTGAAATTAAACCTGGAGAAAAATAGTGACCATCTGGCTTGGCGTGCATTGAGTCTCTTGGCTGTACGTAGATACTCCAGGTTTTTATGGTCGGTCCACACTAGAAACGGGAGCTCAGTCCCCTCTAGCCAGTGTCTCCACTCCTCCAGGGCTAGCTTGATGGCCAAGAGTTCTCGGTCTCCCACGTCGTAGTTCTTCTCAGCTGGGGTTAGCCGACGGGAGTAGAATGCGCATGGGTGCATCTTGTTATCCTGGGTGGACCTTTGGGAGAGAACCCCACCAACCCCAGTATTGGAGGCGTCAACCTCCACCACAAACTGAAGAGAAGGGTCAGGGATGGTGAGGATGGGAGCAGAGGTGAATCTTTGCTTGAGCCTAGCAAAGGCTTGATCAGCTTCCTTATCCCAGCAGAACCGGGTCTTTGTGGAAGTTAGCGATGTCAGGGGAGCGGCGATGGTGCTGAAACCTCGTATGAAACGGCGGTAGAAGTTGGCAAACCCCAGGAACCGTAGGAGGTCTCGCCGTGAGGTTGGTGTGGGCCAGCTAGTGACAGCCTGGACCTTGGCTGGCTCCATCTCCAAAATGGAGGGGGAGATGACGAACCCCAGGAAGGTAGTGGAGGATGTGTGGAACTCACACTTCTCCGCTTTGACATAGAGGTTATTCTCTAAGAGTCTCTGGAGGACCTGGCGAACGTGGTGACGATGTTTCTCCAATCCCTGGGAGAAAATTAAAATGTCATCCAGGTAAACAAATACAAAGGAGTTGAGGAAGTCGCGGAGAACATCATTAATGAGAGATTGGAAGACGGCGGGAGCGTTAGTGAGGCCGAAGGGGACCACCAGATATTCATAATGTCCCGTAGGGGTGTTAAAGGCTGTCTTCCACTCGTCTCTCTCACGGATACGGACAAGGTGGTAAGCATTTCTTAGGTCAAGCTTCGTAAACGTGTCGGCCCCCTGGAGCAGTTCGAAGGCAGTTGCCATGAGTGGAAGTGGATAGCGGTTCCTGACGGTAATTTCGTTGAGACCCCTGTAATCTATGCATGGACGAAGGGACCCGTCTTTTTTTTTCACGAAGAAAAAGCCTGCCCCCGCAGGAGAGGAGGATGGGCGGATGATACCGGCAGCCAGGGACTCTGTGATGTAGGTGTTCATGGATTCTCTCTCTTGGCGAGACAAGGAGTATAGTCGGCCTTTGGGCGGAGAGGTGCCGGGGAGAAGGTCGATGGGGCAGTCGTACGGGCGATGAGGAGGAAGCGACATGGCTCGGGTCTTGCTGAAGACCTGCTGGAGGTCGTGATAATGAGCAGGGACGTTGGCGATATCTGGGGTGTACTCGGCCCTGGCGGTGGTTGGAAGTGTAGGGAGTGCAGAGTGAAGACATGACGTGGCGCAAGAGGGGCTCCAACCCGTGATCACATGCTTGATCCAGTCAATCTGGGGACTGTGAAGAGCTAGCCACGGAAGACCGAGAACTAAGGCGGCGTGGGATTTGTTAATAACAAAGAAGGAGATCTCCTCAGAGTGGTTCCCAGATGTTCTTAGGGTGAGTGGAAGGGTTCTGTGAGTGATGGCTGGAAGGGGGCTTCCATCTAGAGCTTGGACGGACAGGGGATGATCCAGCGGCGTGCAGGGGATCCGTAACGCCCTGGTCGTCGCAGAGCTGATCAGATTCCGATCAGAGCCGGAGTCGATGAGCGCCTGAATGGGATGAGTCTGGCCGCTGATGACTAGGGTTACCGAGAGCAGTGGGCGTGGTTCTGGGAGTTTATCGGGAGGAGCGCCCTCTAGGGCTCCCAGTCTGACTAGAGGGCGCCTCCTTTTAACGGACAGTCCCTCAGCATGTGACCTGAGCCCCCGCAGTAAAAGCAGGCTCTTTCTAGGCGGCGGCGGCGTCTCTCCTCATCGGAGATGTGGGTTCTGCCCAGCTGCATAGGTTCCTCCTGATCAATCTGCGCGCGAGGAGAGGAGGGGCGGGGCGCCCTGGGGGGCGAAGGTCTTCTGGTTGGTGGCGACCTCCGGGTTGGCTGCCTTGAGCGAAGACGCGAGTCAATCCTCCCAGCGAGATCCATGAGCTCATGAAGGTCAGAAGGAAGTTCACGAGAAACTAACTCATCCTTGAGTGCCTCCGACAGACCTTCCAGGAAGACGTCGGAGAGTGCTCTGGCGTTCCATCCGCTTGAGGCAGCTAAGGTCCGAAACTCGATGGCATAGTCATAAGCAGAACGCGACCCCTGGCGGAGGCGTAGTAGCTTGGTGCCGGCCTCTCTGCCGAAGTGAGATCGGTCAAAAACCCTTTTCATCTCTGCAGAAAAGTCAGCAAAAGTGTCACAGCATGGGTCGTGCGCGTCCCAGAGGGCGGTGCTCCATTCCCGGGCCCTACCTGTGAGAAGAGTGATCACGTAGGCGACCCTGGATCTCTCTGAAGAGAAGGTGGAGGACTGCAGTTCAAAAATTAGAGAACATTGTGACAGGAAGGATCTGCATGTACCTGGCTCTCCGCCATAAGTGGGAGGGGCTGGCAGGCGTGGCTCTCGTGGAGGGTCCGTGGACCGTGCTACGGGCATCTGGAGACGTTGCATTTGAGCGGTGACGTCAGCGAGCGTCTGTCTGGTAGTGACCAGTTCCTCCTGATGTTTACCAAGGAGAGTGCCTTGACTCTCCAGCGCCTGCCTCATCCTGTCTAATCCTGCTGGATCCATCGTATGGCCAGATTATTCTGTCAGGGCGCTGATCACGGAAAGGCGTGATGTCCGTCGGTGCGTAGAGGCGGATCCAAACGCAGGTGCAGGAACGAGGCGTTGTATGGTCGAGACTGAGTGAAGGCGAGCAGAGCAGAGCAATCTGTCAGCGTGGTGTCTGTGCCGAGACGTGAAGATAAGCCGTAGTCAAGAGAGCGCGCGTTGAGTCGGAAGCCGTGTAATCCGTCAGCGTGGTGTCTGTGCCGAGACGTGAAGATAAGCCGTGGTCGTGAAGGCGCGCGTTGGGTCGGGGGCCGTGAAGTCCGTCAGCGTGGTGTCTGTGCCGAGACGTGAAGATAAGCCGTAGTCAAGAGAGCGTGCGTAGAGTCGGGAGCCGTGTAATCCGTCAGCGTAGCAATCAAATCAGAATCGAAAGGCGGAGGAGGGGAAAAACGAGAATCAGAAACAACTTGGCAACGTGAGGGCTATCAAATTAAACGCGAGAAAACTGGTACAATGGGACACAATAATCTGGCGACGATCCAGTGCGCTGCGCTTCCTTATAAGCACAGATAAATCAGCGCTGAATGAGAAACCGGTGTGCAGGCGGGGCGGAGCGGGGGCGTGGAAGTGACATGACAGCGTGGGAAAACAAGGGCGCGTGATGAGGAGCTTGACAGCGTGGGAAAGGAAATGTCAACTGACAAGAGCGGTCTTAGATCAGCGCGGAGCGCTGAGAGCATGACATTTGCTCATTGTAGCCAACGTGTTCTATTTTATCGTCATCTGTCAACAGGACTTTTTCCCCAAATGGATCATGCTTGTGTAAATGTTTTTCTGCAAAATTCAAATACTGAATTTTGTGGTGAGGACGAATGAGAGGTTTTCCCTTGATGACTCTAACATCAAGGCCATATTTGTGCAGGTGTCGCTGAGCAGTTATATCGGTAGAAGGATGCTGAGGTTGGAACTGCCAGGCAGGAGGTCTAGAGGAAGACCAAAGAGGAGATTTATGGATGCAGTGAGAGAGGACATGAAGTTAGTTGGTGTGAAAGAGAAGGATGCAGAGGATAGGGTTAGATGGAGGTAAATGATTCGCTGTGGCGACCCCTGAAAGGGAACAGCCGAAAGACAAAGAAGAAGTCGCTGAGCAGTTAAACAGAGTACCACAGTTCTGAGTTGCTTTTTCTTGGTCTTCCAGACTTTATCTTGACCTCCACTCTTCCTGTTCCCCGCCATTTGTTAATTGCATTCCAAACTGAGGAAATCAGTATCTAAAAAAACACTTTGACACCCACAAAACAGGAGAAGGCTATAAGACGATAGTAATGATTTTCATTTTCAGAGTGCTAGGCAACTGCTTAGAGGAACCCCTGGCTGCTGATTGTTGGGACAAGGTTAAAAGAGCTTTAAAATTTGCATTACTTGGCCTTTTCTAACGATGACTGTGAACAAATTATGACCCTAACAGGCTAATTAAGGTCTGATACCTTGGTCAAAGTTGTCTGAGAGCTCAGATCTCCTGGGGTTCCCATTCTTTTGCAGGTTGCTGCATTTACCTTTTTACTCTAAAATAGTAGAAAATAAAAACAATACACTGGAATTGCTTAAAACACTGCAAAAAAGTGTTGAATTTTTAACTTTATGGCTTTTTTGAGATCATTTTCTCTTCCACTTGCTTAACTGTTCACATTTATAGAAATTTTGACCAGGGAGGCCCAAACGTTAGCATGCCACTTCATGGGGAAAACTTAAAACAGTGATGAACATTTCCATAAGTGGCCAGTCTACCAAAATTACTGCAAGAGAGAAAACGGCGACTCATCCAAGAGCTCATAAAAGAACCCAGAAAACCATCAAAAGAACTGCAGGCACTTGTTCATGTGTTCATAATTCAGCCATAATAAAGAGACTGGGGAGGAGTTCCAGGGCAAAAGCCACTGCTATCCAAGAAGAACACAAAGGCTTGTCTCACATTTGCCAAAAAACATCTTGATTATCCCCAAGACTTTTGGGCAAAAATTCTGTGGATTGACAAAAGAGACAAAAATGTAACTTTCTGAAAGGTGTACACTCCAGTACATTTGTCAGAAAACTAGCACAGCATTTCATAAAAAAAACATCATAACAACAGTCAACATGGTGGTGGTAGTGTAGGCTTTTCAGCTTAAGGACCTGAACGACTTGCCATAATTGATGGAACCATGAATTCTGCACTCTACCAGGAAATCCTGAATGAGATAGCATATTTGCATTATGCTACAGGACACTGATCAGGCTAAAAAAAAAAAGCCCCCACACAATTAAGATTTTGCTGTGGCCTAGTCAAAGTCCAGACTTAAATCTGATTGAGATCCTTAAACATGCTTGAAACCTCTCCAATGTGACTAAAATAAAAAAAATGCTAAAAAGAAGAGTGGGCCAAAATTCCTCCAAAGTTATATGAAAAACTCATTGCCAGTTATCGCAAACGCTTGTTTGCAGTTGTTGGCCCCAAGGGTGGTACAACCAGTTATAAGGTGTGGGGTAAATACCGTTTCAAATAGGGCCAGGTAGGTTTGGGCAAGGTTATTATTAAGGTTTTCTTCTTAATAAATGAAATCATCAATAATCTTGTATTTGCATTTGCACTTGTATTTGTTTAGCAAATAAAATTTGTTCAATGATCTGAAACATTTAAGTGTGACAAATATGCAAAAAAAAAATATTCAGGAGTGGGGAAAATACTGTTTCATGCACTGTGTGTATAGTGTGCATATACTATACTATATACTACTATACTATACTATACAGTGCATCTGGAAAGTATTCACAGCACATCACTTTTTCCACATTTTGTTATGTCACAGCCTTATTCTAAAATAGATTAAATCCTTTCTTTTCTCAGAAATCTACACACAACACCCCATAATGACAACATAAAAAAAGTTTATTAGAGATTTTTGCTAATTTATTACAATTAAAAAAATTGAGAAAGCACATGTTCAGGCCTATAATGTAGAGTGGCCAGACGTAAGCCACTCCTTGGTAAAAGGTACATGGCAGCCCGTCTGGAGTTTGCCAAAAGGCACCTGAAGGGCTTTCAAAGAAACAAGGCCATATAGTCTCTGATGAGACTCTCTGGCAACTCTACCATAAAGGCCTGATTGGTGGATTGCTGCAAAGATGGTTGTCCTTCTGGAAGGTTTTTCTCTCTCCACAGAGGACCTCTAGAGCTCTGACAGAGTGACCATCGGGTTCTTGGTCACCTCTCTGACTAAGGCCGTTCTCCCCTGATCACTCAGTTTAGATGGCCGGCCAGCTCTAGGAAGAGTCCTGGCGGTTTCGAACCTCTTCCACTTAAGGATGATGGAGGCC
Source organism: Clarias gariepinus (assembly GCF_024256425.1). Taxonomy (NCBI): domain Eukaryota; kingdom Metazoa; phylum Chordata; class Actinopteri; order Siluriformes; family Clariidae; genus Clarias; species Clarias gariepinus. The sequence goes on along the minus strand of NC_071123.1, from coordinate 7,445,157 downwards.
ACTGTGCTCATTGGGATTGAGATTTTTCTGTAACCTTCCTCAGATTTGTGCCTTGAGACAATCCTGTCTCGGAGGTCTACAGACAATTTCTTTGACTTCATGCTTGGTTTGTGCTCTGACATGAACTGTCAACTGTGGGATCTTATATAGACAAGTACCTTTCCAAATCATGTCCAATACTGTATTTTATATGGTTTCATAGATGCAAACCAATGGCAGAAGAAGCTCACATAAATCGTACAAATTATAGACACTGCAGTGCGACAGATACCAATATTTACAATAATATACAAATTCAGTGTGTAATGGAATGTTTGAAATGTTTAAAGCCCGGTATATTGTATGTGTGTTTATGTGGGAGTGCAGGAGAAATAAGTAGGCCTCATCGGTTACAATAAATTAGTCTGGGAGCATGATGATAGAAAATGGCTGTCTGGTAAAGCTATCCTTATGGTGAATAATCCTAATTTTAAACAAAACAGAGTTTACAGTCCAGTACAAAGGAAAACAGCTCTGAGACAAAATGTCTGGGATTTCCCTCGCGATTTTAAGGTCTTACTGTATTGTTCTGTATGTGTGTGCTTATGGGGGTGCGGTTTTTATGAATCAGTCTGGGAGCACAATAATAAAAAAATGGCTGTCCCTCTCTCTCTCTTTCTCTCTCTCTCTCTCTCTCTATATATATATATATATATATATATATATACATATATATATATATATATATATATAGGGGTGATTCAGGGATTTTTATTCGCAACAGTCCATCTGATTGGATATGAGATGAATGAGTAGTGTTCTTATCGTAGTGGCCAGTATGTGTATACACCATTAGTACACATGACTTGGCTAGTTTGTGTCATGTTTTTATAGATTATTTTTTTCCAGAATCAAATAATGTTTTTTTTTTTTTTGTTAAACGTTTTCAGGTGGATTATTTAGAACTTTTGAAGCTAATATCTTCCAAGGTTATACTGTAGATTCATGCATCAGAGACAACCCGATAGAACAACTTTGGCAAGTATTTACGTGGCTAATATTTACCTATTGAACAGATTATCAGAGGTTTATACAACCCTTTTTATTTGTTCCGATCAGGCCTGATTGTATCACACTGTTTCCAATGAGGAGTTTACATTCCGCTTTTTTTTTCCAATTGGCTTATTATTCCCATTATTAGTGGAATATTAGAGTTCATGTCAAAGCACCTAGTGTTTAGTTTAATTTAAACAGATATGTTATAGCCTTATCACAGGTAACACATCATGAACAGTGATCGAGAGGGAGAATATGAAATACACGTGTGGATGTAATTAGGGCAAATATGTGAAACATTTGCACTGTCAAAGTTTTTTTTTGTCTAAAATGATTTGAGACGGACCTAGTAGTAGATGACGGTTGTTTAGTGGTCAGCACTGTCACCTTGCACCTCCAGGGTCTGGGTTCGATTCCCGCCACCGGAGTCTGTATACATGGAGGTTGTTTGTGCTTGCTGGGTTTCCTGTGGGTACTCCGGTTTACTTCTACAATCCTAGGTACTGGAGGTCGTAAAAATGGGAATAAACACCGTGGTCACCACTGGCCTCTACGGCCCCTCGTTGGATTACAGAGGTTCCTACATGAATGATGAATAGTAAATGCTTCTCGGTTTTTTTTTCTTTCCAAGTCTGAAAGAAGTAAGAAATTATGAATGCAGCCACCATATCCCAAGTTTGTTTGTGTGTGTAAAAATTAGCCTTTGTCATTACCATTTAGCCATAAAGGAGACCTCATGCTCACCACTAATAATTTATTAAGCTATTAGGTCTTATAAGATTTTAGTAAAATCTCCCAGCTATTTTCTTCACAAACCTTCACTGCTAATTGCTACCTCACCACTTAAAGCTAGCATAAGAAGCCACACTGAATAATATAGTTTTAATTACAGCTAGTTCCTGGGGTCTGAAATATGCTTTAGTGTAATTTTATTTAATTGTCTAATTTAACACTAAAGCTCCAGGCTGATTGCAATATAATTTTAATATTTAAAACCTGATAAGGGTGTGAATGTCAGCCACTATTCACCTCCTATGCTAATTTTTGTTTTTAGCATATGCAAGTCTCCTCTTACAGAAACAGCTGTGCTAATATGCTGTATATACTCAGGAAAAGAGTCTGACTGATCAAGAAGGGATTATTTCAAATCTATTATTTAGTAACACTGACATAAGCAAACTGCTATTTTAAAAATAAATTCTATATATTTTTTTGCTAACGTTGCTGTAGCTATTGTTGATAATTTACCACAGGAGCTAGTGCCAATAGTCGAATGAAATAAGCTAACAATGGCTATATGTTTCCTTCTTCAGTAAGTACCACAAACAATTCCCATATCAATAATCTCCCTTAAAAAAAAAAAAAAAATCTCTTTTAGAAAAAATAAATAAAAGAACTCTCTTTGTGGAACTGTTTCATTTCTCTAGAGAGCCAGTCTACGTTCATTTGAGTTTCTAAACAGTGGCCTACTATTAAGCTCGATCCAAACTTTAATTGGCCCATACTGTTCTCTCCCTTTTCTTCTCATCTTCTGTTTTCCTTTCACTCTGCCTCGGTTTTTCACTTCATTTCACTTTCAGATGGAATTTGTGTATTTGATCTGGTTAATGACCTGAATACTTACCAAGATGTTCAGTGTACTAAAGCTGCATGCTGTTCTGCTTGATTATCTCTCTCTCTCTCTCTCTCTCTCTCTCTCTCTTCCACTCACGCTCTCTGTGTTAGTGTAAAGATCATCTGATGCATTAGACACCCTAAAAGAAGGCACTGTTTATCTCTAGCTTGCTATCTGTTTTCTGTAGTGCTCTTTGTTTCTCGTTTGTCATTCAGGTCGTGTGAGAGCTTGAGAGATAGAAAGAGACAACTGTCTGGTTAAAATTCCTGATCTCTTACAGAAAACTGAAACAAAAAAAAGAACAAATGCTTGAAGAATATTGCATGATACTGGCCAGGAAAAAGCCCAAGAATAGAACTGAGTGGACTAGAAAAGAGGAAGGAGGGCTGACTGATAATAAAGAATCAATAAATAAGTGAAAGGTGACACTGTGGCTTAGTGGGTAGCACTTTCTCCTTGCACCTCCAGGGTCCGGGTTCAGGTTCCACCTAGGGTCTCTGTGCATGGAGTTTGCCTGTTCTCCCTGTCCTTAGTAGTCTGGTTTTCTCCTACAGTCCAAAGACATGCAGGTGAGGCTAATTGGCATTCACAAATTAACCGTAGTCTGTGAATGGTTGTGTGAGCGTGGGTATATGTGTGTGCCTTGTGATGGATTGGCACCCCATCCATGGTGTACCCCAAATTTTGCCCCAAGTCTCCTGGGATAGTCTCCAGCCCTATAACCTCCCTATATCACTATATTATTTAATACGTTATTCAATCAGAGATGGTGGATATAATTAGACTTGGAAATGACTCATATTGATCTGGTGTTAAAGACTAATCTGTGTATCTCTACCTACCATAGCTTTAATGATAACCAAAGATAATTGTTTAAAATAAAGTCGTAAAACTGGCAGAAAAAATTATTTGCTCAATACTGACATATAATGGAAGCCAAAGGTAGAGGTGTAAACATGACTGCAGTCCCATAGGAACCAAAAATCTATTTTTACCTTTGTCCAGGTAGACAAAGAAAAAAAAAAACACATTGAAAAAAAACGCTAAAGTCAATCCTTCTAAATAAACAACTGTAATGTTTGTGCCTTGATTTCTTAGAAATCAACTTATATTTTCATAAAGATTCTTGTAAAGACATTTTTTAAAAAGACGATGTATCAGGAACAAAACTGTGCATTCACATAAGTAAATATATAAAAGAAATGCAAACAAAATGTATTCTTGAAAAATAATTCTTGCAACATCATTTCAAGCAAATTGAATTTGTTTTTAAACACATTAGAAATTCTATTTGCATGAATCTTATTAAGCCATGCATCCATCAATGAAACAGATGTCTTCAATTCTAAGTAAACTAACAAACAACAAACCAGGTCACTTGATCAATCTCATGACACACATCACCCTTCTTTAACAGCAGACTATTGATCAAGCATACTTTGTCCCAATTAGCACATGACCAAATTGAAATAATGGGATATTGTCTAGTTCACTACAAAGTCTTGCTCCTGGTTTGTACCTGTGCTTCCCTAGTGTGCTGTGTTTGCTGATTGCCTGCTTTATACTTTAAGAATGCTTAACTTTTTGGATCGTCTGCCTAAACCTTTAAAAATCTATTGTAGCGCTGACCAAAATAAGGTTGCAAAAACTGTAAAATCCCCTTTTACCCCACAAAAACATGCATACAGGTTGACTAAATGTGAACTGGCATCCCATCAAGGGTGCATTCCCACCTACTCAAATTTAAATTCAAATTTTATTTGTCACATACACAGTCATACACAGTACGAAATGTAGTGAAATGCTTACACGACCGCCAGTGACCTTAAAAAGAGAATTAAAACTTATAAGTAATAAATATCAATAGACGAAATATGATAAAAAATTTAAATTTAAATAAAAATTTAACTAGAAAAAAATAGAACATGAAAATAGAAATATATTGTATGCATAGAACTATAATTTTGTGCAAGTATGCATAGAAAAAGTGACTCTGTGCAATAGTTATTAAAGTGACTTTGTGTAATGGTCCAGAATGTAAACGTGAACATGTAGTGTAGATGTGATGTGCGTGGAGTTGTCCATATTGTCCATTGATGTATAAAGATTGATTGGTTGATTTTGAGAATTGTGAAAATATTGTGTTAGTTATGCCTAGTGGTGTGGTTGAGAGACCTTATCGCCTGCGGGAAGAAGCTCCTCCTCAGTCTCTCTGTGTTGGCCCTCAGGGAGCGGAATCGCTTCCCAGACCGCAACAGAGTAAACAGTCCATTGTTGGGATGGCTGAGGTCCTTCACGACCTTCCTGGCCTTGGTCCAGCACCGCTTGGTGTAGATTGAGTGCAGGTCAGGGAGCTCGATGCGGATGATGCGCTCAGCTGATCGCACCACCCTCTGTAGAGCTCGTCTGTCCTGCATGGTGCTGTTCCCGAACCAGGTCGTGATGTTTCCCGTCAGGATGCTCTCTATGGTGCAGGAGTAGAAATTCCTGAGCACCTTGGAGGGCAGTCTAAAGTCTCTCAAGCGTCTGAGGTGGTACAGACGCTGCCGGGCCTTTTTTACCACGGTGTTGATGTGACAGGACCATGTCAGGTCCTGCGTGATGTGAACACCGAGGTATCTGAAGCTGTCCACTCTCTCCACTGGGCTCCTGTTGATGACGGGGGTCTGGTAGTTCCTCTCCTGCTTTGTACTGAAGTCCACTATCAGCTCCTTTGTCTTGCTGACGTTCAGGAGGAGATTGTTTCTCTGGCACCAGTTCTCCAGATTTCCAACCTCCTCCAGGTAGGCCGTCTCATCGTTGTTGGTGATCAGGCCCACCACGACAGTGTCGTCAGCAAACTTGATGACGGTGGTGGAGTTGGTAGTGGCCACGCAGTCAGAGGTGTAAAGAGAGTACAGCAGGGGGCTCAGAACACAACCCTGGGGGGCTCCAGTACTGAGAGTGATGGAGGCTGAGACATGGCCGCCCATCCTTACTGCCTGTGGTCTGCCAGTCAGAAAATTGGAGATCCACTGACACATGGATGAGCTGAGTCCCAGGTGCTCCAGCTTGGTGGTGAGTGTGGAGGGAATTATGGTATTAAATGCAGAGCTGTAGTCGATGAAGAGCATTTTCACATAATTCCCCCTCCGAGTGTCCAGGTGAGTGAGAGATGTGTGGAGGAGATGTGAGATTGCATCGTCCGTGGAACGGTTTGGACGGTATGCAAACTGTAGTGGGTCCAGTGTGTCTGGTAGTGAAGAAATGATGAAGTCTCTGACCAGGCGTTCAAAGCACTTCATCACTACTGAAGTGAGGGCTACAGGGCGATAGTCATTGAGGGAAGCAGGATGAGGTTTCTTTGGGACTGGAACAATAATGGACTCTTTGAAGCATGTGGGGATCACCGACTGAGATAAAGAGATGTTGAATATCTCAGTGAACACAGGTGCTAGCTGGTCTGCGCAGGCTCTGAGGATCCGGCCTGAGATGCCGTCTGGTCCTGCTGCTTTCCTGGTGTTCACTCTCTTGAAGGCTCTCCTCACGTCATGCTCGGTGATGATGAACGCGCTTCCGGTGCTGGCAGTGACTTCCTGTCTGCAGCCATTAGCGCCGCTAGCATTAGCATCGCTAGCATTAGCATCGCTAGCGTCTTTAGCTGCAGCCTCGAAGCGAGCATAGAAAGTGTTCAGCTCATCTGCCAGAGACACGTCTGCGTTTATCATACCGGATGTTGGTGCTTTATAATCCGTTATTGTCCTTAATCCCTGCCACAGGCTCCTAGAGTCACTCTGTTGGAGCTGTGACTCTAGTTTTCTCCCGTAGCGCTGCTTCGCCTCTTTCACCGCCTTCCGGACGCTGTATGACGCAGCCTTGTATGGTTCCATGTCCCCCGACGCGAGTCCCGTGTTGTAGGCAGCGGTGCGAGATTTCAGAGCGTCGCGGATGGTTTTATCCACCCACGGCTTCTGGTTGGGAAACGTTTTAATAGTCTTTTTCTCCACGGTATCATCCGCTAGTTTCCCGATGAATCCCACAACCGCTTCCGTAAACACGCTGACGTCACCATCGGAGCTGTTTCTGAACATGTCCCAGTCTGCGTCATCGAGTGCGTCCTGTAACGCGGCCACCGATTGGTCCGTCCAGCGCGCGACCTCCCTCTGAACCGGAACTTCCTGTTTCAGCCTTTGTTTGTATTTTGGCATGAGGAAGATGGCGGCGTGGTCGGATTTGCCAAACGGAGGGCGAGATTGTGCCTTGTAACCGTCCTTGACTGTGGTGTAGCAATGATCCAGTGTCCTTTCGCCCCTGGTGGGGCAGTTGATGTGCTGATAAAAGTTTGGCGCTGCGCGTTTGAGGTTGGCACTGTTAAAGTCCCCCGCCACAATAAGCGCAGCGTCCCGGTGTTGTGTTTGTTGTTGTGTGAGTGCCTCATGCAGCTCGCATAAGGCAGTGTCCGTGTCCGCTTGTGGTGGAATATAAACGGCGCTGATTATGACCGATGTGAACTCCCGAGGAAGGTAAAAAGGACGACACATGATGGACAGTAGTTCCAGGTTGGGTGTGCAGGAGCGTGTGAGAGGAACAACGCTCGCGCTGTTGCACCAGCTGCTGTTCACCATTAAACACACGCCGCCTCCCCTGTAAAGTGTTCCTTGTATATACTGTAGATACTGTATATACTGTATATACTGTACTCTGGATCCACAACAACTCTGACAAGGATAAAGCTAGCCATAAGGGTCATCTGTAGAACATCTTTAAAAATCAAGAGTCCTTAAAAGGTCTTTAGGTGATATCCATGAAAATTAGCTACAACTAATTACTCCAAGAAAATGCTTAAAAAATGACCTTAATATGAGAATCTAATTTTTTTCTAAAGATGTCTGTGGCATAAAAATCTTTAGAGCATAAAATGGATTCTGAAGACATCCTGCAGTCCTATCTATGCCCACTGGGTTAAGGAGTTGAATAAATAGTAATTGTGAGGTACCAATATTTTCGCAATAAAAAAAAAAGTACTAACATTTTATGTTTGCTTAACAAAGGCTATTCAAATTTTTTTATTTTTTTATTTTATCCTGCTCAGGTGATCACTTACGTTCAACAGATTATTATCCCTATAACAGAGATTTGGATCAACATAGCCATAAGGTTTAGTAAAACCCTAAGAATCTTGATATTTAGAAGTAAAGCCGAACTGCTTCGGCTGCATTAATCAATGAATTCTGTCAATTAAAAAATATAGAGAAATATGATAAGTAAACAAGAATTCCCAATGACTGCTATGGACTGAGATTTCATGCAATTTGTTTGAACTGAGAGTTAGTCTTGTGGTTCACAGAAAATTTCTTCCAAATTGTAAAGCAGTAGGGCTGTTTTTTGTTTTATCTTTTTTGCTGTCAGTTATTTGATTAAATAAACTTATGAATATTATTACTTTACAAATAATTATTTTGTGCTACTGGTTGCTATCATACTTCTATTTGTTTTTTTAACCATCATTGATCTTTTCATTGAAAGAAATTTAGATTTTTTTTTTTTTTTTTTTTCAACAATATTTTTATTGATTTTATAACAGGGATATTACAGGGTAGACATGTAATGTTAAAAACCTCCTTATAAATCCCTATAACACCCACCCCACCCCTCCCTAGCTCCAAGCCAGCTTTACAAGTACAAGGAAAGGCTAGACGCCAGGCACAACAAAGGAGAGAAACTAAAAAAAGAAAAAAGAACCTGGAGCTGGAAGTCTTTTAGTTTTGTGTACAACAACAAAAAGAGAAAAGAGAACAAACAAACAAACGATTAAATAGAAAAGGAATCAAACTATAGATGTATATGAAAAAAGCGAAGGAAGGGCCCCCACACCTGTTGGAATTTTAAGTCTGGATAATGGATTGAGTAGTGGATCTTCTCCAGGGACAGACAAGACATAATATCTCTGAGCCACTGGGCGTGAGTGGGTGAAGTGGCATCCTTCCATTTGAATAAAAGAGAACGCCTGGCCAGGAGTGTCGCAAAAGATAACAAACGCTGTTTAGCTGGAGTTAAACGCTTGTCTTCCTCTCCAGTGACACCAAAGAGAGCGATCAGAGGATCTGGTTCAAGGTTACATTTCAATATGTACGACAAGGTTTTAAAAACATCCCTCCAGAATTTTTCCAAATTCGGGCATGTCCAGTACATATGAATAAGAGACGCCTCTCCACTTTTACATTTCTCACAACAAGGATCAATGTCTGGGTAAAAACGGGAAAGTTTAAGTTTGGAGAAATGAGCCCTGTGTACAACCTTAAACTGTAATAAAGAGTGGCGAGCACATAAGGAAGTTGAATTGACAAGTTTAAGAATTGAATTCCAAGTATCATCTGACAGCGAGAGATTTAAATCTTTCTCCCAAGCAGTTTTAATTTTACTTAAAGGGGTGTAACTCAAACCCATCAATCCACCATAAATAGTGGATATTAGGCCTTTACGCAGCGGGGACAAACATAGGAGATTATCTATAATATTTGCAGCAGGAGCTTCAGGGAAGTTCGGTATTAAAGAGCGAATGAAGTGTCTTACTTGCAGGTATCTGAAAAAGTTTGAATTGGGTAGGTTAAACCTTTCAGAAAGCTGCTCAAACGATGCAAACTTATGGTCAACAAACAGATCTTTGCAAAGCTTGATACCCTTGTTGTACCATTCCTGAAACACTGAGTCATGTAAGGAGGGTTGGAAGAGATGGTTAGAGACAATAGGACTGGACAGAGAGAAGCCCAGAAGACCGCAGTGCTTTCTGAACTGAGCCCATACTCTCAAGGTGTGCCTAACAACTGAGTTATTGATTAATTTTATTGAGGGGATGGGGAGTGCAGATCCAAGGAGTGCAGAGACAGAGAGATTTTTGACAGACTTTATCTCCATTTCCACCCAGGCAGGCCGATTAGGTTGGTTATGAAAATATGCCCAAAAGATGACAGATCGAATGTTTGCTGCCCAGTAGTAAAAGCGAAAATTAGGCAGAGCCATGCCACCATCTCTTTTAGATCTTTGAAGTAGGGACTTATTTAATCGTGGATGTTTACCTTTCCAAAGGTAAGAGGATATAATTGAGTCTAAAGCACCAAAGTAAGATTTGGGAATGAAAACAGGTACAGACTGAAAGAGATATAAAAATTTAGGAAGAATACTCATTTTAATGGCATTAATGCGGCCCACCAGGGACATGGACAGTGGTGACCATTTTTCCAAGTCCTTTTTAGTTTGGGTTAACAACCTAGTAAAATTTTCTTTAAAAAGGTGTTTATGTTTCCTTGTGATTGTAATACCGAGATAGGTAAACTGATTTTTCACTATCTTGAATGGAAAATTGTACATACCAGTTGTTACTGCTGTATTATTAAGCAGAAAAAGTTCACTTTTGTGCAAATTCAATTTATACCCTGAAAAGTAGCTAAATTCACTAAGCAATGACAGCACAGGTGGAAGGGAGGAGATTGGATTTGATATAAAAAGTAGAAGATCATCTGCATAAAGGGAAACTTTATGTTCTTCTCCCTGCCTCCAAATCCCAGATATATCCCTACAACTGCGGAATGCAATTGCTAGTGGCTCAATGGCAAGGTTAAAGAGCAATGGGCTAAGAGGACACCCCTGACGAGTTCCCCGCTGAAGGCTGAAAGGTTGGGACTGCTGAGCATTTGTCAGAACTGAGGCAGTAGGGTTTGAATATAATAATTTAACCCAAGTAATAAAACTTGGACCAAAATTAAATTTTTCTAAAGCCCTAAATAAATACTCCCATTCCACACGATCAAAAGCCTTTTCAGCATCTAAAGAAAGGACACACTCAGGGATCCCCTCTGATGGTGTGTACAGGACATCCATAAGACGTCGAATGTTAGAGTAAGAAAAGCGATTTTTGACGAAACCGGTCTGGTCCTCAGATATAATAGAGGGTAAAACAATCTCTAATCTTCGAGCCAAGACTTTAGCAAGGATTTTAACATCCACGTTGAGAAGAGAGATTGGTCTATATGAAGAGCACTCTGTTGGGTCTTTATCTCTCTTTGCTATAAGAGTGATGCGAGCCTCATTAAATGACGCAGGCATCTTACCTTGCTTAAAAGATTCAGAAAGAACCAAAGCTAGTTGTGGTGCAAGGTATGAGGAGAAAGATTTAAAAAACTCTACAGGGAAGCCATCAGGACCCGGGGACTTACCAGATTGCAATGATGAGATAGCGGAACTAATCTCCTCTTGTGATATGGGCTCTTCTAATCTTAATCTAAAATCAGGGGACAGTGTTGGGATATCTAGTTGATTCAAGAAATTCTCAAGTGAATTACAGTCCTTTGGAAACTCAGAAGTATATAATCGAGAATAAAAATTCTTGAATGCATCATTAATTTTAGAATGGTCGGTAGTAATGGTACCATCCTCCATCTGAATTTTTGTAATGTGTTGTTGTGCTCTAAAACCTCTTAACTGATTAGCTAAAAGTTTCCCAGATTTATCACCATGAATGTAAAATTGGCTCCTACTCTTTAATAATTGGCATTCGATTACATGCGTCGAGATGAGTTCAAAATTAGTTTGCAATTCTATGCGTTTTTTATACAGATCAGGGTTTTTAAATAGAGCATACTGCTGATCGATTTCTTTAATTTGGTTGGTCAAATCTTTTCGTTCTTTATATGCCTTCCTTTTCATATTTGCAGTATACGAAATTATCTGTCCCCTGAGGTAGGCTTTTAGAGCATCCCAAACAGTTAAACATGACACTTCAGGTGTTTCATTTGTGTTCAAGTAAAAAACTATCTGGTCTTCCATAAATTTTTTAAAATCATTCTCTATCAATAATGAAGAATTAAAGCGCCAATGTTTATTAATTTGAGGAAGATTGGGGAGCTTTATAGACATAACAACTGGTGCATGATCCGATATCACAATGCTCTGATAAGCGCAGGAGCTAACCATGGGGATCAGTTGATTATCTAAAAAGAAATAATCAATTCTGGAGAAAGTATGGTGAACATGTGAGAAAAAGGAGTATTCTCTCTTTTTTGGATTAAGGAAGCGCCATATGTCAGAGATACCAAAACTGCAAAGATAGGACTGAAGTAGCATGGCGGATTTACTCAGAGGTATAGGATTGGGAGATGACCTGTCAAGTGATGGATCTAAACAGCAGTTAAAATCTCCCCCTAATATGAGAGAGTATGAGCTCAGATCTGGTAGAACAGAGAAGAAATGTTCAAAGAAGGAAACGTCATCGTAATTAGGGGCATATAAATTAGCCAACACTACATTAGTATTAAATAACTTCCCTGAAACAATGATATAACGACCATGTATATCTGCAATAATATTATGCTGCTCAAAAGAAATGTTTGGATTAATGAGAATTGAGACACCCCTAGCTTTGGCCTGAAAGGTCGAGTGGTAGTGCTGCCCTCCCCAACGCGACATAAGACGAGAATTATCGGAACTGCGAATGTGAGTTTCTTGTAAAAATGCGACGGCAGTGTTAAGTTGTTTAAGGTGTGAGAGCACCTTCCTTCTTTTGACCGGATGGTTTAAACCCTTAACATTCCAGCTCACAAAGTTTAAAGAACTATTCATTCTCCCTGAGAGGAGATGCACATAGATAAACATAAATAATAATGAAATGCCCAGCGTCAGTCCTAAAACAGAAGTGTAAAACACAGAGCAACCTATCAAAGATACACCGTGTATACTGAACTAACACAATACTGGCTTTGGAGAACCCCCACCCCTGCCCCACACACCCCTCCCCCACACACCCCACTACCCCCAAACAAACAAAGATAGCTGCTAGGAAACAAAGCAGCAAGCTCTTCCATCCTTCCATTTTCCACCTAACCAATCTTCCTGCCGCTAACCACACCATCTTCTGCTCCGACACAGTTTACAAAAACTAAGAATTAAATATATAAATAAAACATTTCCCCACTCCAATACTGAAATCTCTCAATAAGAGAAAAACACAAAACAACCCCCCTCCCCCCACGTCACATTGTAACTCTAAAAAAATAAACAGACATGTAAATTACACGTGACTAGAAATAGAGAAAATAATAATAGAAAACCAACAACAACTACACGTGTTTAACACAATACTCTTACCAGGAAAAAACGTAAAAATGGCTGGATTTAAAGTTAAAAAGGGTACTTTCCTGAGAATTGTAGTATTAAAAAGAAATAAAACTATAGTGCACTAGGTAGTTTTCGGCAGACTGTCTATGTGTTTCTGCGCCTCTTCTACCGAGCGAAGCCACTTCTTCTGTCCGGTAGAGAGAGTGATCCGGAGCCGTGCTGGATACAGGAGAGAAGGCCGGAGTCCACGGTTGTATAACTCAGACATAACGTCTCTATACTCGGCTCGCTGGCTTAAAACTTCGGGAGCGTAGTCTTCCACGATACGAACCTGCTGACCGCGGTATTCCAGCTTCCCTCTCCGCCGAGCCTCCCGAACCAGAAGGTCTTTAACCTGGTACCGGTGCACACGGAGAATGACGGGCCGAGGTCGCTGACCTGAAGCGGGTTTGGATGCAGGTATGCGGTGGGCTCTGTCAATCTCAGGCGGGGATGGGAGCGTTTCACTTCCAAACACCTCGCACAGAAACTTCGAGAAAAACTCGGTAGGGAGTCCACTCTCAGTACCCTCCGGAAGACCCAGGACACGCAGGTTCTGTCTCCTGCTCCGGCCTTCTAGGTCTACGACTTTGGCCGTTAACTTAGTGTTGTTTTCCCGAAGTCCGGAGCAGATGTTCTCTAACTCGGTCACACGCTGGCTCAGGTCATCTGTAGCGAGTTCTAACGAAGGTAAGCGCTGTCCATGGTCCTCTACTTGGGATTGAATTTGGTCCAGTTTACTTTCCAGTAAACTTAACGAAGATTTAAATTCAGCCACTAACGCTTCACGTTGTTTATCTAACAGCGCAGAGATGGCCTCGACTGTTAGAGGGGTCACAGTGTCGTCTTTTTTCCCGGCCTTAACACTCCTTGTAGCCATTTTAAATGTGAAAAGTATGTAACCGTGGGGAAGAGTACAAAGTTATTGTATCCTAAAGATTTAGTTTAGCATTTAGAAACGAATAAGGGAGTGAAGGAATGTAAAATTGTCGGAGCACCTAACTTACACGTCTACTCCATGTGGCTGCTAACCGGAAGTTCCGAAATTTAGATTTTAACTAGATGGCACGGTGGCTTAGTGGATAACACTGTCGCCTTGCACCTCCCGGTTCGAATCCAGCTGCGAGTCTGTGTGCATGACGTTTGCATGTTCTCCCCGTGCTTTAGTCCCAACGTGCTCTGCAGAACTTTCTGAAATTTCTGAAATGATGTTCAGTTGGTATTCATAATATGCAATATCTACAGTTCAGAAATCTGAATCAGAGAGGTGTATTTCTTGTAGATCTCGAGTTATAAAACAGCTACCCGCAATTATTGTTCCTTAACTACTTTTACATTCCTATTACTACAATTTCACATGCCTGTATAGAATCTTACATATTGTTCTTTTTGTGTTTCTCTCTGCAGAAGCTGGCAGCCGAGTGTCAGAGTGCTGGCTACAGCGGCACCCTGATCCCGTATAAATGCGACATGACTAATGAAGAGGAGATCCTTTCCATGTTCTCCGCTATTAAGACCTTGCTTCAGGGGGTGGACGTGTGTATCAACAATGCTGGCCTGGCACACAGCGAGCCTCTGCTTAGCGGCTGTACTAAGGGGTGGAAGAACATGCTCGATGTAAGACACACATCGTCTGTTCACAATTCTCAATAGAATGTATATATAGAATAGTAATGGTCTACAGTATTTACGGAAATACCGTAGACCATTACTGAAAAATCTGCATCACTTCCTTTTTTTTATAGCAAATTATTAAAAATTTAATTGCCCCTCCACATTGTACAGTATTCCGTACTCAAAGCTAAAGGCCAAATGAAATGTTAGAAATGTGTGCAACATTTTATTGGCCACGCAATGTTTAATCGGTACAATCTGTAATATGCACTCGTGACAATTACTTTCTATTTTTATTAAAAACCTTAGAAGAGGTCATTTTTCTCATAACCATGCATTGAAAAATTCCATAAGTGTCCAAACTCAATAATCGAACCTCAGGAAAAGAGCCTGGTGTTACCCTACACTACTGTTTGACTCCTGGGGCCTCTATATTTCCGCTTCATTGTCTCAGCCTCAGCGCTTTCTCCATACAGTGTGATTCATCGAGCTTTACCCCATCCATTATTCACTAGAAACCTCTTTCATTCAGCAACTAAACATTTCCCATGCCTGTGCATTTGTTGCCATGGCTAGATTTCTTACAGTGTGTGTGTTTTAGTGCCAAGTTTTCTTCTTTATTTAAGCCCCCAAAATCAAAATGATGATGAAATTGTCTCAGATTTATAGGAAGTAGGGTTCCTGCTCCTATCCTGGCATTAATTGGTTTTGATATGCTGGGATTGACAGTCTATTATTGACATGGATTATTAGAATTCTGATTAATGCTTTCCTGAGGATAGAGCAAACACTTTTCTGTTTCACTTTTCTATACATCCATTCATGATCTGTACTGCTTATCCTGTGTTGGGTCATGGGGAGCCTGGAGTCTAAGCACAGAAAGCTTGGGGCACAAGGCAGGGTACACTCAGGATGGGGGGCCACGTCATCAGAGGGGCACAACCACTAACACACTCACACATTCCAGACTTTTTCTATTCAATTTTTTTCTGTTCTGTTCTGTTCTCCTCAACACTGGAAGCTTAATTAAACTATTTCTAAAAGTCTTAGATAGATAGATCTTTAGATAGATATACTAGATAGACAGACAGATAGGTGGATAGTTTGTATTTCCAAACATCCAGTTGTGATGAGGACAAAGAGATGAGCCTATTTACTGTACATTGAGACAAATTCTTGGAGAGAGAAAGAATAAAAAGAAAGCCGTGGTTCCTTTTTACCTAGGAAATGTTGAGGTTGTTTCTTTTTTTGTAACTGGGCTACAGTGGTCTGTCCGATTGAACTGTGTCGATCACCTTCTTAGGTGAACATTCTAGCTCTGGCCATCTGCACACGTGAAGCCTACCAGTCCATGAGGGAGAGAAATGTGGATGATGGACACATCATCAACATCGGCAGGTCTGATAATCTGATTTTGAAATCTCACAACAGTTCTGTGATTTACTTTTAATTACATGTTATGAACTAAAAGAACACATAATAGTATTTAATCTGTTCATAGCTACAGTAATGTATGATACGGGAGAACCACTATGAAACACATGACTATTATCACAAACCTCAGTCCATCCCAGAAATACACAGAAATAACTTTAATCTGACAAAAGTAATAATAAATAAAGATTTTATGAATGTTAACGAATGAAAGTCAGACATTGTTTTTCAACCATGCTTCAACAGAATTATTAAAAAAAAAAAAAAAAAAAAACCTAGACAGGCCTAGACAAAAATGATGGTACCCCTAACTTAATAGTTTGTTGCACAACCTTTTGAGGCGATCATTGCAATCAAACGATTCCTGTAACTGTCAATGAGACTTCTGCACCTCTCAGCAGGTATTTTGGCCCACTCCTCATGAGCAAACTGCTCCAGTTGTTTCCGGTTTGAAGGGCGCCTTTTCCAGACGGCATGTTTCAGCTCCTTCCAAAAAATGCTCAATAGGTCAGGGCTCATGGAAGGCCACTTTAGAACAGGTCAATGTTTTCCTCTTAGCCATTCTTGGATGTTTTTAGCGTTGTGTTTTGGGTCATTGTTCTGTTGCAAGACCTATGACCTGCGACTGAGACCAAGCTTTCTGACACTGGCCAGCATATTTCTCTCTAGAATCCCTTGATAGTCTTGAGGTTTTATTGTACCCTTCACAGATTCAAGACACCCTGTGCCAAATGCAGCAAAGCAGCACCAGAACATAACAGACTCCTCCATGTTTCACAGTAGGGACAGTGTTCTTTTCTTGATATGCTTCATTTTTCCATCTGTGAACATAGAGCTGTTGTGCCTTGGCAAAAAGTTCCATTTTTGTCTCATCTGTCTGTAGGACATTCTCCCAGAAGCTTTGTGGCTTGTCAACATGTACTTTGGCATATTTCAGTCTGGCTTTTTTATGATTTGTTTTCAACAATGGTGTCCTCCTTGGTCGTCTCCCATGTAGTCCACTTTGGCTCAAACAACAACGACGGTTGGTGCGATCTGACACTGATGTTCCTTGAGCATAAAGTTCACCTTGGATCTCTTAGATCTCAAAGTCTTTCTGGGATCTTTTGCTACCATTTAAATTATCCATCTCTTTGATTTGTCATCAATTTTCCTCCTGCGGCCACGTCCAGGGAGGTTGGCTACAGTCCCATGGATCTTAAATTTCTGAATAATATGTGCAATTGTAGTCACAGGAACATCTAGCTGCTTGGAGATGGTCTTATAGCCTTTACCTTTAACATGCTTGTCTATAATTTTCTTTCGAATCTTTTGAGACAACTCTTTCCTTCGCCTTTCTCTGGTCCATGTTGAGTGTGGTACACACCATGTCACCAAACAACACAATGACTACCTGGAGCCCTATATATAGGCCCACTGACTGATTTCAAGATTGTAGACACCTGTGATGCTGCAGTAATTAATGGACACACCTTGAATTAACATGTCCCTTTGGTCACATTATTTTCAGTCTTTTCTAGGGGTACCATTATTTTTGTCTAGGCCTGTTCCATGAATTTATTTTTCTTAAATAATTCAGTTGAGGCATGGTTGAAAAGCAATGTCTGACTTTTATTGGTTAACATTCATAGAATTTTTATTCATTATTACTTTTGTCAGGGTACCAACAATTTTGTCCACGTGCTGATTCTCGCACACATACTGATTTATACAGTACGGGCATTTTGGGAACGCCAATTTACCTAATCTGCATGTCTTTGGACTGTGGGAGAAAACCGCAGTACCCGGAGGAAACCAAGAAAGCACGGGGGGAACATACAAACCCCAAGCACTCAGACACTCTGTCAAACTGCTTAAAGTGGTAAATGAGTGATTAGAAGACGCGACATAGGTTAAAAATCAACTTCTTCTATTCATAAAGGACAGCAATGATGCTAAAATGTGATTTTTTAACTCATACTGAATAAAAGGTTGAAGGTGAGTCTGTTTTTTTTTTTGCTGTATGCAGTATGTCAGGACACAGGGTGCTACACAGTAGTGACATGCATTTCTACGCTGCCACCAAATACGCTGTGACTGCTCTTACCGAGGGGCTCAGACAGGAGCTCAGGGAGGCCAAGACGCACATCCGTGCCACGGTGACGCCACAACCACATTCACACACATACTGTGCATACACACGAACACACACGTTTAGACATACAGTAAGCTTACAAGCAATTGATGTCTAACTCTCACAGCGTTTTGGTGATGCATTGCATTGCTCCTTTAACAAAGGTATGATGCAATATGAAAGAAAATAGAATTTAAAGGTAATTTGAGTAGTGACAAAAGAAAAGTTTAAGAGTTTATCAAGCAACAAGATTTCATTCTAAATAAAGGAGAAGCTGTTCAGTGAAGTGTCAGACATACGGTATGAATTATAATATTTTATACTGAAATTATTCCATGCAGCTTCAGAGCCATTAATACATCCCAAACCCTAACCAAACTCATATGAATATGATTTACAGTATATGTCTGAATATATGTTAGCTAAGTTTATGCCATCTCATTCTGGACAGTGTATATCTCCTGGCTTAGTGGAGACTGACTTTGCCTTCAAACTTCACAAGAATGATCCAGAGAAAGCTGCTTCTGTGTATGAAAGTATAAAGGTAAGCCTGGTGTATGAGTGTCTATAGGCATATGTGGTCATGTACTATACTAGGGTCATCCTGTGATCTGGGCCGTTTAATAATAATAATAATAATAATAATAATAATAATAATAATACATTTTATTTATAAGCCCCTTTCATAACACTCAAGGACACTGTACAAAACAATCAACAAACAAATGAGAAATACAAACAACCAAACAACACAGAAAAAACAAGAATGTACAAAAATCAGTAAATTCAAGGAGGATAAGCTTGAGTGAATAGATAGGTTTTGAGTCTGGTTTTAAAGAGAGAGAGAGAGAATCTAAGTTACGGATGTCTGGTGGGAGGGAGTTCTATAGAATAGAAGCAGAGCGACTGAATGCTCTATTCCCCATAGTACTGAGACTGGCAGAAGGTGAGACCAGGCGAATGAAAGCAGATGATCTAAGAGAACGAGAGGAAGTGACAATTTGAAGTAGATCGAGTAGATAAGGAGGGGCCAGGTTATGGATTACCTTGAAAGTGAGCAAAATGATTTTAAATTCAATTCTGTATTTTACGGGAAGCCAGTGAAGTTGCTGCAGAACAGGGGTAATGTAATGGAAAGAGGGGGTTTGGGTAATGATGCGAGCTACTGAGTTTTGGACAAGTTGTGACTTATGAAGTGATTTCTGGGGAAGACCAAAGAGTTTGGGGCATTAAAGGAGTTCCTGGGAGGCCAGCACTTTGGACATGAAGGAGATGGTCCTGATCATGGCTCCAAAAATTTTCTACCTTTACGGTTTTCAGGCACTAGTAAAAATCTGGGATATGTATATTAGTGTAGCAGGGGATTATATAGAGAAATAAATGTTGTTTTTTTACTACCTTTAATACTGTAACTGTATTCTGTTATTCTGCACTATCAAAGTCCCAGTTTGACTTGAACACCCCTGGTGTTATAGTACAGTCTTGCTAAGAATTTTTCCTCTGATTTTGTGTAGTGTTTGAAAGCTGAAGACATAGCCAGCGCGGTCATCTACGTCCTCAGTGCCCCGCCACATGTCCAGGTGAGCATTTTCACAGTTTGCCTCCATCCCTACTCCTTATCTGCATCATCTGCCTGAATGAATTTCCGCTGTATTCATGTCTGTAGATCGGAGACGTGCAGCTGCGGCCAGTGGAGCAGGTGTCCTAGTTACGGAACGGAGGCACACCGATGGAGAGCAGAGACGACAGAACCAGCAGCAAACAGTGTCTCTCTGGCAACACCTGCTGGACAAACTACAGAAATAGTTTTAAAACATGGAATTGAAGGGGATTTGTGGGTGGAGTGAATCTGAAAATCTGAAGCTGTGTGAGAGGGGACCGGCCCATAAGAGAGGGAAATTAAGAAAAAGTTATGATTGTTCCAATTTACACAAATACTGCTGCCTCGATATGATGGGAATTTATTTGGAAAATGGAACGTGGAAAATAGAAAATAGGGCTGAAAACGGTCCCCACTTTTGACCACAATGCACAGGTTTTTTCTTTTCTTTTCTTTTTTTTTCAGGTCATATGACATATCTGTTTTGAAATAAGACAAAATCACTGTCAACTCAGTGTGCAGCAACAAAAAAGGGTAGGAAACGCTGTTGCAATTATAATGTATTAGTTCAACTTGTATAAAGACTTCTAACCCATTAATAGTGTTTCAGCTACATTGAAGTAATTCGATACTATACAGTACTTAGCTAATATATTCCCATTAAAGTAAAATAACTTCATTTTGAAAGTTGTTTATAATTTATAAACTTTATAATTCATCAACTTACGATTGGGAAATATGATTCAAATTTTCACAAGCAGTTATTAGATGTACTCTAAAATCCAACGTCTATCTGCAATTATTCTATAAGGACTTAGCCTTCATATACTAGCTGTAACAACCGACAAGCTGCAGTAGTATAACAGATGTGTTATAAGACTTTATACAATTGCTTACAATGCATTATAATTGCGCTGTTAGTGCATTGATTATCGTGTTATTTTGTAGAAGTATTCTAACTTTTAGATTGTATGTAGATGTGTTGCTCATAACGTATAGCTTTCTGTAAATTCGTTGATTTGCAACCAATCAGGAGACTAAAGTACCTCTGAAGTGCAGAGCCTGAGCTTATAAATTGCATTTGAACAAATGGTTAAGTGCCCGTGCTTTTTAAAGCCTGCATCCAGTGCATGATTTTTATCTAACCTGGGAAGGAATTTGAATACCTTGATGTCATAAGGATTATTATTATTTTTTTTGCACTTTGGACTTAAAGGGTAAAAACACTGACACCTTTTCCCAGAGACATGTGACTAACTTTTACGTGTGTGCACATTTTGAAGAAGCTCTGCCTTTGTTCATGTGTACAGATGAGGTACTCTTGTGAACATAAATCAGAACGATTATTAATGCTGTGAATTGTGTGCTGTCTCTTTATTTTCTCCTGTTACCTGGATTAAACAGATACACCTTTTTTTTTTTTAAATCCCCACTACGTTTTATTTAGTCAACTTACAAAATGCAGGAGTTTTTAATGCTTCCAAAATCTAACAGAATTTTTCTTTTAAAGCCTTTTCCTTGATCATTATTCAATAACAGTAAATCTTATACCATAAGAGATGGCCAAAAAAAAAATCAACTTTATCAACCAAATCAACTAAAAATCAAAATTAACTTACTTGGCCCGAGAATTGTAAGGAATGAAACATGCTTTTATAGGAAAATAATAAACGACAAGGTGGTATAATGTAGCCCTATACCACCTTGTTTTTATACCAGCGACAGTTCTGAAGTGTTCATTCATCTTGCATCACAGCAGTTATCTTTCTTTTTGTATTGTGCAACAATATGGAGTACGGTGAAGTCTTGTTTGAATTAAAGAAATTGTTTTACTGTGACAGGCTGTAAAGTGTCTAAAGATACAATTTAAAAATTGGTTGTTTATGTAACAACCTCAGCAGCGACCTCATTTCCCCTCTCATTTTCCAACCTCTCAGCATTCAGGTTGGAAAAAAGAGATAAGACCAGTATACTAATCACTGGTCTTATCATCTGTCATCATCTGCACCTGTTTCTCACTGGTTCATACCTTAAGTTAGATGTTTTTTAATGCTTGAATGATCCATAGGTCACTATTTGGCTTAAAAAACATAAAACATTCTTCAGAAACTAGTAAGATACAGGTTTGGACTGAAAATGAGAGCCAAAATATTCAGGGATTCAGGAGAACTATTTAAGATCCTTTCGTTTCTTTATAAACAAAAAATTTCTTTTGCACAGTATCATACTCTATTAACAGTTGCTTTCAATGAAGTACTGTAAGTTCAACTTTAACCTCCAGTATCTTAAACTTAAAGAAACAGCCTCTGAGCGTTACAGAAATGTGTTATAATCAAGCTTAGATTATATTTATACAAGCCCCTAAGAAAAAGAGATAACATACTGTATGAGATATAAAACACATTAATATTAACCTGTGGTTTGACTTGCAGTGAGCATTGTGTGTATATTGCAGTGTGTATAGAATAGTATCACCTTTTGACCAATCAGATTCAAGAATTCATTAAAGTTGTATAAATTATCGTGAAGAAAAATGATCATTTTCAGTAATTATTAAAAACAATTGCTGATTTTTCCACTTAAATACACAAAAACTGGAACCCCATGAGTGACATTTTGACTAAAGCATGTCTTTAAGCTTTATTAATTTTCAAAGAGTTAATTGTGCCCTAACCCCTTAGAGTCTAAGTTTACTTATCAGTTAATCGTCTTACACCATATTTATTCATTAACCGCAGTGAAACTAATAATAAAGGAGTATAGTAAAAAGTTCTTTAAAAAAAAAAATTTAAAATAAAAAATTTTTAAAGGACAGGGTATGTTTCAATACACCAATGGCTTCTGGGGTTTAAGAGATAAATGGTTGGTTTTAAGTTTCAACTTTATTTGAAATTGGCTGATTGTGTCATGGTGCTCAATGCAAAAAAATATAAAAATAAAATGTAATAAAACTAATGACAAGAATACTGTACATAAACACAGTTTGCACAGTCAATGGTAATAATTCTTCAAAGGTTTTTTAAACGGATAATGATAACGGATCCTGAAAAAAGGGTCTATTTGTATCTTTTCCTTAGAATTTAGGGATTTCCTTAGAGGGCCCAAACAAATAATCTTTAATTGTTCTAAAAGGGACATTTCATAGTGTTCAGTACAATGATCAACAATATGAGATTGGATGTAAAAGGTCACCTTTTACAAACCTAAACTGAGGACGTGCATAAGCATCTATCCAAATGACTGCAGGATATGCAGCGTCCATTTTGCATATGTGTTGCTGACAACAAATATGAAGTTACCTTTAGGACACTGTCAAGAATCTAAAAGCAGTTGGAATGCACTGTGGGCCTCAGGTTAGAGACTGTCTAAGCGCAACAGTGTCATCAACTTTTATGTCATACTGTGAGCGTGTCAAAGACAATACAAGCCCTCTGTAACAGTAGGCAGCGTCATCTACGGCAAAAACTGGTACAGTAAAACTGTGAAAAACTGGTCAGGCCAACTCATAATTACTAAAACCCAGGATCAGTCTGTGGACCATCTACAGTAACAGCACATATACTGTAACAGGGAGAAGTAGGGACCACAAAAACACTGGTGCAGTGTGAGGAGCGGGAGCAAGTTGACCACACACTCAATATGAATTCTATATTTTATAATAAGTAATGTGTTCCAAATAAGACACTTGTGAGGGGTGTTTTTATCAAACCGGGACCTTCGACTGTGCAGAAACATAGAGCACAATCATGAGAGTAAATCTTCCTTTATGTCTCAAAATAATTAAATGCTACACTGATGCACTTATCCAGCATTTCACTAGTGCTTGGATACCATCAAGGTAGAAAGTTTTCTCAGTATGGCAGAGACATGATCAGACTGTCTGCTTTACATCTGAAACACTGGCCTCCCAGGAATTCCTTCAAAGGTCCAAGCAAGTGGCCTGAGGTGAGGTCAGAACTGTATTGGCGATGTGGCGATAACTCCACATAAGAATTTGCGTTCATCTCTTCATCACAGTTCAAACCACTTCCATAATCCTCACAAAGATACATTGATGTTCTCGTGGCTCAACATCTTACAAAACCATTTTATTATTGTTTTTTTACCTACTTGTCACTCATCTGTATTTAATTTGACTGTTTTTCTCTGTAAGTCATTGTTACACAGCACCATTCCTGCAACAAAGGTGTTTTAGCTAAAGCTAATGAAAACAATTTTGCATAACTGAAAACCATACCTCAGGTAGAACGCCATGTGTGTAATATTATAATTTTTTAGCTCTAATGCTCAAACAATTAATTCAGTTACAACTATTACAACTAAGTAATAAATGCTGCACACTTGAAGAATTTCATTTAATCACCTTTAGCTTTAGTGATGTGATGATCAGTTCATCTAAAAAATGATTCCTCAATCCTGGTCATTCAGTACATTTAGGTCGAAAGCTGACTTTATTTTATTGCCACATAACATTGCTGAGTCTAGACGTGACCAACTGAAGCCACCAAAAATCATAACACTTCCTCCAGAGGCTTGTACGGTGGGGCATCACTTCATGTGCTTCCCTTCTTACTCTGTTGCACTTATTGCTCTGGAATTGGGTCAATCTGAACTCATCATGATTTTTTTCAATTGCTCCAAAGCTCAATATTTTACTCCCTAGCAAACTGATACTATTTTTCTGATTAGCCTCACTAACAAGTGGTTTACTCATGACCACACAGCTGTTTAGTCCCAAACCTGTGAGTTCTAATCACATTGTGCGCATATGGAAATGCATTTTTTTTTTCAACCACATTTCCTCTGCAGAGTGGACGGCTCAGCAATATCCTTCCAGGTTTGGTTAATGTATGGAAGGGTTCTTAACCCAGTTCCACAAATTTTAAACCTTCTTAGTTGTTCTTTTTGCTTGATGCAGCCCAAAAATTGAACCTTTCTAAAATGGCGACTTTTTCTTCATCAAGGCAATGTGTATTATCACAGTCTTTGTCAATGTTGAACATTAACCCCAAATCAACAGAAATGTCATGACATCTGCATTGTCAGTAAAGGTACTTTTTCTCTACAATATATTTGGATTAATATTCCCTAGCGGTTAAGGATTAGCAAGTCAATCAGCACTATCTCTAGCATGCTATTTGTCCAATGTTGCTCGTAACCAAGAGCAATGTAGTTAAACTGAGTTACTTAGCAACCTGTGTGATTTATTTTCTTTAAAAATGTGGGTCTATACTATCTCCTGAGCTAGCTAAATTAATTATGTTCTGGGTTGCTAGCTAAGTTGAAAAGTAGCTAGTTTGCTAACTAGTGAGGATAATGATGTAATGAGGTTATGTCTGCTGTCTAATAATATGAGTATACTGTATATACTTCGAAATCAAATGTGTTTTCAGATATTATAAGAAATTTTAAGATACTGAGTTCTTTTATTGATGCTAGATTGATAGCTTGATTGGTCTTTGGTATACTTGCAGCAGATTGCAGTGCCTTCTGGAAAATTCTGTATGTTATGTCAACTTTACTAGAGCAGAAATAGTTTGAGTAAAAAATTACAGCATATTAAATATATCAAATGATAAATTTGCAATTTATTGTAAAATGTATCTACCATGAATCTTACACACAGTTATTCTTAAAAATGGTCACTAGGTGGAAGCAAAGTACAAGGGGGAAAAAAAATCTAAAACAAATCTAGAACTTTTTGTTCTTATTGTATAGTAAAAATTAACACATCTACATAGGAAATATACTTTTCAGAGATGTGTGTACTACAGAGAACATTACACAAGTCGTTTCTTGGTAGTTAAAGATATGTAAATGTAAATTGATTATATAATGTTAAAACTGTTGCAAATCTAATGGATTTATTATTGTTTTGTTTTTGTTCAAAGCCATTTTAAGTGTAATTTTATGTTTTTGTTATATTTTTTTAAATGCATGTATGTAGGGAATGTGTTTAATTATATGTATATGTCTTGGAACATACATTATGGGCTAATTTGAGTTACTAGTACTACAGTAAATATCTATATCAGGTGTTTTTTTTAATCTGAACATACATTTAAATGATATACATTTAAAATACTACACAAACAACAGTTTTTATTAAGCTTTAAACATTGTATTTTAACAAATGTCCATGAGAATACCACAACCATTGTTCCTTTCCACTTATCTCTGTGCAGTATATAACAGTAAATCTTTGCTAGAGAATGTTGCGTTAGTATCATAGTCATTGCCACTTCTTAAAATTCTACAAAATGGGAAAAAAACAAGATTTTATTTTTAGTAGACTAATAAATAAATGCCTACTTCCAAGAACCATTTATATTCTCTTGAAACCTCTTCCAGTACAGGGATTAACACTCTTATTAGCTTTCTTGTTTGTGCATGTTGTAGAAATCTAGCTAACCAGCTAACTATCAAAAATACACAGCCAGGTGCATTTTCATTAACGCACACAGACTTAACACAGAATAAATCACTTTTTTTTTGTTTTGTGATTTAATCTCTATCTAAAAGAGATTCTAATTCATAAATTAGTGCTAGCTCTGCTTAGTTAGCTAGTCTAGACTCCCTAGCAACCACTCACTCTTAATCATCGTCTACACTGCATTATCACAGGGTCACGGGGGCCAGGAGCCTATCCCAGGAGACTTAGAGCAGACCCTGGGGTGCCAAACCATTACCGATAGACACATGCTCATTTACACACTACAGACCATTTGGGAACCCAATTAGCCTAATCTGCATGTTTTTGGACTGTGAGATGAAACCCACCAAACTCCAAACTCCTGGACTGTTTTACACCCAAAATTATTCTTTTGCATCTTCTCCAAAACCTTCCTTTGTTGCATCAAAGTCCTGTGTCACATGTGTCCCAAAAGGTTTTAAAATGTTCAGTTAGGTGTGCTCCACTCTGATTGGGCTAGCATTAAAAAAGAATTATTGGCAATATTTCTGCAATATTTTAAATATAACAAACACAGAAATATTTTTAACGAAGCAAAAAAAAAAAAATAAAATCTTATTTTAATGGACAAACTTTACTGGGCTCAAGAATAATTACATTGCAACTGATGACCTGCATAGTAGGCGTGGCTTTCGATAAACGCGATGGGCGTTTTTTCTTCTTCCCCGAACCAGATGGGCGTGGCTTTTGGTAACCCTCGATGGGCGTGGCCGATGTAGCGTAAATTCTCGCTCGACCACGATCATATGTTGTGGATGTACGGTCTCGCCATTTTCACCAAAGCCGTAGCGTGATTGAGTTTTGTTTTGTTTGTTTGTTTTAAAGAAAGGCTCTTTTAATCTTTGGATATTTCACCGAACGAATAAAACTATGGGAAACTGCCATACGGTTGGACCAAACGAGGCTCTGGTAGTCTCAGGTACGATTCGCTAATTTCTTCTATAACGTTAGCTGTTGCTTATAGCAACGTTAAGGGTTAGCGCGTGCGAGGCTTTTCGTAGCTTCAAAACCCCCCAGAAACACCGTCCAACCTCACTCTTCATGTGTTAGACTGAAGATTACGCATGGTGGAACTTCCTATTATCTGTTTTCTTTTTATGCGAACTAAAAAAAGGCTATGTTGGTTAAACTTTAGTCGACGCAGGCGCGTAACAACGTCTCAGCTGCTAGCACGGCGAATGTATCGTATAGGTTATTGTAAACAACATGGCTGAATCCCAAATGGCTCACCCTTCTCTGTAATAGTACACTCCACAGGCCATTATTACCCAACATCTATAGTAAACTATTACGTCCAACAGGATGCCGTTTAGTCTTCAGCCCAAGAGTGCGCATGCTCGTTGCTGAAACGTTAATAAAATTAAATAACTATATATAAATACATCAAATTATTTAATGCATTGTTTAGGAAATTGGGGGGATGACTGACTGGTCGCTCAAATGTTAGGTTTAGTTTCCTAAACCTGTAAAATGTAAAATCTCATTTATTTAATCTAGAACACTATTTATGCCAAAAAAAAAAAGATTAATAGACGTGTAAATCAGTTGATTTAAACCTCATGATCTTTCAGGCAACTTCATAATAATCATTAAGGACCTTACATTTATAATCAGTGTCCTGAGAGATTAATGTGAGGTGATTAAAAAAATAAATAAAAAAAAGCAAAAGTCATCCAGGGTTAATTTGCCACTTGTGAAACATCCACTAGCTTTGTAATCCCATCTGGTTATTTAGAATTACTTTGGATTTTTACTCAACAAGCTTGCAAAATATCCAGTGTGTTTTTCTAGATTATGTAATGGCATGCTTTAGAAACCATTCCCATTCATTTTTATTAACCAAAAAACAACCAATTCGCACACAACTCAACAGTTATCCTTTTTTTAATCCAATTTTTGATTAATAAGTTTTACATATGTTTGCTTTTTTTTTTCCTCATTAAATGGGGTATGTATTATATGTTTAAATGGGAGTGAGGTTACCGTGATCCCTCTAATGAAGTCAAACAATGTCTAGTCAGGTTCAGAAATGTAGGTTACAAGTACTAAATTATCTACACACACGTACCACTGAAAATTGTTTGTTTTAAAAGATGCATGAATTGTGTTTTGAAGGTTGGTTTATGAGAATGGATTCTAAAACATGCCATTTTATAATCCAAGAAAACACACTGAGCGTTTACATTACACTGGATATTTCGAAAGTTTGTTGAGTTAAAAAAAAAGCCAAAGTAACTGTAGATGACTAGTTGGGACTATAAAGCTGATACCTAAAAGATGTCGCTTTGATGACAAACTAGTTTCCGGCGCAGTCCCACATGATTACTCAATCGCAATTTTTTCCCGATAATAATACATTTTCTGAAAGGACAATTATTTATACCACTTTGTAGTTTTATGTAGTTGTATGTTACGTACTATCGGCCTCAATAAGACTAGCCTGACCCAAATGCAAAAGTTTATTCAGAAATTATTTCCTTATATTATTTTACTTTCTTCTTATATGGTTGAGCCAGTGGATGTTCCTTTACGTACAGTGGGTTATGTAAAACATGCGTCTATTAAAGTGGCAACCGTGTGCTGAGCTAGACTCGTTGATGTTGGATTTTAACTGGTTTAAAATCTACCTAAATAACTATACTCACTGTAGACCTCTATTATTAATGAGTTTTCCATAACAAACCAGTGGCAGTCTGGGAAACCCCATCAGATGTCACTGTGACTGTGATGAAACCTGAAGAAACATGCAACGATTCATGGGATGTTGTCTGTAGAATACTTTGGCACTTGTAATTTAAACCAACTTAATTGAATTTTCCCAAATCAAATTGTGTAATTACTATTCTGAACTTGCATAGGTATTTTGCAGATATCAAGCTGGTTAGGTAAAAAGCCTGATTAAATTAACTCATCTGCACGAAAGATAATGCCTATAAATACCGGTAGGTTAGTTGAAAATTCAGTGTCATTTCAACATGTGAGTTTGTCCACGACAATCACATAGGCTATGGAGAGGAAGGAAGCACACATGTTGAGATTTTTGGTGTGTGTTTACTCTCATCAATCAGATTTCATACCTTGTTTTTTCCTGTTTAAACATAATTTTCCACTAGCTGTGTTTGTCAGTAATAGACTTCAAGCTGTTTGCAAGACTGTCTTCTAGCAGCCCTCTGTCTGCCCTGTTTTGTTTATTTTTCCTGTGCAGTGTGTGTCTCTTTATGATTTCTGCTGATACTTTAAAAAAAAAAAAGTGTATTTTCTACATTGGGCGTTATATATTTGAACCCTTTATCAGAATCCATGCTGTCGAGACAATGGATATGAAACAGGAAACTGTTAAATGGAGCTCCTCTTATACGTTCACACTGCATCCCAAGGTTTTTAGACATTCAGCTTTCGAGCCCAGAGGCACAAGCACGTGGGGTGGAGTTTCCCGAAAGCTTTGCCGGGTTTTGGTGTGATCAAGACAGTCATTTATATTAAGGCAATGTGGCTGGCGTTTCTGGAAACTCCTCTCTGCTTTATAAGACAAGTAACGGCTTTATGTTTTTTTTTTTTTTTTTTTGTCTGACCTTTATGAAGCTGTGAAACAGGTCCAAACACGCATGTTTGTCTTTTAGCCCACTGTTATTTGGCAAAGGTGAAATGAGGTGGAAAGTGAAAAGAAGTGTGAAAGACAAACTGCGGCTGTACTTTTCCCTGGTGCGTTTTCATAACAGGGAAATGACCCGCGTGTTGACATCGTGCACTCATGTTTAACGATTCCAGACCTGCTAACCTTTAGACATTTTTGCGTAGGAGCGCTGCAAGGTTACTCTCTGATTTAAATCTTGGCAGCTTCCTAACCACCGGTTAGCTCTGTGTGATCTTATAGCAACTATGAATCAATTCCTAACACATGCTTCCTCTGAACAAACCTACTGCTCGTTCTGCATCACAGGGTGTTGTAGTGTGCATTAAAAGAGAGTGCTGTCTGTGTTTCTGCATGCATAAGGTCAGACACCGATGATTGGCTAGAGTCTCTGTAGCTCCTTTTACACAGCATGTTCAAGGCATTATCATCGCGTCGCCATTGCACTTCGGCAGCAGTTAGTAGCAGAAATTGTATAAATTTCTATACTAGACACAGACAGTACTCGTCACACCTCTGATTGCAGGATGTCTATATGAATATATGCACATGTATATACATACATTCACATATGTTTGTAACCAACATATAAACCAATTAGATTTTTCTCTTTTTTCCTGTACGTCATAAACTGTTTCTTGCACAGTTTGAAGCGCATTGTAAATTTCCCAGACTTTGTCCATCCAAACTATATATTAGCATGATTTCTCAAAAAGTTGTTTGTAAATGTTTAGGGGATAAATACAGTATATGGAATAAAGTTTTCAACAAGCAGATGAGTGGATTGGGTTTTGGAGTTGATCCAGACAGAGCGATGTCATAGCAAGGGCAGATTTCTAAAATAGTTTGACTTGAGGATATTTAAAGCCTGTTTTTCAGGCATGCAGATTACAGACATTATCAAGTACTACAGTGATGACCTTTACTAGCATAGTGAAATGTTGTAGTAACCAGGTCCGAAGTAATTAGACTTTTCACTGCTCGCAATTTGATAGGGAGTTTTTTGCATGGATGCGTTTTTAGCATTGGCTTTATTTAGTTGATATTGAAGAGAATAATTAGAGGAGATTCTTTGAGCTTACACAAAACAGATCAGTATTATACATGATTTTAAAAAGTTTACCGACAGATTTTCTATTAAAATAGCTGAATAAATTTAACAAAATTAATAGATTTATTTTAAGTAATTTGTATTAAAGGTATTAAGTATATATATATTTTTTTTCTCAAACTGCACATCGTTGACATGTAAAAAAAACAAAAAAAACAAAACAGTGCTGAAGCATTTCTCACGTGAATCAGAATCCTTTCAACACAGAACAAAGGGCAACCTTGTGCTGTCAGTGTTTTTTACTTGGTGTTGATGTAATCAGATAGCAATAAAATGTCTCTTTATTTACAAAGAGTCCGTTTTGTGAAATTCTATTATTTATTTCTTTAATTGCAGTAGGCAATCCCCAACGGCATATCAAAAAAAGTATGCTATTTTTAAAACTTAATATAATTTTTTTAAACCGTATACTCAAAGATAACCCAGAATAGTAAGATTGTTATGTGTGCAAGAAGTGTTAGTGCGCCTGTCTCACCCTCAGCATGCTGGACGTTATAAGGTGGTTATAGCAATATCAACTAATTTAATAAACAGCGGAACTATTACATAGAACAACCTGCAGAGTTGAAAAAATGCGGTTGGCTGACGTCCTGTGGTTCGGAGGAAACGGGTGATAGTCTTCGGCCCTCCCGACTGAGTGGTAGTAGTAGCCTTAATGTGAGAGCCCTCTAGTGATGGGTAGAAATTGGACACGACTAAATTAGGAAGCAAATTGGGGGAAAATCTCCCCCCAAAATATATGCATATACTATTACATTTATTTTATCGCAATTGTTAAGGGTGCTTATAACTTTTGGAACAGGTGATTTTTATAAAAAGTTTTTAAAAATCCATGACAATCTTTTTATTAATTTTTTTATTTACTTGAGTTAAAGGTTGGATTTTGCTACAATTTTAAGTAGACGTTTATGCTTCTGCAATAAAAAAATAATTTGGTAGAATCCTAAGAACTTATCTTAACCAGGGAATGCCAATAATTGTAGATAAACATATAAATAACAATGTATATAAACATTTAAATAACTGGTACATACAGTACAATACATGTTTATTTTTTCCCTGCATTATTATAGTAAGTGTATATGGTAGAAAAGTCATGGGGTAATTGTGTTAAAACTATTTACTTAATATTGCATCTGCAGTCAAAGCTATTTTGTAATAGTCTAAGCATCCATGTGCTTTCATAGGTTTGTCCAGGCTGGCACACTACCCGAAGAAAAATACAAACCCTTGAGGATTGTATTAACAGTAAGATAGTGTTACACCAGTTCCTAACTATAGTCGTCTGTAAGTGTCTGTGTGGCCTCATGTCAGCACTCGGACAGCTGAAAACGTCTCTGTGGAAACTCTGCTTTAAGTGTGTTTGTGTCAAAAGGGATGCCTGGGTGTGTATGTGCGTGAGCCAGGGAGATAGTGAGGATTGCTGGAGCCTTTGTACACATTCAATAGCAAGCTTAAAGCCTGTTCAGATCTTATAATATTCGTACGTACCACATAATGGGGGTGTGTCCTGTTTCAACATGGCCTACGAGCTGGAATGCAGGAATGTTTAGTCTAATAAGACAAGTAACTTTAACAACCGAAAAGTTTTCAATGAGCATCACCTTTTCCACATTTTATGTTACAGCCTTATTCCAAAATGGATTAAAAAAAAATTCCCTCAGAATTCTACACACAACACCCCATAATGACAATGTCAAAAAAGTTTACTTGAGGTTTTTGTAAATTTAATAAAAAAGAAAACCTGAGAAATCACATGTACATACAGTAAGTATTCACAGCCTTTGCTCAATACTTTGTTGCACCTTTGGCAGCAATTACAGCCTCAAGTCTTTTTGAATATAATGCCACAAGCTTGGCACAACTATCCTTGGCGAGTTTCGCCTTTTCGTCTTTGCAGCACCTCAAGCTCCATCAGGTTGGATGGGAAGCGTCGGTGAACAGCAATTTTAAGATCACTCCATAGATGTTCAATCATATTTAAGTCTGGGCTATAGCTAGGCCACTCAAGGACATTTAGAGTTGTCCTGCTGAAAGATAAATCGTCGCCTCAGTCTGAGGTCAAAAGCGCTCTGGAGCAGGTTTTCATTCAGGATATCTCTGTTCGTTGCTGCAGTCGTCTTTCCCTTTATCCTGACTAGTCTCCCAGTTCCTGCCGCTGAAAAACCTCCCCACAGCATGATGCTGCCACCACCATGCTTTACTGTAGGGATGGTATTGGCCTGGTGATGAGCGGTGCCTAGTTTCCTCAAAACGTGACACCTGGCATTTACACCAAAGAGTTCAATCTTTGTCGCATCAGACCAGGGAATTTTGTTTTTCATGGTCTGAGAGTTCTTCAGGTGCCTTTTGGCAAACTCCAGACGGGCTGCCATGTGCCTTTCACTAAGGAGTGGCTTCTGTCTGGCCACTCTACCATATAGACCTGGTTGGTGGATTGCTGCAGAGATGGTTGTCCTTCTGGAGGGTACTCCTCTCTCCACAGAGGACCTCTGGAGCTTTGACAGAGTGACCATCGGGTTCTTGGTCACCTCCCTGACTAAGACCCTTCTCCCCCGATCGCTTAGTTTAGATAGCTGGCTCTAGGAAGAGTCCTTGTGGTTTCGAACTTCTTCCACTCATGGATGATTGAGGCCACTGTGCTCATTGGGACCTTCAAAGCAGCAGAAAATTTTCTGTAACCTTCCCCAGATTTGTGCCTTGAGACAATCCTGTCTCAGAGGTCTACAGACAATTCCTTTGACTTCATGCTTGGTTTGTGCTCTGACATGAACTGTCAACTGTGGGACCTTATATAGACAGGTGTGTGCCTTTCCAAATCATGTCCAATCAACTGAATTTACCACAAGTGGACTTTAATTTTGCAGCAAAAACATCTCAAGGATGATCAGGCAATTTTGAGCTTCATGGCAAAGGCTATAAATACTTATGTACATGTGCTTTCTCAATTTATTTATTTATTTTTAAATAAATTTGCAAAAATCTCAAACTTTTTTTATGTTGTAATTATGGGGTGTTGTTTGTAGAATTCTAAGGAAAAAAATGAATTTAATCAATTTTAAAATAAGGCTGTAACATAACAAAATGTGGGAAAAGTGATGCGCTGTGATTACTTTCAGGATGCACTGTATGTATATTTTTCCCCTGAAAGTGTTCCACAACTGCAATGTATCTCCCATACAAACTGCTGACCCCAGGAAGCAAACTGCCCCTCCTTACAGTGACTCAAACACCTACGTGATATTTATCTGTTTAGCCTGATTCCTAATAGTGGAATATCTTAGAAACACACGCTTCTGATTTACAGCTCATGCACGCTGTAGGGTACTAAAACACTTTCTCTCTCTCTCTAGCTTAAAAGAGGTCCTTTTGTTTGACACAGCTTTAAGTACCAGTCATTTAACATAAAAAGTAACGAAAGGTTTTCAAAGGTCACCGGAATTTCATTTTAAGTTTATATTTGAGTATCGACATCAGCATAAAAACTAAACTATAAGTGACTGGTTCATTGGGCAAATTCTCACCTCCTTGGTTAAAAGAAGTAGAAGCTTCACTGTCACATGCACAGGAGTGTACAAAGGGTATAATTATTTTAGCATCAACATGTAAAGCTTAGAGTATGATTTATCATAAAAAAAAATTATGCAGGTTTAATGTCCAATTTTTATGCCTAATATTCAGAACGATTGTTGCTCTTGGTTTTTTGGTGTAAAGTTTGCGGCAAAATATACAGTACCTAAATGAAAAGACGAACAATATTACCTTGCTGTCTTGTAAATCCCCATTTACAACCACTTCTGCATGAGTGAAAATACTCAACTATGAATGAACTACTTTGTCCTCCGTCAATTGACCCATTTTCTACAACAACGTCCACAACACAACTTCCTTTTTATTACTGGGAACATGCGTGTCTGGAGCTATGCCTCGTCAACAAACGCAAATGCGCATCCCAGATGTGTGACTGTTGGTACTGTACATTTTGCCGCTTACCATATTTTATTACCGTTGATATTTTTCCAAATAGAAAACAAATATATTAACTATTCAAAGAGTGCATTGGTGCCTCGGTGGTAGGTGTTTCGACTGCCGTGCGGAAGGCCCGTGTTTAGATTACCAGCCAATACCCAAACCCCAGCCACTGGAAACAGTGCCAGTCCCAAGCCCAGATAAAATGTGAGGATTGCATCAGGAAGGCCATCCAGTGTAAAACCTGTGCAAAGTTTGTGAGCAAAGCTTTATACAGATATATTATATATATATATCATATTTTCCAAACTGGAGCAGTTTATCACAACAGATTCTAAAAACTGTGTCTACTCTTTTCGAAGGCGTTGTCTCAAGATAGCTACTTTCTCACTGTGCAATGCTTTTACTTTTTGCACATTTGTGGTTTTACTCGCGGTTCCACTTGTGGTGAGCTGTGATGTTCTGGGACTGAGCACATCGATGTGGTATAGGTGTTGAGAGCAGATGCCAGGAAGAAGGTGGGAAGCTCAGAGAATCTTGAAAGAGCTTTCAGTGCCTGGGGCTTTCCTGTGTATTAACCTATATACATGTTAACATGCACAGCTCATATTGTTATTCATACATCTCAAATGACCGGTGTGAAACTATGAAAATCTGCATTTCAATGAGGAACCAGGCAGTGTGTGGTTAATAATCTGTTGAATTCTGTGGGTTCTATTGTTTTGGCGCTTTTTATACCCGCAATGTTTATCTGCATGTATGTTTCTGATTGAGATAATAATTTGACTTGTCCCTTATGTGTTGCCCTAGGTGGTTGTTGTGGATCTGATAATAAGACCTACACAGTTGGAGGATGGGCTTGGGCATGGTGGCTTCTCACAGACATTCAAAAGTAAGATTTTTTCATTATTGTTTTTCTTTTCCTAAGTATTTACATTGTTATTCCTCTTTAATACAAGTGTAAGTTTAACTCCCACACGGACACGCTTAATGCCTTCGGTCGTGTCTCACACGATAAGCGAGTGGACGAAGCTGCACATTTAAAAAAAAAAAAAAAAATTTATGGAGCTCCCTGTACATCAGTGATTACTGACTTTAAAGTTTATCACCACATTATATTAATGAAACTCCGCTGTTTTAAGCTGAACAAAATCATAGATAGCACTTTGATAGTAGTGCAGTGGAGATAGTACACTATTATTATCAGACTGCAAACAGCTGCTTTTATCACATTTGCACGGATTTCTGACGAGTTGCGTAAGGAGAGATTAGGCAGATTGCACGGTGCCGTACTCAGCAATTTTATTTAACGTGGAAATTTTGATGTATGTGCATTAAATAACAAAGCTAGTTTAAAATATTGACGATAGGAGCGTCTTTGTATAGTTTGTAAAAGTTTGATAATTAGTTTGAATAGTTTCAAATCAAAACCATAAAAAGTGAGACATAACTTTGAATTGTTTTTTGCTTTTTTTTTTTTTTTTCAGGGAAAATAGTGCTTCAAAGATGAAAAAAATAAAGATTAATTCGGAAAAAAAACTTTTTTAGAGGCAATTTCCAAAAAAAGAAAAAAAACCCAAAAACAAATAAATACAGTATTTGGATACAATAAGGATAAAAATCGTGAAATAAAATTTAATAAATAAGTAGCAGCATTTAGTCAATTAGACACAGATTTTTTTATATGTATGTTTTCAATTTGTTTACAACAATAATTCAATTATCTTTGGAGTCCAAAGGAGCTAAACTGGTCTTCATTTCTGGGGGGGTTGAGATAGCAGACTCTCTCCCCTATCATTCACAGCAACACTGGTTCACACACACACACACACACACACACACACACATCTCTATAGTGTTATTTGTTTTCAAACTAGTGAATGATCTCAAAATGTTGGAAGGAATAAAGTTACATGTTGTCGTCCAACCAGTTCTGCAAGTCAAAGCAATATTCAGAGAGAAAGCTGTTCAGGGGTAGATAACGCATCCAGGCATTCGTAAAGAGACAAACTAGTGATCTTCAAATGGTGTATCCTGAGTATACACACAGTTTATCATCAGACCAGCTCATTCCTTTTACACACATGGAAAAAAAATATATAAATTTTGTTGCTTGTTGACCGAGCTCCTAGTTTAAATCGCCCAGCGAAACTTGTTCTATATTAATTGCCATCAACTATTTTTAACTGGAGGAGTAATTTGGTTTAGTTTTAGGTGGTTCTTTTAAAATGTCTATTTAATATACCGTTTCAAGTATAAAGGTTTTTTTTCCCATATCATTCTGCTTTTAA
Organism: Clarias gariepinus; assembly: GCF_024256425.1. Taxonomy (NCBI): domain Eukaryota; kingdom Metazoa; phylum Chordata; class Actinopteri; order Siluriformes; family Clariidae; genus Clarias; species Clarias gariepinus. Next base: position 7,408,144 of record NC_071123.1, on the reverse strand, counting down.
CTGTATTGTCTTAACCTGCTTGTGTTTTTTTATGCATCTTTGGTATAATTTTTATAAAATGTTGACTAAAACGATTGCTGTTTCTAATCTCATGATATCTGCTTTCTGAAAGTTCTCTAAATGTCATCCTCTGTATGCAACATTCTAACCTGCCTCGCTCTGTTTTCAATCCTCTCTTTGGCTAAACGCTAATTTTCTGGGATCCTAAGCTTGCCACTTGTTAAAAGGGAGGTTTGTGCAGTGGGACCCTGTGCCAAAAATACTTTGGGTCTTTGGTTGGTGTGTGTCTGTGGAAGGCTTGTGTAAAATTCTTTATCAGATATTTGTGGGATGACCCCCCCCCACCCCCCACCCAATACTGTACGTCATTGTGACCTCCCAGAAGGATCGGCTGTTACTGTGCAGCCGGTGGAGCTGTGTGTGTGTTTCTGGTTTGCGAAAGGCTGAGCTTGTTCCTCTTAGCAGTGGGTCAGAGTGTTCCGGGAGTTCTTTCCCTCCTCCATCTTCCTGCCCCGAAGCACAGCAATCAGCTTAGAGGCTGCTGTTAGTGTCATGGTAATCTAATTTGATGAAATGGAGGAGGGGATGCAGAGCCACTGTTTGTGTTTTTCAGGATAGCAGATGTGCGCAGACTGGCTTTTGGAGATGCTTTGCTTCATAGACATCAGCGGTAATCATGTTTTTAATATAATCACGTGTAATGACTGAGGGCGTACTTCCTACTGCTGCAAGTGTAGCTAGATAGTGTGTTCTACTGAACGTTTGAAAGCATGCAAGCCATGTCACGTGACCATTTATGTCTGATCAGACTGGTGCAGATGAGAAAGCTGGAGTAATTTGACACTGTTGTGGCCTTCCTTAATAGGGTTTGGTCTCTGGATTTTTCTCAGATGAAGAGAGCAATTTCAGCAAATGTACAAATAATAACAACGGCATAAGAAACATGATCTCGAGCTGTGTGCTCAGATATTCTTTTGTCTCAAATGATCCTGTTTTGCATAAATGTTAGAAGTGAGTCAGAGTCTGCGTATGACATTCACATAACATTATGACCACTGACAGAGGACATAAATAACACTAAATCTAAGTGGCACCTGGAAGTAGGTGGGGTGTATTAGGCAGCAAGTGAAGATGTCCCTGCAGCTGATGTGTCGGAAACAGCAAAAAATGGTCAGGTGTAAGTATTTGAGTGACTGTGACAAGGGCCAGATTGTGGCTAGACGGCAGTGTCAGAGCAACACCGAAACTGCAGCTCTTGTGGGATGTTTCCAATCTGCAGTGGTCAGAACCTACCAGTAGTGGTCCAAAGAAGTAAGACTGGCGACAGGGTCAGTGGCGCCCAAGGCTCACTGATTCTTGTATAGTCCAATCCAATAAAAGAGCTACTTTAACGCAAATTGCTAAAAAAGGTGGTGCTGGTTCTGATAGAAAGCTGCCGGAAAATACAGTGCATTGCAGTTTGTTGTGTCCTCCGATAAAAACCTCTACGATGGGCATGTGAGCTTCAGGACTGGATCATGGCGCCATGGAAGAAGTGACCTGGTCTGATGAATCATCTTGTTGGTCTTGACTTATCTGCGGTGGAGATGATAATGGGATGCACTACGGGAATAACGCAAGTTGCCAAAGTCAGTGTGATGGTTTGGGCAAAGGGGCAATGTTCTGCTGGGAAACCTTGGGTCCTGCCATTCACTTGGATGTTATTTTAACATGTACCACCTACACAAACATTTCCACTGACCAAATCCTCCCTGTTATGGAAACCGTATTGGGAGTGATGGCTTCTTTCTGCAGAATAATGCACCCTAACACATGGCAAAAGGGTTAAAGAATGTTTAGAGCGGGCCTCCGAGTGCGTTGGTTCAATCCCCAGGTGATGCTGTTACCTCTCACAGCCGGAGGTCTAGAGAGAGCTGATTAGCTGAGCTCTCTCAGAGGGGAGGGATGAGAGGTACTTTGTGCTCCCACATTAATGACGGCTCTACAGCCAATCAGGGGCGTCTGTGAGCTTGCGCACGCGGAAAGAGCAGCTAGCGCTTTCCTCCGAGTGTGTTACTCCGCCTCTAACAGTGGTTCGGAGGAAACACAAGATGGTCTTCGGCCCTCCCGGTAGTAGTAGCCTTAATGTGGGAGCCCCCTGGTGACTGGGAGGAATTGGCCATGACTAAATTAGGGAGAAAATTGGGGGGGAAAAATATTAATTAAAAAATTTTGAGGAACATAAGAAGTTTAAGCCTCCAGATTTTCCAGATCTGAATTCAGTCAAGCATTTGTGAGATGTGCTGAAAAAAAAAGTTCAATCCAGGACTTGTACACCTACACATCTTGATGCCAGATACCACAGCACACCTTCAGAGGTCTTGAGAATGCCATGCCTCAATAGGTCGTTGGTGGCAGAAGTGACCTAATCAATATAAATTTGGGTGATTTATAATGTTATGGTTGGTGTACTTGTATGTATAAGTGGAGAAAAACTGTTTGCATCAGAGAGCCAGATTATTATAAACATCCCTTACCACTGTATGCATCCAAGTAAAGTCTCTTGGACACAAATGTCCCAGTGTGTGTGAAGCCACTTTCGTGCATCCTGTTTAAGATGAGCGTTTACAAAATGCTCTGAGCTTTAAATTCCAGTACACACATTCATACCAAACAGCAACATAACCTCTGTTGTATACCTCCCAAAACAACAAAAACTGAAAGTAAGGCTCAAGGTGTTTAAAAGTCAGTGTAACAGATGGTTTTGAAAAAGGCAGCTGGAGTTGTTTATTTAAGAAGACACACACCAGTGGTCTAGCTTTAACCTTTGACTAACTCCTTAAACCCCAATCATGTCTTTCTTTAATACGCTGATATCATTCTGCTGTCCTGTTACCCGTTCCCCCCTGTTCCCTTCCCTTTTCCTCTTCGCTCATCTGCCTGCAAAGAATTTCTCTGGAGGTAATAACAGTCCTGTGTCGCTGCGAGAATATTGAAACATCAGAGGGCGTCCCCCTGGATGTGACCGGGGTGGCTCAGGTAATCCAATCCAATCCAGTCCAAGCAAACAATAGAAAAAAAAAAAAATGAAAAAACAACAGACAAACAAATCCACTGGACTGAAAGACAACAGCAGGGCAGCTTGAGGCAAAATTAAACAGTGGAAATCTGTTTTCTCACACGCATGCTTTTCTGCTTCTGCCTGGTCTGGGCAGACACAAACACTCTTACCTACGCAATGCTGCTTTCATGGTTTTCTTCTGTAGTGAAGGGGGAAGAGAGTCAGCTGTCACCACCACACTGTTGGCTTTTCTACACCATCATGCATTAAAGTATTTCCATGTGCACTGTCTAAAATGAATCTGAAATCATTCTGTCTATTTCTTAATTTATTGAGAAGTTTATTAACTTTCTGAAGTGAGTCTAAGCATTTCATTACATTTTTATAAGCAGTGCACATGGATCACATTTCTGGAGTGAATGTTATTTTTATTTATTTATTTATTTTTATTTTTAGATGTTGTCATATCTTCTTTTATCTATTGTTCTTCCCATCTTTCTTCCTCCATTTTCTTCTGTAAACCATCAGCCCAATTTTTTTTTGGTTTGTTCTTTTCTTTCTTTGCGTCTCTCGCAGGATAACACTAGAGATTATGACCCTGCAGCCCAAGTGTGAGGATGTTGAGACAGCGGAAGGGGTAGCGCTTACAGTCACAGGGGTGGCACAGGTAAAGCCAGAGCACCGCCTCCTTTTTTTATTATTTTTTTTAAAACAGGTCTCCCTCAAGCCCTTCCCCCCACAGTTCTGCCCTTCAACCTTTTCAGGTTTCTAGCTTTATTTACTCAAGCAACTGAAAAAAAGGCATTTTTGGTTTCTGATTGCACAGTCAGTTGGAGACTCATGTTTTGAGTACTGACTGGATGACTGCAACATGAATAAGTGGTTTGATTTTATATTATTCAAAGTTCATCCGCCCTTGCCAAACTTATAGCCTCTGTGCCCCTAAGCATAAATTATGTGCATCAATCTGATTATCTGATCTGATTATTGGCAGATGAACTTGATTTCAAAGCATAACAAGACAAAACACTTGCATTAACTCAAGGCTGGGCCTTGGACTGGATTTTATAGTCTTTGAGGATGCTGAAAATCTGAAATCTTGAAACCTAACTCTGGGGGCTGCCTGTACAGAAATCATTGATTTTTATAATTTTTTTCTTTTTCTTTTATGTATTCCTGATAAGAATTTATTGTAGTGGACGATTTGATGTACTTCATGGAGCTGAGTTTTCACCAGATGGGTAGTTTAGTCTTGCTTTGACTAATTTGAATATCATTTGTTTAGTTAAAGAAAAATCCACATTCCAAGAGACTTTACCAAACTGCACGAGTGCTTCGCGTGTTAATATATTATTGTAGCACCTGCGTGCTCTGTGCTATTAGTTTTTTTATGTACCTTTTGTGGTATCCTTTATCCACCTCTGTTAACCATGGTTGGATAATGGCTGTACTGTCAATAGTAATAGAGATTATGCTGTTCAAGCACTATAAACCTGAATGTTGATCAAGATGGGAGACCTTAAAATAATCGTATAAGTGCAAGTGTCAATTTATAAAAGAAGGGATTAAATGTTTTATTTTAATTCTGAGTAGTTTCAGAGTTATGGACAATTGATAAAGTGGGAAACAGACATTTTTGGACCATGCTGAAAGGACCAAGAGGAAAATAGTATGTGTAGGAGTAATAATAATAATAATAATAATAATAATAAAGGAATCACTATCTGTGCTTGTATTCCTAACAACAAAAAAAAGAAAGCCTTGAATCAAAATCGGGTTTTAAAAAAAAAAGAGAGAGAGCTTTGCATTTATTGATTATGGTTCATAGTGAGTTGATGGTGTTCTGTAAAGCCTTTTTATAATATATAATGTTATAATCTATATTATAGCATTGCACAAAAAGTCTTTAGTAAGTACAGACAATTTAAATTGATGTTTCAGTGAATAAGAATAACTCTTCTAGCAAACAGTTTTGCCATCAAACCCAACTAATTTTTAGTTTCCTTGCATCCTGTAATATCGTTAGAGGGAGGAGCCATGAAGCAAGGCAAGGAAATGAGGAAATACTGTCAAGCACTTGTAGTCTTTCTGACAAAACTGATATAGTTGATTTAATAGGGGAAGGTCTTGCACCATAACCCCCTATATCTTCCCCCTTTTATACACAATAGCCCAACAGAATGGCCCAGTTTCTTTTTTTCATTTCTTGTTTCACCTTAGTTTGTAAACCTAAAATAAAAAAAACAAAACATCTGTATTAATCCCCCATGAAAATTTTTAGAAAGCCCAGCAGTAGACACAGATGAACCCTGATGAAAAGACCTTTTTTTTCTATTCCACTTTCTTTACATTTCTTTTAATCATATTTTTTCCCCTTTCATTTTGCGAGAATGATTGTGTTTGTACATTATGTGGTGGACGGTTTATTCTCACAGATGCATGCAGTTGTGATTTGAATGTCTGCCTGAGCTGTGCTCCCTCTGTAGGCGAAATCTGGTAGTGTAGACTTTTCCATCTACACACACTGGTTAAATCCACCAGAAAATGAGTAAACATAGAAGAAACTGAAATGACTCCCATTAAGATCTGTCATAAGAATAAAAAAATTTATTCAGACTTTTTTTAACAGTTCTATGTTGAACCTGCAAATCTTAAAATTATCCTGAAAATTAATTTATTCAGGCTAACTAACGATTCCATGCACTGCCCAGTGTAATTTTGGGAGTCATTTAGAACTCTGTGTTTGATCTTGCATGATGTTTCCACCACCCACATGTGCATCATTAGTTGAAAAACACGATTGTTTTATTTTTATTTATTTATTTATTTATTTTAAGTGGCTGCTCACTTTTTCTCCACCCCACATTCACCTTAGTGTAAGAGTATGGCTGCAGGCTGCTGATCTGTGGCCGGCTGGTTGCAAGGCTGCTGACGAAATGGCATCCTGGATCAGCTGGTCCCAGATCAGCGCAAAAGGATGGCTCCTGCCTGAAGCCAGAGGTTCTCTTAACACACCTACTTTTTATATGGATCTGTCTGACGAAGCAGCTCACTCTCTTCCTATTTCACAGCAGGGGAATTCAATCAGTATTGAAAATTGTGTTATACAATTGTATCGGTTTAGATTAAGGCTCCAGTGCTTTCATATGTATATCAGTATAGCTTGTTTTTCTCAAGTGTGTGCGAGACAGACAAAAAATGTTAAGTACAGTTTTAAGGGGGTCAACAGAAAACCCATTTTCTTGAAGCTCTTATTTCTGAAAGTTAAAAGGGCAATTGTTGAAGTGGTCTATATAATGTAAAACATTTACACTATTTTAGTTTAATGCTTCATTAAATTCTTTAGTCATGTGTATAAGCTCTAAATCTGTATAATTTGCCGACTATTTCTAGGACTGACAGAATTTGCAGTCTGTTCTGTGGAACATTACCCCTTCTGATGAGCCTGTCTAGTCGCCCATGATCACCATCTGCAGCTTTATAAATGTTCCCATCGATCAAGCAGTTGGTTGTGATTTAGAGGGCTTGGTCAGAATCCATAAACTTTCAGTGGTAAAAGTCTGAAAGGATGAATAGGATGTCTGTGTTTGCCTAACCAAGTTTTTATGGTACCTTTTTTAGATGTAAAGGAAGTTTCCCACTCAGACCTGTCCCAGACATCGGAGTGGTTATTTGTACATTTATTATAATGCAAAGGTGTGACGGCGATAATCCATGGCAATGAAACTTTAATATAAAACATAATTGACACAATTCTTCTCAGTACTAGATGCACAGTCAAAGTCTGTTATTAATTAAAAGTAGCACTGGCTACTCATACTGAACTCGTATTAGATTCACTTTCCTTTACCTTTTTTTCTACAATGCAGAAGAAATAACTAATAGTTCCTAAGGCATCAGTATTGCAGGCAAGTTTGGTCTAAAGCTTTTGGATTCGCATTATATTTTCACAATAATTTTTTTTTTTTTTAGAAATCCAACAACTGCCCTTAGGCTTGAACTAGTATAGGTGTTTCAATTTAACAGGTTTTCTGTTCTTTTCTCAGTACAGGACAGCAGTTCTCGTTCATGATTAATTTAAATGTAGATGTCTTGAGATTATGATGTTTACACATGTTTCCTGTCGTAGTCCTCAATAAACTGATCAGTTCTTTTAGAACAATTCAAGTAATGCATGTGTTTTTCACTGTAACTTTATCAATACTGTTTAAACACTTAATAGATTGAAATAGAAATATTGAATAGAGTTTTTCGAATCACTTCTCTGTTTTGTTCGCCTCTGTATTTTATTTGTATACTGTATATGTGTGGGGGGTGTAAACAGAAATGCGTCCTTGGGTGTTTTTCCAATGTCTGTGTGTGTGTACACAATACTTCCAGGTCAAGGTAATGACAGACCCCGAGCTGCTATCTCTTGCCTGTGAACAGTTCCTGGGTAAATCAGTGATTGAAATCAAGGGGGTCATCCTGCAGACCCTGGAGGGTCATCTGCGCTCCATTCTAGGTTAGTTATCTGTTTTCTTTAGATGTGTAAATATTGTGGTCATCCTGAGACCAGTGTGTATGCAGTATATCACAGTGCTATACTGACTGAGACCAGCATTAGTATGAATGACCATCTAAACTGAAACCTGAGCTCCAGAGTGGTGCGCACTGCTCTCTAAGAGCGTGCTGTATTGTCAGGAGATTGAAAGATTGTACAAGTGTTTCTTTTGAATATCATGGCTGATCACAGAACTGTGTTTCCAGGCACCCTGACGGTGGAGCAGATTTACCAGGACCGAGATCAGTTTGCCGGTCTGGTGAGGGAGGTGGCAGCTCCTGATGTGGGTAGGATGGGTATCGAGATTCTCAGCTTCACTATTAAGGTGAGCAGTTTGTTTTTGGTCGTAGTAGAATTGTGTATTGCGCTGAAAGACTCAAAAACAAAACAAATAAGTGGTAACAATGTAATAAGTAAAATGTTAGTCGTTTGTTGGCAATGTGCAAAAGAAACAATGCAAGTACGGTAAAAAGTGGATTTTATCATTTTTGTTTGTTTGACTTGACTATTTGGGGTTATGTCTATTAATACACTGCCTGGCCAATAAATAAATTCAACACTTGGATTCACCCAAGCAAATAGTTTTCATTTGATGATTACTGCAGTGATTGATATGGTTCAGCTGCAACAAGTTATTTAACCCTAACAAATAGTGGGAAGTAGTGTGTTACTTCCCATTTCTTGAACAACCATGTTAGAAGATACATCCTGTGATTGTGGTAAAGATGTTACTCTCTTTCAGAAGGGTCAAAATATTGTCTTGCATCAAGCAAAGAAAACAACTTAGGAGATTTTTGAAACTACTGAAATTGGGTTAAGAACTTTAATTATTAAAATTTGGAAGGATAGTGGAAGCCCATCATCTTCTAAGGGAAAATGTGATCGTGAAAACAATCCTGTATGAGCAGCATGGAAATGTTTTTCTTCCTTGATAGCACAGAGATTTTTCAAGATGACTGATCTATTTGGCTTAAATTCACACATGGATTGGCCCCCAGACCTTTGAGAATCTCTGGGATGTGCTGGAGAAGGCTTTACATGGTAGTCCGACTCTCTCATTATCAAGACAAGATCTTTGAAAGAAATTAATGCAACTCTGAATGGAAATGTATGTTGTAACATTGCGTAAGCTTATCAAAAAGAAGCCATGGCCATAAAAAGCAGTCCAATAAAAAATTATAGCATGCAGCCTATTTTTTTTTTTTTTTTTTTGGCCAGGCAGTGCATTTTGTTATAAACAGTCTGAACATTGTAAACTCATGACAGTTTTATATAAACACACAGAAAACATTTTTAGCTGCTTCATTGACGTATTTGCTTAGAAGAGGAACTTAACCCATCTACATCCAGGAAAAGAAATATACAAGCAGTCAGGATACAGGGATTGCATTTAGTTGTTACAGCCTGCCGGTATGGATGTGGTATTGATTGTTGGTCTGTGTGTGTGTCTGCATGTGTGATCTCCTCAAATAGGATGTCTATGATAAAGTGGAATACTTGAGCTCATTGGGAAAGACCCAGACAGCAGCTGTGCAGAGAGATGCAGACATTGGAGTAGCCGAGGCGGAGAGAGATGCTGGAATCAGGGTGTGTATGTGGTAGTTAAAATCAATCGGTTTACATCGATTTTGTCTGCGCTTCTGCTCACGGATGCGTCATCTCTTATCTTCTACAGGAAGCAGAATGCAAAAAGGAAATGATGGACATAAAGTTCCTGGCAGACACTAAAATGGCCGACTCAAAGCGAGAGCTGGAGATGCAGAAAGCTGCTTTCAACCAGGAAGTGAATACAAAGGTATCGACGGATAGGATTAGCAGCTGGTTATCAATTCATGGCAAATTAAACTCATGACAGATGATGTTAAGTTTGTCTCTTTAGGCTTCAGCAGAATACCTAAGCAATGATCAAACATTTATAGTAGGGTTTTTTTATTAGTGCTGCACAATTCAATTTATTACAGGTATTGTAAGAAAATAAGTTCCGTAACACATTGCGATTTTTTTTATTTTTTATTTTTTTGCTTGACGATTCATGTATCGACACACTGATTCCAAAATATTATATACTGTATATATTTATTTATTTAAATACATTTTAAATGTGCATATTTTACATTTGAGGTGGTAAAATGTTGTTTGGTAGGAGCAAATTATTTGCCAAGTTTGTATAGAATTGTAACAAAAAATATTTTAGGGACATGTTAAACAGGAACACATATAAATAATACTTAAAGGTACTAGGTTTACTGATAGTATTGTGACAGGAGGCTCCATGTTACCATCCCTAATATGGCTAATTAGGAATTAAGGTGAAATTTGTCGATAATACAAGTTTTTGTTTTTTTAGGACTTTTGTGATGATAAATATATATTCACAAGCATCATCTTCTTGAGATCATTTGTCCAGTCATTTGGTGTTGGTCTAGATTAATATGTTTGAATACAGAAAGGATTTTTTTTTTTTTAACCTTTTTTATATAATTACATATCGCAATTTGAATTGTGAGAGCAATGTGTCAAAACAATCCCAATTTTTTATAAATCAAATCATGCAACCCCAGTTTAAAATGTGCATTGCTGGATGCAGACATGACATAAACAGGGTGTCTCATTTTATGTTCTTATGATTTAGAGAATGTTTGATTAGCTGTACCCTAGACCAAAAAATGAGTATTTGGTTAAGAGATTGGCACGAAAGACCTACGTAAGTTTGGGGTCAATTGAAAAGCATTCCTGGAAAAAGATTGTATGTTATTAGTATTTTTTTAAATCAGAAAGCAAGGTGATCTGTATAAACAATGAAGTTGCTATAACCCAGACCTTTGAGATATTTGCTGTTGAGGCGATTCAGTGGGGAGACTGAAACTTAGCTTTTCCAGATGTTGTGAGATAACAATCTCTCCCGCTACACTGCCTGAGGACTGTAATATTTAAACTGCATCCATTCTGTCTCTTGCTTGTTCAGAAAGCTGAGGCCCAGCTGGCGTATGAGCTGCAGGCAGCTAAGGAGCAGCAGAAGATCCGTTTAGAGGAGATTGAGATCGAAGTGGTGCAGAGAAAGAAGCAGATCACCATTGAGGAGAAAGAAATCGCCCGAACAGACAAGGAGCTGATCGCCACAGTGAAGAGGCCGGCTGAGGCAGAGGCCTACAAGATGCAACAGCTGGCTGAAGGACAAAAGTATGTAAAGAAATAGTTGGTTAGAAAAAAAGGACACAACACTTGTATCCTGTTATCAGAAAATTTGGGACATTGTAAGTAAAAAAAAAAAAAATATTAAGAGATGATTTTAATTTTAATTTTTTTTTTTATCAGGGTTAAGAAGGTATTGACAGCACAGGCTGAAGCAGAGAAGATCAGGAAGATTGGAGAGGCTGAAGCAGCCTCTATTGAAGCTGTGGGCAAAGCTGAAGCTGAGAAGATGAAGCTAAAAGCTGAAGCTTACCAGCAGTATGGCGAAGCAGCGAAAACTGCACTGGTCCTAGAGGCATTACCCAAGGTATTGATAAATATAATGCAAAACATTCAATTGTTTTTGAGACTGGAGTTTGGTTTGCTTCTGGAAGCTGTGCACAGTTTTAAAATTTTTAAATTAGAAGGGTCATGTTTTACCCTAAAAATTTATGAAGTGGTAGACAGTACTGACCCTCAGAGGAAGCCGGTGTTCAGGATTCTCACTTTCAAGATATCTGATTGGAAGTGAAGCGAAAAAGACAAAAACAGAAATGAAATAGAATAAACAATGAACAGAATAAAATCGTGTTCAGTTTAGATGATGCAGATTATCTAACACGTGTGATTGTTTTTTGCTTAGATTGCTGGAAAGGTGGCGGCTCCGTTGGGCAGGACCAACGAGATTGTTATTCTGAGCGGCGATGGTAGCCGCGTAACTGGGGAAGTAAGCCGTCTGTTGGCCGAGCTGCCGGTTACAGTGAACGCCCTCACAGGAGTCGACCTGTCAAAGGTAAAACATGCTAGGGAGCGCAACTTATGATAAATTTTAAATAAATTAAAAAATTATTTACATTATTAGTATTTTTTTTTGTCTTTACTTAAGCGTTAAGTGTGTTTAAACCTTTTTTTAAACATTATTATAAGCATTACATTTCTTTGCTTATTAAAAAAAAATTTTCTCCCTTTGCAGATGCCTTTGTTGCAGAAAATGACCAGTGCCCATGCATGAAAATCCTTTACCTCATTGGCCTTTTAGACACAGTTTAAATGCACTCCTTAATGCCTTACCAGGACATTCTGTCCTGGCTGAAAGAGGTCTTGTTTTATCCTTAGTGCCATTTATGTCTAGGACCAGACTGCCCATTGTTTAGAATTTATGTTCCTGTGTTATTCATCCATTGTTCCAGGTTACTTGTATTTCTTATGCCACCTAAATGGTGAAGTTATACACCAGTTCTTGCATTTGCAGGTTACTCTTATCATGACTGCAATGCATAAGTGAGTTTGCTCTCGAATGGGATCAATTTTAAACTTTTTACTCTTTTACCCTACATGATTTGGGCAGTGAGTAAATAAAAATTAAAAAGACTGGTATGTAGAAAAAGAGAAAGACAGTTGTTTTGCAGTTTATACTTGAAAAAGGGATTAACCTCAGCCGTTACACAAACACTTGTTCAACTAAACTGCATCAGGTGAACACACACCATTTTCTTTTCTTTTTATGCATTTAAAAAGTCAGTAATAATCAGTTTACTATACAACTGACAAATCACTATAAAATGCAACATTAAAAAGTGCAACCAAAATGCAACATTATAAACATGCATACATTTATGGTCTTGTAAGCAAGAGTCCAAATTCTGCATTTTTTGTGACGTTTGTGTAAGTTGATGTCACTTGAAATCACACATTTATATGATAGATATTTAGTTGTTTAAATGTAGATTTAGCAACAGTTAATCACATATGTGTCTCCTGCCTAAATTAGCTTTAGCGAAAGTATATATACCTACAATTTAGTATGTGTATGAAACTTAAACACTCTTTTATTTTATTTTATTTTTATTTGTATTGGTGTTGATTTATGATTTTTATGTCATCGTTTTTTCAGTTAGATATTAGGTTTGAAGTTAATGTCAGGGTTAAACAAAGCTCGGACAAGGGAGTTGTGTATGAAATAGCCTAGAAATGGCTTGTTGCTGAATATTGCAAAACGAAAATTATATGTATGTTTTATGTGTTCAAGAATAATGTTTGCTAATACGTGTGCTGCTCAAGTCGTCCAGTGCTTAAATGTGAAAGTCCAATATACAGAGCATCCTGTGCAGTTCAAGCAATTCAAATGCGTATTATCAAACTTTCAAGAAAGAACACAGTTCTTCGGGAGTACAGTAGTGTAGGGGTTCTTTTAGAGCCTATCAAGTTGGACCCAATATTCGCCTCCCAGTATATTTTCTTTTTTTTCAGTTTAATAAGAGACCTGAAGCTAATAGTCAGAGTTTCACTGTGGACTTCAGTACATACTTTTTCTGTTCATTTATTGTTTTTACTGAAATTGTTTTACTGTTTTGAAGGACATGTTTGAGTCAAGATACAAAAAAAAGTACAATTTTTTTTTCTAATTTTATAGTTCTAAAAATTATAAATAAATGAATGTAGACAGAAAAAGAACTTGGTTGTTATGCCAACTTACTGAAAAGATTTTCAATTTAAACATTTAAATTTCAGCCAAATGTATCAGGTATTTCTAACCTTTGCTTATTATTTTTGAGAATGCTATGACGTATATATCTGTCTGTGTAATACATTAAATACTGTACGGAAAGCAACAAAGACTATGCAATATTTTCTAATCATCTAATAAGTGATTCCTTGTTAAACACGTGAATTAATGCTTTTGACTCCCTTTAAATATTGTTTTTCTTTAATTACGTCATGTTTAACTAACACTGAGATGACATAATGTGAAAAGACTTTCGCTACTGTATACCTATACCTCACCCATATTGCAAAATTAAACATAGCAGTTTATGTACAAAGTTGTCTAATATCAAATGAGAATAAAATGCTTGCCAGAAACCTGCATTGTTTTTGTCTTTATGCAAAAAAGTAAAAGGTCATGTATACAGACTTTGAGCAATATCGCATTTCTTTTAACATGTTTATTGTGTTTTTAAAAAGTGTTTTTTTTTTTTAACAAAACTATGAAACAAAATATACATTTATAATAGCATCATAAAGTTTGAGTAAACATGGATCAAAAAACAAGGCACACATATATTACACAGAAAAATAAGTATTGAAAAAACACTCAAAAAATTATATATATATTTGGCTCCAACCAATAAGACATATTTTCCCAAAAGGTAAAAGAATACTCACAAGAAAGAACAGGTGGTTCGTAGTCTTAATTTCAAATTTACAGAAAGTACAAGCATTTTGCTCAAAATTAAACCAGTGTTTTAAAAACTCAGATGATGGATAAATACCATTTAAATATTTTAAAATGAGTTTCCTTTGCTTTAGAAGCCACTGGAAAGGCAATATATTGTGTTCGTAAGATTTTATCGGTTGGTTTATCTTAAGTTTGTAAAATATTGTTAAAATAAAACAACGTTGGATATATTATAGAATTAAAACAAGAGCGGATGATTTTATTGGGAAGCATTGCTTTGAGGTTATTACTATTAAAAAAAAGTGATGGGAGATCACATGATCCTTCTGAGATGGAATTAATTCAAAGACATTGTGAATACGTTCACAGTATTATATTGTATTTTAAGCAGAAACCACTGAATGATAACCAGCTCTCGTCCTCATTCATCAAGTGATGAACTGACCAAACACCTTTTTCAAGCCAATCTAGAATGCACAAAGATTTATATCTAAATAGAATAAATCTATTGTTCCATATTGAGGTTTGGTGTGGGATTAAGTGATGATTGCATAATAATTTCCAATATAGCAAAACCTGTTGGTGAAATGAAGATAATTTAAGTGCTAGTCTAGAAACAGTGAAATCACTGAAATCTTAATAGAAAATCAATTCCACCCAATTTTTTAAATAAACCTCTAGAAGCGGAAAACCAGAAGTTATTTTCATTTGTTACAAAATATTTTAGCCAATTAATTTTTTCTTCAGGTTAAGATGAAGGACTGTAATCTACCATTTTCAGAATCTTGTACAAGTTGTGCTTTCCTGATATAATGCACATGTTTTTTCATATAAAATTGAAATTGATTGGGTTGATAGTCTTAATGGCTCTATTGGAAATAGAAAGGCAGGATGCCGGATAGATGCATCTAGACAGACTTTCCATTTTAGTTAAATAAACTCTACCAAAAATTGATAAATCTATCTACATCCATATCTCAAGTCTATTTTTGCACTTTTCATCTGTCCCAGACATTTTGCTTCTCCATCTTGATGGGAAAAACCTTCAACCGGTGTTCAATAAATTCATCCTACCTGTGAATCTGTCCTACATACGCTCACTTGTGCATGTGCAAACAAAGGTTTCTGCATCTTTCATTAATTTTGCAGAACGCCCATAAATCCATGCTGCTACTAGTGGGATCTTACGGTTAATATACAATCTCGCAGTGAGTATAGAAGGCTTTTCTTTTTTTTTATGTTTTTGTGATTATATGTTAACTTTAATTATACATATAATGTTACTTTAACAGTCTATGAATATATAAGTATATTTCAGTACAGAATTAATCACCAGCACACATGTACAATTTTATGACTCGGGCAGTTGTTGTGGCCATCCTGTAACTGTCACGCAGGTGTGATATTCGGATGTACCGATCCTGTGCAGGTGTTGTTACACGTGGTCTTTCACTGCGAGGATGATCAGCTGTCCTTCCTGTCTCCCTGTAGCGCTGTCTTAGGCGTCTCACAGTGCGGACATGGCGATTTATCGCCCTAGCCACATCAGCAGTCCTCATGCCTCCCTGCAGCATGCCTAATGCACGTTCACGCAGATGAGCAGGGACCCTGGGCATCTTTCTTTGGGTGTTTTTCACAGTCGGTAGACAAGTCTCTTTAGTGTCCTGCGTTTTTAGAACTGTGACCTTAAATGCCGACTTTCTGTAAGCTGTTAGGGTCTTAACGAGCATTCCACAGGTGCATGTTAATTAATTGATTATGGTTAATTGAACATGCATGGAAAACATTGTTTAAACCCTTTAGAATGAAGATCTGTAAAGTTATTTGGATTTTTACAACATTATTGTTGAAATACACAGTCCTGAAAAAGGGACGCTGCTTTTTTTGCGGAGTATATATATATATATATATATATAAACATAAAAATGTTTCAAAACATTTTCTTGGAATTTCGTCACTAGGAGCAACTTTTAGGCTCAAGAAGCTTTGTTAATAAGAGCCCTGGAGTCAAATAAGTTTGGAGGTGTGGACTAGAGCTATTTGTAAAAAAACACTCAAACCTTTTAAGTTTGTTCCGTCCGCAAAAGAAGAATATGCTTATATGAGCCATGCCTCAGAGGATTTACAATCAAGAATTAATGATTTACATAAAGTTGGAAAGGATTACAAAGTGATTTTAAAGACTTTAGAAATTCCCCAGTCTACAGGAGACACTTTGGGAAAGTGGACGCCCAGTCAAAGAGCACAACAAACACTCAGGGTGTGGCCAGCTTCCAGTCATAGAGGGGGAGGTGAATTTCCAAGCATATTAAAAAATCTTCAGGATAATGTGGGAATGTACAGTATGTATGTCAGCTGGATTGGGTGATGCAACAGGACAGTAACCCAAAACAAAAGAGCAAGGTCAAAACAGAATGTCTTCAGAAAAACAAAATCCTCATTTTGGATTGGCCAAGTCAGAGCCCGGACCTCAACCTAATGGAGTTACTATAGAATACAGTGGAACCTTGGATTGCACGTATTATATTTTTTCTTGTTAAACAAGTGAGGTCTTGATATACAAGTACTTTAGTATGCATGCGCTTTGTCTTCCGAGCGTCACGTGAGCCAATGGTGAGCCAATGGTTCTTCTCTCTCTTGCGCAGTGGGATTGTGGGTAATCATCTCCCATGCTATAGTATAGTCAACATCCGTGTACGCGTGTAATGTTTGCTTACATATTGTGAGTTCATGTGTATGTGCACGCACATGAAGCATTTCTTTTTTAAAAAATTTACCGTCTGTACTACAATGGCCTCCGTTAAGAAAAAAAAGTTTGAAGGGCTGTAGCAGTGCGGGAGATGGATCTACACTGTATGGACAAAAGTATTTAGCCAAACCTGCAATGACATTGTATCCAAATACATACACTTCAGTATGGAGACGGTCCCCCTTTACAAGGCTGATAGCATTGTTCAAGATGTCTTGGTATGCTGAGGCATTAAGATTGGCCTTCATTGGGGATAAAGGGGCCTGATTGAATAGAAACACCGGAATTCAATAATATATTGATGAAAAAACATGTATTTGTCCATATTGTGTACACATATCATTGCAACTTCATTGAGTTTACCACAAGTCTGGTCTGGCTATGTGTTATCTACTATGCACTGCCCTGGTCACACTGTTTATAGTTAAAAATACAATCCCTGAAAACAGTTAGAAGGTTATTTCAACATTCAATAATGCTAAAACCCATTGTGTGCCTTTAAAATTATTTTTACATGGAGGTCTCAACTTAGAGGCAATAAAAAAATGTAGAGGACAGCACTGTAAAGCTGTAAAGCGTATAACCTGTAAAGTTATTTTTGCTGCAACTTTGAGCTAATAGACTACATTATCACTCACTCTTCATCTCTGCCGCACCCTGGGCACCCTGGACAGGATGGCAGTCCATTGCAGGGTACACACATACACACACTCAGCCATTCATTCACACACTGCAGGAGAAAACCGGAGTACCTGGAGAAAACCCACCCAACACGGGGAGAACAATCAGACTCAATTAGACGTGCACCAAGACGGGAGTCAAATCTGACCATGGTGGAAGGCTTGAAATAATTCACTTAACGTGTTATAAATCTAGAATACGTTCGTTTCGCATTTAAATTACTTAACGAAAAGCTTTTCAATGATTTAAGGTGCACTCTATTTAACTTATTGCATAATCTTCTTAATGATTTGAGTTACCAGGCACAATAGGTATTTTTCTCCAGCAGATGGAGCTATTGACTTGATCTTTTTTCATTTCCTTTTCTTTCCCATTTTATAGGGTAAAAAATAAATAATCCCTTACTAAGAATCAACTTCATTTAATCACATAACATTTAATTGTGAAAAATATAAGTAATAGAAAATTTGTTGTTAATTTTTCACATTCTCCTATTGCCCAAAATCAGTAACACAGACAAGTGCCCTATTCGCACAGGATTAGTATCATCTGGGACCTCGTTTAATTTAGAAATTACCCCCTATATCTGAATTTGGTGCGGGATAAACGAAACCTGCGATTTTATTCAAATTTACTGACTTATCTCCCGGATATGATGTCAAGGCTTTGTGTAACATTAAGCTTTATGCTTGATTTACTAGTAACACAGTCTTGCTTAATTGTGCACTATTTTGTGCTATTATTTCGAAATGTCTTGCCATTATAGGTCTAGTTGTATGATAACAGAAGAATGTTCATCACATGCTGCTATATACATGTCATGAATTTTAGCTTTCTTTTCTTGAACAGTACATTGTATTGTTGTTTAATGTAGAGCGATGTGACCCAGAATGCAAAATACTTCAAAGCACTCCAACGCAGCCTAGATTCTTCACAGAAGATGGATAAAAAGGCACGCAGGAAACAAAAGAACAGTAAAACTTATGGATATGTTTAATAGTGAAATTAAAAGCATTTAATTTTTTACACTCACAATTTGGGATTGGGACTAAACAGCTGTGTAGCTTTAAGAAACCCACTTATCAGTGAAAAAACAGCTTCAGTTTACTAGAGAGCATAAAAATGGACTGTGAAGCATTGAAAACAGGTCATGTGGTCTCATAAGTCCAGATGCACCCTGTTCCAGATCGGTGGGTGCATCAAGGTGACAAGCAGTGTTATGATCTGGGGTTTCTTCATATAGTCAGGTCTAGGTACAGCAATGCTATGTGCCCAAAAACACATTGATTACTGATTGACCATGGGTATATTGCAAGATGGCAATGCCAGGATTTATCAGGTTAAAATTGTAAAGAAGTGGTCCAGGCAAAATAAGACATTTTTACACATGGAGTGGCCACCGCAGAGTCCAGACCTTGACCCCTTCGAGAATCTTTGGGATGGAATGTGCTGGAGAAGACTGGAGAAGAGGCAGCGGTCTGAATCTTACATCATCAACAACACAAGATCTTGGGGAGAAAGTAAGGTGACTCAAGACAGAAATGAATGTTGTGACATTGCATAAGCTTATTGAAATGATGTCACAGAGAATGCGTGCTGTATTTATGTGAATGAATGTGAGTGCATGAAAGGTGGGTGTTTTGAAGTTGAAAAAAGGGATTACCCTCAACTGTTACACAAACACCTGTTCGACTAAACTGGTGTGGACATGCACCATTTTATTTTATTTTTTAAAACTTTTTCTTGCATTTAAGAAATCCATAATCAGTTTACTATACAACTGACAAATCTTGTACAGCAAGAGTCCAAATTCTACATTCTTGTGAAGTTTATGTAAATTGATGACCCTTGAAAAATGATAAACAAAAGAGAGGCAGATAAGAACATAATAGATGCGAGACCCAGACTAACTACCCAAGAGAGTATATATAAAGAAACTAATGAGAGAACTCAGGTAGGTGCAAGACAATTAATGTGTCTCTGGTGCAGTAAAAACTGGAAGAGAGGTTTAAACGCAGAACCAGAAGCAAAGAGTCTATGGGAACAAGGCGCCCTCTAGGGGTTATGCCTGAGATAAAGCACCCAAAAGGCACTACCTGGAGTGCCACTGGTGTTCTCGGACAACCCACCAGAATCCTTTGCCTGCGTTTCCAACCTTAAAGCCGTGGTGCAGAGCATTGGGACTGGGTCGGGGGTTGGCATGAAGGCTATGGTAGGAAGTGGCATAAACTTCTGACCGGAAATGGAACAAAGTCCTCGAATCCATATAGTGGAGTAAGCACAAGAGTCTGGATCTGGATTGCCGAGCTGCAGTTGTTATAGGAATCCACATTACCCTAAACACTGTTATGATGTTTAACAAGGAGCAAATACCTCGTTACGAGCCGGATGACTGCCCAGCTCGGTTGCGCTGCTTTCTCACCTCTACCAGTCTCCTTCCCTTGAGGTGCCATGCGGGAACTTATGTTTTTTGCGCCCCTGGTACATCTTAATGTAGTTCTCTCATTCTGTCATAGACTTTTATTAATAAAATAAACAAACATGACCAAAACGTTGAATGAAATTCTATTTCATTCAATTCTGTCCAGAGGTCAATTTAAGACGCATCAAAACTTCAGGTTCATAATCTGGCGCATTACTATTCATAACTTGACCTCTACTCAACATTTTGATTTCATTTATGGTGCAAGGTTTAGTTTTCATAGTGTACGTCTCATTTTTTGGAGTAAGGCGTGATGAGTCGCACTGTCGTGGCTGTGTATTGAGGCTTTTTCCAGGTTGTAGAGCATTACGGTTGTTTCTGTGTCTTCCGCCTACTCTGTTTTATACTAGTGATGGATCGTTTATGAATGATACCTTCTTTTTGAACGAGTCTTTAACATCTGTCAGAAGAACAAGTAGACTCAAAAAGTAATTCGTTCATTTTCTACTGGGCGTGCATGCGCAAAACAGACGATTCGGACCAGAAGATATGAGAGGTGAGCTGCTCATTCTGTATATTATAATATCCTTAGCTGCATTGTAATATTTTCATTACTGGAACTATAGCCAAAATTTGCGT
Organism: Clarias gariepinus; assembly: GCF_024256425.1. Taxonomy (NCBI): domain Eukaryota; kingdom Metazoa; phylum Chordata; class Actinopteri; order Siluriformes; family Clariidae; genus Clarias; species Clarias gariepinus. The sequence goes on along the minus strand of NC_071123.1, from coordinate 7,387,721 downwards.
AGGTAGACGTGTTGGGGGTCATTTTATTTTATTTCTGATCAAAAGAATGAATTGAACTAAATGATTTAAAAAAAGATCAGTTTATTTCGATGAATGAGATTCAAAGAACCGAGTCACTAAAATGATTCAAACTTCCCATCACTAATCTATACATGATAAAATATTTCAGTGATTGGCCTGGTTGAGTGACGGGTATAACCACACCCACCCTGAGGCAAACCTGCTGCATTTATTGGCTCTTTTGAGTGGCGCGTATTGCCACGCCCACCTCGAGGCAAAAGCACTGAATTGATCGGCTCTGTTGAGTGGTGCGTACAGTCACCTGGACAGACATATAGACATACAGACGGAATTTTTTCTGAGACTGGTTTCGGGTCCTGCAATTTATGAAGCGTAAAAGATAGCGTGTTCTGTGAGGAAAACCACAACCATGGAGATGATTGTTTCTTTTTCCTTTTCTTCTTCTTCTTCTTCCTTATTGTTGAATAAGAAAATTGCAATAAGTCCAGGCTTCCTTAAAAATAGTCAAATGCTTACTTCTTATCATGTCCTGTCCCACTCCATGTCTCAAACTCTTACTTCCACACACTTCTCTTAATGTTCCCCCTCAGTGCCTCCCTTCACCTTTGGTTAGAGTCGGGTTGCAGCACTGTCGGGTGCTTATGAGCATAGTGTTATAAACATTGCTGTGTCCAGTTCTTAGTCTGATAATTGATACTTCCTCTTTTCGTTCTTCCCCCTCCTTATTACATCTACTTTGTCCTTTGTTTTGGTTTCGATTCATTATCCCACTTCAGTTGGCATTGTTGTTTTGCCTTTCTTCCTCACTATACCTTTGCCCTCTGACTTTGATCATTTGATATTGACCTTAACATTTGTTTTTTGGTTGCTTTTTTTGCCAGCTCATCCGCGCTTTCGTTTCCCTGGATACTTGATTGGCTTGGGACCCACAGGAAAGGGGCACTCTTTAAGAAGGTCATCTTCTTGGCCATTCTTGAGTTGGCCAAGAAGATTTTGTACACCAGATCCTGATGATTTCTGGCTGTACCTGCACTAATTTTTGTAAGTGTAACTGCTACAGATCCCTGTATTTTCTGATCTCATTTGTGAAGACCTGTACCCATTTTTTTGTATTTGGGAACGCCAATTAACCTAATCTACATGTCTTTGGACTGTGGGAGGAAGCCAGAGCACCTAGAGAAAACCTGCTAAGCATAGGGAAAACATGCAAACTGTTTGGGGATTGAACCCAGAACCTGGAGGTGCAAGGTGGTTGTGCTAACCACTAAGTCACCTCTTAACCATACATATTTATCTCTATTGGCAGCTGATCTCCTTTCTCATCAAAGCTTTCTTTCTGTGCCCTTTTCTTCTTCTACATACACTTTAGAGATTTATTATTAGCTTCCCATCCTTTTCCTATACGACACCTTATGACATATAGCACTTCTCGTTTATTAATCACATATTCTACATGCTCTTTTAATATCAATCGCTCATCAAAATATACGCCACACATTTTAGATTATATTCCTTGATATACCTAAAAAAAAAAATCCCCAGTCAAAAGTCTGGACACACCTTCTAATTCAGTGTCTTTCCCTGATTTTTTATTTCTTTCTACACTGTAAAACAATGATGACGGAATCAAAAAAATACAACGATCTCGTTTGAATAGTTGATATTGAGATGTATCTGCTACTTATGCTCTGTAAAGCCTTCATAACAGCTCTAATCTGAGATGCTGTTAGTTAATTGGTGATTTTTGAGGCTGGTAATGAACAACTTCTCTGAAAGCCTTCTCTAGGGGTAAGTTTATAGACTTCATGAGATCCTCCAGGGATTTTTTTTTTAACAATGTATTTTTTAAATTAAAAAGTATTTACTTTTTATTTCTACTTTTTATTTATAGACATTATTGGCAGCAGAGAGGGGAAATGTTACAAATAACAAATACCAAAAAAAGACATTTAAAAATGAGAAAATGATTGATCCAATTGATCCAATGTGTTTTTATTTAAAAGAGAATTTCAGCATTGTAGTGTCTCTGCGTACACAACATTATGGGGATAATTTATCCCACACTTGGCTGGTTGGGGGTCTAGTGGATCAACTGACATGGAATAAGAGTATCTGTTATCATTTATAAAGAGAACCTGGCTGGTACTGTTCAAGACGAACAAATGTCTATGCCGTTGCAGTATAATAAGAAACTTTTTAGAATGGATATTATTAATTTTAGTTATTCAGTAATCCATCTCCAGTAAGGGAAAACACTGGGTGAGAGGAAGGAATACACCACTGGGACATCATAGGACACCAGTACAGGGACCCATACTGTATATTATCTCACTGCACTTATCCCAGTGTTTCACTAATGCTTGTATACCATCATTGTAGAACGTTTTTTCCAAGTATGCTTATTCGTGATAATACTGCTTTCTTCACGTCTAAAACACCGGCCTCCCAGGAACTCCACTGATGGCTCAAACATATGGAAATGGCTTGGATCAAGGTCAGGACTGTACAAGGTATGTGGCTATGTGGTATGGTATTCCCAGCTGAGTTACCATAATGTGCAAGTGAGGTTCACGGCCTTCTTTAAAACATTTAACTCATTCAAATGTTTTACTGCGGCCGAGAGTCTCATCACCATATTCTGCTAAAAATCTGTTGCATAGTGAGATTTTCTGTGCACTTTTATTCAAAAGAAATTCATCACAAGTCGAGATTTGGGACTTTATCATTGGAAACAAAGTCTATATAATTTTTCAAAAACAAAAATGTAATAAATAAAAATAAAAAAACAGCGTATAGTATAGGACCAAGAAATTTCACCTGGGAACTTTACATTTCCAGCATTTCTTTTTCTCTGTGGTAAGTATCATGCATTTAGACTTACTGACATTTAAAGAGAGTTTGCTTGTTTTCATTTCCCTTGAAATTACCTTTGTATTCAATAAAAGAGGTCAATAAACATGCCAAACGTTTAGTTAATAGTTAATCAAGATCATAGTTGCCATAGTGCAATACTGAGTTGAAAAGTAAACTGTAGAAAGTCAGACATATACTGTACAAAGGAGAAGCAGCACAAACTTTAGATAACTTCATATTAAACCATCAAGCACATGTAAGGGAAAAAAAATACATTGAGAGAAACGTTTATTCTAATAACCACTACAGAAATCTGTTGTATATTCATAATGCCTTATAAAATGCTCAGATGAAAAATACTGACGTTTGTCTGAGTCCTTAACTTTCTTTATTTCCCAGAAGCACTTTCTCCAGAGTATTCCACCCGCTGTGATGATGCCACTGATCTGGTCTCAGTGCAACTCCCATTGGGATTGTAAGCAGGCCACTCTGGTGTATATCCAGTGTATTGTTCAGAGCAAAATGCAACACCGTAGTCCTGGACAGCTGGGAATATCAGCGCTTTAGCTTCCCTGTTCGAGCCTGATGCTGAGTGCTCGTGTTGGGAATAAATTGGGGAATCCTTGGACGCCACTCGTGCCCGGATCGTGTTGAAAATGTCAGACAGGGACTTTGGGTTCGAATCAAGGCCCCTAAAGAAACTTTCAGGCAGCTGCATCCGGCTGAGTTTGGGCGGCAGGTGGAGGTTCTGCTGGGGTGTAGGGTGGGTTGAGTAAATCTGGTGTACGGCTGGGATCTGGACGTCAGAGCTGGGACATGGCAGGTGCTGTGGCATTGAGATTTGGGGGTTATGGACCTCTGACAAAGAGGCACGTATGTACTGGAAATTGTCATCAGGCCTGGAAAAGAAGCATTCAGAGACAATTCAAGCATTTTAGAATACCCTTTAATGAATGAATATAAATATATAATAAAAACAAGTTCATGAAGGATTAATAGCATTTTAATGATTCTGCTAAAGGAAAAAAACAAACAAAAATGGACTCTATAGACTCAAATAAGTACAAATTATTATTATTATTATTATTATTATTAATAATAATAATTATAATAATAATAATTTGTACTTATTTGTACTTATTTTAGGGGCCTTGATTCGAACCCATAATAATAATAATAATAATAATAATAATAATAATAGTATTATTATTATTATTATTATTATTATTATTATTATTAATTATTATTAAATCAGTTAATATTACGATCACTATATAAAATTAATAAAGCTAGAAAGAAACTTTGCTAGCTTTAAGCTTATGAAATATAATAGGAATGTAGTATACTGTATATGGTTTATTAGTTATTTATAATAAATAAGATAAATAATTAAAGGCAAAAATTTATCACAATTAAATATGGTAGGTGTTGCAAGATGAAAGCCATGTAATGTCTAATAGGTAGGGTCATGAAGTCTGTCCCAAGAAACTCAGGGCACAGGCACACACACACACACACACACACACACACACACACACACACACACACACAATCATACACTATGGGCAATTTGGGAACATGAATCACCCAACAGCACATATCTCAGGACTTTAAGAGGAAACTGGAGCAACACAAGAGGAAGAGGAACTCACTAAGCACAGGGAGAACATGCACACAGACCTGAGGCAGAATTCCATGGAGTTGCAAGGCAACCCTTGTAAAATAATTGAATAGGTAAATAAATGTGATGACACCAAAAATGTCAACTGAGTATTGTTTTCCTTGTAGTATGTCATCATCATCTCACCTCCAAGAGTCTCTGTTCTTGCTGTTGAGTGTGAGCTGGGATTGATGGGAAATGGTGCTCTGACTCAGTCCCTCATGGATACCTCCACACTTCATAAACGCTGGTAAGAAACGCTCGGATGCACCTTTCATATCCGGTAGACGAAGCACACCAGGGGATTCCACTGAGCTGGAGACTTGTTTGTCTTCCTCATCATCCGTGTCCAGTACATTGGCTGAGAAGAAGAAAAATGATGATATTTACATTATTGGAAACAAAGGTGCAATGTGCATTGTTCAGGATGTGTTAAATTAGATATCTTAAATGTTTTTGAGCCATGAGAACCTCTTGAGAATCTAATGAGAGTATAAGGTGCAGGGGGGTAGTTAAGGCATTGAAGTAGTGACTGGAAGGTGCCAGGTTCAAACCCCACCACCTCCAAGTTGCCACTGCTGGGCCCTTGAGGAAAGTATTTCTTTTCAGTACACTAAAATGTATTTCATATGGTTGTTTTAGTTTTTACTAAAGAACATCATTTGGACCTCAAATACAAGACATTATCACAAAAACACGTTTTTGCATGCATGATTGTGGTGTGTATGGTGTGTTACAGCTACCTTGAGGATGTTCTGTCCTATCCTGCTGCTTCCCTGAACCTGACCTCTGACGCATCTCCTTGTCACGAAACCTAAATGGGATCAAATTATAAATAGTGTCCATCATTCCATTAAAAAAAAAGAAAAAAAATGTGTAAACATAGTGTTGTACATCTGTCACCTTTTCCTGCTAAGTCCGTTGTCACGAAAGCCTTTGGCGAAGGGGTTATTGTCGATCTTCAGCTTGGTGATCTGATGGACAAAAAGACAGATCTGTCACCACCTCTGCACTAATGAACACAAGCTGATTCATCTGAATGTCAAAACAGGCTGAGAGGAATCGATCTAATAATTGAGTATACTTTAAAAACACTGACCTATGTGAAAGCTTTAAACAGTGAATAAATCACAAAAAAACTAACATTTATACCAAGATGTCAAATCATTCATCTGGTCTTATATTAACCACTAGATGGCACTTTGGCACTCACCCTAGTGAGGGCCTTTTTTTTTGCTCTTTAAATGTCTTTTAAATATTAAATGGCAATCATGTTTGAGTCTATATGCATTCCCTGAACAATAAATAACTATCTTACTTGTTTATTCTCTAAACCGTTCAGCCTGTGCTGGGACACAGAAGACCTGGTGCCTATCCAGTGCACCCTGCAGGGCACAAGCATGCACATACTCATTCACATACTATGGGCAATCTGGAAATTCAATAGTGTAATCTGCATGTCTTTGGACTGTAGGAGGAAACCAGAGGAAACCCACCAAGTGCAAGGAGAACATACAACCTCCAAGCAGATAGACCCAAAGGACGGATTTGAACTCTTGACCCTGGAAGTACGAGGCCACAGTGCTAACCACTACCCTATTCCACTATATCATGGTGCTGCAATGTATGACTCAAGTTAGTCAATCAAGGTTCGATTTAATTACTATTGCTATAAATTGCAGTTGCTCTAAAGCCTCTAGGACCTCCATTACTATGTGGTAAGCAGATTAAGGTCAAATAACTGAGGTCACCTCTGGGTTCTGGTAGGATGTGACTGCTATGAAGCCTGTTTCTGGGAAGGTAAATCGCAGGTATCCGCCGCTGTGGGCTCCACAGGGGTCTGGTGCCTGAACTATGTGTAGACGAGGCTGATATTTGTGCATAGAATGAAGCATAACCTGTTGGAAAATGAACAAGACATGAAGGAATTTGGAGGGTTTGGATCCAGGCATGTACCAAAATGTGTGATATTATATAGTGAATATATAGAACTCATATTTATATTCAATTTAAGGTCATTTAAATTTATTCTTTTTATCCTTTAATTTCTTTAAACTTAAACATCTTCATCCATTTGAGTTACAATATAAGGATAATTATTTATAAAGCTGTTAAAATTCTTTATATAACTTCATAAAAACTAGACTTCCAAGCCTAAAACACAATATGGTGTCCCTCATGGTGTTGTTTTAGGTCCCTTATCATTGTAGCCTATATATAAAAGCATAAAAACATATTAACCTACAAAAGTTTAAATTACTCAAGTAAATTCTTACATAACCACTGTGGGAATTTAAACAGCATAATGTGACTTTCAACAGACTTCACTTATAGAGCATTTCTGTAAAGTCGGGAGGAATTTGTATTTGGAGGCCTAGGTGTAGCTTCTGATGCTTGTTTATCATTTTTAATTCCCAGTGTTAAAACTGTATGTGTTTGCACATAACAATAGTATAACATAATAATATTTTATAATAGTAGCTCTTTCATAATTGTACTTTTTTTAATAAATAATTAAAATATGTAAGTTTTTACAAAACTGTGTATTAGTGTAATTGTAGCCTATTAAGCCTTAATATAAGATCTTACTTTGACATAAAACAAGCGAACAAACAAAAATAATTATAATAGAAATAATTATAATTATAATAGTCCTCACCAGGCCTTTGGAGTTGAATGCGTTGTTGGTGAGCTTGAGTTTATGGAAAGATATGGGATACTGCATCCACCTTTCTCCCAAAGCAGGTGAGTCTGGGTGGATGAAGAATCGGTTTGGCAGGTGGGGTTCAGACTTGCCGCTGACCTCCCAGTGATCCCTGTTCCACTGTACAGGTGATAGTCATGGTCAATCAAGTCCGGTTTATTATAAAATCAAGATGTGTTGATCAAATACAAGTAGATTAATTCCAAATCAAACATAAAAAGCGATTTAAATGTAGTAATTTCAACAGAAACAACAATAATAACAATAATATTAATAATAATAGAAATGGAAAGAGGTCATGGAATGACCTGAAATACTGTACACCTCCCCTATTGTCAGCCATAACATTAACACCACAACACATTTATATTGAAACTGATGACACGACATCCAAGGCTCCCCAATGCCCATGAGGACCAAAGGTCAGCCTGTCCAACCCGATCCCACAGAAAAGCCAATACAGCACAAGTCGCTGAAAAAAGTAATCGCTGGCTGTGACAGAAAGGCACCCGGACTCCCAGTACACCACAGCCTGCCGTGCACTAGAACCGGCAGGCAAAGAGCTCAAGACTGCCGATCCACCCTCCATCCTCCCCAGATCCCAATCCAATTCATCATCCATGGGATGCGCTGGATGAAGTCTGGAAGATTTCAATTCGCGGAGGCCCCATCCTGCAACCTACGGCACTCCAATGTACCATCCTGGTACCAGACACCACAGCACACCCCCAGTGCTCTTGTGGAGTCATGAGCTGAGAAGCCAGAGCCACCCCAGTGGCATAAAGGGAAGCTACACAATATGGGGCGTAATGTTTTTGAGTTGTAATGTTATAGCTGATCAGTGTATAAACATATATATCACATCAATATACCAGGTATAATATTCTACACAGAGACAGGGGGTTGCTCAGTCGTTAAGACGTTGGACTACTGATTGGTTTAAACCTCACCACTATTAAGTTGCTACTGTTGGGCCTTTGAGCAAGGTCACCCTCAACTGCTCAGATGCAGAATGAGATATCCATAATGGGATAAGGGCAACTGCCAAATGCCGTAAAACGTAATGTACACGACACCTCCTAGACTTTGTTTTGGCTTTGTCTGTATTTTAGGATTGCATTTTTATAATACCAGACAGCTGAGTCTGTGCAAATGTTTTAAATGTTTGCAACTAGTCAATTAAATTACATTAAATAAAACAATATATCAAAAGGACAGTGTACAACGTCAGGACTGTGAACACAAACAGGACGTGGTTATGCAATAAGTCAAAATAAAATGAAAAGACAAACAAATAAGAAATAAATAAATGAAAAATATGTGACGACATAGAATATTTTTAACAGAAATGTGAGTTTCATAGACATACTGTAAGAGCTAGTGTGTGCATGTGTTTGTGCGTGTGTGTGTGTGTGTGTGTGTGTGTGTGTGCGGTGTGCGCGTACACGTACTGAAGGGAAGGGCTGGGAGTTACCTTGTACTTGTTATTATCAAACGGCACCATGTCCATCATCAGCACATACTTGACTCTGGGGTTCAGCCCCATCACTGTGACTCTGCAGCTGGGGAACATGCGTCTGAAGAAGTCAACATGACAGGGAAAATAAAACATGATTAAAAATCACAGATTCACAGTTCATAGCACTGACACCATTATAATTAGTTTGCGATCTGAACACTGCCTGAACAAGATACATTTTTATTGAAGATTATTAAATGTTGATTACGAAGCACAGGGCAGGCAGTTCCATGAGCAGAACAGCATGATGGGAACTGAATAATACACTGCAGGTATATCAGTCCAAATTGAAAATATATTTTACTATATATTATCAAAGAATGAGACGTAGTTAATGGTTAAACTCTGCAGATAACTACTCTTTACAACCATGGGGAGCAAAAAAGCATCTCAGAATGCACATAATGCTGAGCCACGAGGCAAAAGGAATACAACAGCAGAATACTACATGGGAAAGGCTACAGGAAGGGTAGATAAAGCTCACTATCTGTGGACAACAACATATTAATGACTTGATGATTATTGATAATTATGATGAATAATTGCATGAATATACAGATGTACACGTTAGTGCATAGTTCAGTTTATATTTCACTTTTCTACCTATACATTCAGTTTCATTGATATATAAATATAGAGTTGTAAAGAATGTAAGACAAAAAAAAATCCGCCAATATGAGAAAGCTCAACGAGTCTTTACAAATCCTGAAATGACTACAAATAAAAAAAAAAAAAACAGCTCATGAAAATATGTACTGTTGGGTCGCAGTTATGTACATGGAGGTTGGATGAACCTGTCTGGAAGAGAATACATTTTCCTAGAATCTTATTTGTAGGAATTCTTATTTTTTTATTATTTGCAAAAGTCTCCAGAACTATAATTAAACAAACAAAAAAAAAGTTGGAGAGCTTGCCAAAAGCCTTCTTGGCTTGTGGTCATACAATGAGCATTAATTAGTGTAGTTAATTAGTATTACTAAGCATTATTGACCTTGCTTTTAATGTGTAATATGGTGGGTCTGTTTTCTTTGTTTTCTTTTTGTTGACTGTTGTTTTTTTGTTGTACGTAGATTAATTCTCACTGCCTCTACCAGGAGGAAAGGATTTAGAAATTTCAAGCAAGCAAGCAAGTGAAGGTTCTGTTGGTCTACAAAGTACACAACTTGCAAGGATTGCAATTTACAGTGTCAGTGCTCACTCACTGAGGGGCGCAGAAAACCTGGAGCCTATCCCAGGGAACTCGAGGCATGCCAGTCCATTGCAGGGCACAAGCACACTATGATTATTTAGAAATGCCAATTAGCCTAATCTGCATGTTTTTTCAGCCTATGGGAGAAAACTGGAGCACCTGGAGGAAACCCGCCAGTATGGGGAGAACATGCAACGTCCATGCACACAGACCCGAGGCAGGAACCACTACACCACTGTCACTCCCAGGGGCTTTTTTGAGAAAACTATTTTGATGAGGATTTTCCCCAATTTTTTAAAACTTTACTAATTTTGCCCCAAACCTTAGTTTCCTTGCTGATTTAAAAAAGTTTAAATACCTTAAGGAACATAGACATTCTTCTTTTAGCTTTAACTTAAACTAAGAAAATACTGAGAATTCTTTCCACATGGTTATTTCACACCTGGAGAGCTTAAAATCTAAATATCAAGTGTATACCTTGCTCTTTTGCTTCTAAACAAGAAAGATTATTTCTTCTACAATGAACACTACATCGTACTAGAAATCATCCACTACAAGCAGAATCACTACAGGCCTCGATTAATTACCTGCCGGTTTTAGTGATGAGCATCTCATTGCCAACACGGTTAAATTTATCCCACAGTTCTCGCCCCTCAAGCGCCACATGAACTGAAAGTGACATCAACTCAGCTTCACCACAGCTTGCCCGGCAAACCGAATTCTGTCCTGTTCAGAAAATAAATTAATTAATGAACCAGTATATTGGAGCCAAAATATTAAAATAGTCTGTAGGATCATAATAATATACAAAAATCATACAAATTGTGGCTGGATTTTCCAGCATGGTTTTAAGGTAACCTTCATGAATTTCCCTTCCTTACCTTGTGGATAGAATCCATAGCTCTTGGTCAGGGGATTGATTGGATAAGGGTAGTCCTCGTGGACATACATGGCCTTAAACCTGGAGTCTCTGATTCTGAATGCAGTAGTCCGCTGTGGAGATGGGATGTGATGTGATGTGATATGACGTGATGTGAGGTAGCTCTGCCCAGGTGGACGCCCACCCTGTTCTCACGTGAAAAAGGTGTGTATGTTGGCTAGGACCTCAACTCCAGGCTCTTTGATCTGCTGTCATGTTTCACAGTTTGAGCCTTGTCCTAGCCATGGAGGTGTCTGGGAACTCCACTTTCTTGTTTTTAGGGAGAAGAAGGTGTGTGTGTGTGTGGGGGGGGGGCTTACTTCAGAAGCTTAAGGTTCTTCTTAGCCTCCACAAATGCCTCATGAGGTGCTAACCATCCTAACAGTTTGTCCTACAGGAAGCTAAACGTCATTCCGGCCTGTTCTCAGATCAGCCCTCCCAGACCAAGACCTAATGTTATGCATTCTATCCCCGGTGTCAAGATTGATCAGGGACCATGAACAAAAGGCAACTTCCACCAAAAGCCCCTTTATTGGCCAGGCCTAGACAGGAGGCCTACAAGAAATGCTTGTTAATGAGAGGAAGTGTGGATAGTGACACTTAGACACAAGAGTGTTTTTTTCCAACTCATTGTCTCTGGATAACTTCACCATGTCACAAACATTGATCCACCATACCCAAACTTCTCATAGTTTATTCACAAGCAGTAAAACTTGCCATTGGACTTTTGTTCAAAGGGAAAAACAAGCAATTGGTGAGATGTTACCATATCAAAAAGTGTAACTTTCATGTCGTATCCTCTTAAATCTAAAAGAAACAATTACGAATCATAATTTAGAAGAAACCATAAAGTCATGACCTAGTGTTAAGAGTCAAATTAAACTCAACCACTTAAATTGAACCTGAAAGGTGCGAAACCTGTTGATCCTTTTTAAATTCAGTCAGTTAAATTGACCAATTATGTAAATCGATTTTTGAGATCATCTTGAAATTATTTATTGACTCAGCTAGGGTCGGTTTCATTTTCATCTTTTGTTTTTTTAGTTTGCATGACCCGATGTCCTCATGTCCTCATGCAGGCTGTAGGAATCTCTTTCCTGTGTAAGCGATCTCTCTTTCATGGAAAACGTTCACCAATATATAAAAAAAAATTAACCCAGATAAACTTGCAGCGCCAGCGTTTGTCCGTTCTGGTGTGTCTCTGATAGTACTCCCTTCTTGCTTATCTGCTTGTCCCATATCTGCTCATCCCCACTCACCCCACCCAAGCTGAAGAGCCTGCAGCCACCACATGCAACTGGGGTCACTCCCAATGTCAGCCTGTAGCCCTGCTTATGCGGGACACAAGAGATGTGTGCTGATTTGGGATCGGGTTGGGTTTACGAGGAGCTGTGAATAACATCAGAAGGAGAAATGTCGAAACGTGAAAGCAGACCTGTGTTGGCACACTTTACACTATATGGTTTGCTCAGTACAGTATATATTAACCTTAGTCCATAAACATCTGTATTACTGCATTTTATGGAAAAACAAAGTTGCAATCAATGCTTAAATATAGTAAAACAAACTACTGAGTATGACTCTTTACCCTAATGAAGTTCTTATTAGTTTTAGTTGTCCATGTCAGACCGTCAAATACCTATACCTGGAAATCCAAAAATGATTTCTCCTATACCATTTGTAAAAAGTTAATGGTTCTTGGATCCCTAAAGTGGACCTACATGGATTTGTGAAACACCTTGTTTTATGGGTCTACGTAGAACCTTCTACTAGAACAACAATCCAAAAGGACTCCAAAACTGTAAGCAGCCCCTGATAAACCACTATGTTCCCTACGATACAAGGAGAATAAACTTTTGAATAAAAAGAAACGACATGGTTGAAAAGAATGTCCAAATATCCCTCTTTTTCAACACTAAAAGACAAAAGAAACGGAATGAAATTCAGATTACATTTCAGATGTAAACAAAAGCGTTTTATTTAATCAGAACAATAAACCACCTTATGGTTAGAACCTAAACAGTTCTCGTCATCTGTTTTTAACATGACGAGGAAAGTGGACGAAAGCAAGGGCAAATATTCAGTTCTAGAGTTGAAGCATACGGTATATAAGCAGACAAAGACAAACATATCGAATAAACCGACTCATTAAGTTAAAAAACTTTTTTGGTCCAATTCCAGGTTTAACTGGAGTGATATGAAAGTCAGGAGTTACTGTTCGGTGGTTGATAGTGGACAGGATTCTGATTGGTCGAAAGGCGAGAAAGGAGAGACGAGATAAGAGCGAGACTACCCTTGTGTCATCACCATATGCAAATGAGTAAAGGTCATTAAAATGCTCAGGGAAGGGAGCTATTCGACAGAACGCTGGGGGTGACGGTGGACAGACAGAGCGGAGACACCGAGACTGCAGACAAATAGAAGGGAAGGAAAGATGACAGGGAAGGTGTCAAGCGAGCGCAATTAAGCTGTGTGTTAACACCTACTTCAAGGAGATCCGAAACAAGTGACCTTAAGGTAAGCAAAGAAACTTTGGGGAAGTGAACGACTCCGTGTCAGTTTTGGCAGCCAATTAAACAGTTGATGAATTGGGCCACAAGTATGTATGATCTCAATGTTATGAAAGCGTCTTGTAAGATCTGAATTAGAGATAGAGCAAGAAAAAGATACTGATCCTTTTTTTTTTCTTCACAGGAACAATTTGGAAATTTCTCACTCTAAGGATCTCGAGATCTTGTATTGCGTTCTGGACAGGATATCATCATATACTGTAAGTTCGTTATGGAGACACTACAGTATAGATGATGTACTATCCAGGGTGGCATTCCTCCTCCCGTGGGATAGCGCACACACTCAACCTGTGATAGAGGGAGGCGGTTAAACCGTTACCATTACTGAGTTTAGTAATGGTAAGGGTTCTCCTGCTTCTTCTCAATGGCTCCAACCATCGGAAATGTCAAACCGAATAAACTTCATAGGAATAATAAGTCAAATTGTGCAAAATATATTAACAAAATATTGACGCAAATGCTTTGTAACACTTGATAGATATTATTTTTATTTAAATTTAATGTAACATAGCTTGATGGGAAAGTTAAAGTTGAATCCTTGTACAATGACCATAAAAGATTATCAAATGTATTTAGTTCTTTGCACACTTTTATAAAAAGTTTATAATTTCATTCCTATTATCTATAATTTTTTATCATCTCGACTGTTATTTATACATGTATGATAAAAAGACTATTTCTTGTCATTTTTTTTTTTTAGAATTGGCAACCTCGACTATACTAGTATAAATAACAGTAAATATTATTTGCTATAAATATTATGAACATTGTATGTACTATGGTTCAATAAACAGACATATCTGAATCAATATCTCCCAGTGCTTTTTAAATTCAGATTTTATTTCCACACAATACACAGTGTAATATTTTTCCAGGAATAATTCTTTTTAAAACATGGCCTTATTGTCAGTGACCTTAAATAATTCGGCGAGAGAGAGAGAGCTGGCTTTGGGCTAGCTTATCTATGAATTAGTGATCCATCACCATGGCCTGGATAGGAAGTGAGTGCCTGCCAGGTTCAACAACAGGGGAGGATACAGGAACAAATGCGTCCTGGCCATTTTGTGCCTATTTTAGTGGCAGGTTAGAGCTCCATTAGAGGGGTAATGTAGCCCTGTGGGGCTGCGCCTTTAGTTAAGCTCCAGCAGCTGTGAAAAACAAGCAGGAATTGAGAGAGAGAAGGACTGCAAAGAGTTAAATAAAAACCTTTGTAACATGTACGATAAATAACTACAGGGTCCATCTATATCAGGTGGTGATCTATATCAGGGATACTGAATTCTATTTAATTCTTTATATTATTTCAGGAGTATTGCAGCTAATAACCAGGTGTTAGGGATTTTTTATTTTTATTACACTGTATAGCTGATTAAAAGTCGAAATGGGTTCCATTACTAACTAACCCAACACTTAGTGTTTTAATTAGCAACAAGAGGGTCCTATAGTGCTCGGGCCCTAATAAACTAAAAATTTAGCCAAAAAAAAAAAATGTTTTTTCAAACTTCACTGAAAAAGATACTTTTTTTTTGTCTGGTTTTATTATTTATTATGTGTTTAATTTATCTGTAGTGAAGTAATGCTGTACTGCAAAAAACTTTTCAGCAATAGGATGTTTTTTCATTCTGCTTCCTTTTTCTTTATTAATATAAATCAAATGTTTTATACTCCTTAAAAGCATAAGAAGTCAAAAAAATTTGGGGACAAAGTATTTTGCTATTTAGAGCGCCAAAATAATTTTTAATAACAAAAACAAACAGTTGTTACGATATGATATATTAAGCCATATCGACCATCCCCTTTTACAGTTTTATTATATAACCAACAAAGTCAGTTACAATCAACAATATGGACAAAATAACGACCATGATGATTGAAAGACGGGTTTCTTAAGTAGAATCTGGGGTCAACACCAGGTCTGGGCAACTTGGATAAGAAATCAAGACCATTAGAGCCAAAACCTCCCCTTAAAGTATCTCAACTCTGCTTGAACCTCATCAGCTATTCCGACCGGGACACATTTTCAGTCGTTCTGGAACAATGCTGATTTATTCATGATGTATCCCGCTGCTAAAATGAGATTCTGAATAAAGACCTTACTAATAATAAATAGACTCGGGGGCTAAAAGTCCTAGGACACTGCAACAGCAGCTCGAGCTCAGAAAGCAGGCTCTGTCCCAAATGTGACTGTTAGACACAGAGCTGTGTGAGAGATAAGACAGTACACATGTTGTCCACGAGACAAACTGTAGCCTCAAACGGTCATCGTTGTTCAAGTCTGGACTCCACTCTGGAGTTTCTGCAGAGCTCAGATCAAATACATGAAAACACGAAATTTCAGCACATCAGAGCTGGATCGGCTTCAGTTCTTCAGCGTGGCGGATATTTTCAGGCGAACCTCGCACATGAAAGCGTTGGTGAGGTCCAGACCTGCTTCCCGGGCGATCCGAGCTATCAGCTGTCCCCCGGGACCGATCACCATTTTCTGTTAATCGGAGATAAAGAAATAATAAAAATAATAAAATAATCAGAGAGGAAGAGACGAAAGAGCAAGAATATGAAAATAAGAGGAAAGAGCAAGAATATGAAAATAAAATAAAAATAAAAAATAAAATAAAATGCCTGCAAGCTATCCATAGCCATACAGGTCAGTCAGAAATAGACATTAATCCATTTCATATATGAAAAATATTGTAACTTATAACTTATAAAACTCTGTTTAAAAACAGAATATTAACTGATTTTTTTTCATGTAAAACATGTGATCATACTGTACGTGTTGATGGTATGTTAAATTTTTTTTTTTTTTTTGGATCAGTCGTGCTAAGTTAGGTAGTTAAAATAAAATAATTAGTTATTAATTTCATTATATTGCTTAGGTTGTGCTGAAAATCAATTCGATGACACACTACACTGCTCAATCCTGACCCCTATGTATGTTTATTAAAATACAGTACAGTGCAAAAAAAAAAAAAAAAAAAAAGCTAAAATGCTTTTGGCTTTCAGACTTAAAGTGTATTTGTTGTTAAAATATCGTTGTATCTTCTGTTTCGTCCTTGCAGAAATTGCTATACGTTTTCTTTGTGTCCTGACCTTGTTTTTACAGCCCAGACCGTGTAAATGTCTTTTTGTAGCCGATTTATTTTCAACTGGCATACATAATGGAGCGAGAAAGTAAGCAATTATTTGATATTCATAGAACAGCACTTGCCATAAGCTTTGGCTTCATCGCAGATTAAATTAAAGAGGCTGACTGCTTACATTACAGCCTCCTCCATCAGGAGAACGTGATGATTTTCGTAAAGCGGCCGCTCGATTCAGGCAAGCAAATCTAGTTATGAAAATAAAGACACTATGAAGGATTTTTTATTTCGCTGATAATGGAAAATGTAACAAAAAAAAAAAATGTTTATTAAACGTTAAGTTCATTTCAAACCTCAAAACTTTCACCATTGTTTTTTTTTTTATCCGAACATCTGGATGAAGAATGCAGTTAAAGAACATAAAACTATGTCTTGAATTGAATTCCTCACCATATGGCTGTCCTTCTTCACATGCAGCTTGACAGATATGTCCAAATTGCCGTCAGCTGTTTCCCTCCAGAGTTCAATATGCTGTAAAATACACACAGCATAGAGATTCCAGAAATAAGAACATTCCACGGTACGATGGAAACAAAACGTTTATTTGTCTGCTTTCTTTTGCTGAGAGCTTTGGAAGGAAATGAAAGTGAACGCTACCTGAGTCAACGTGTAAGGCACCTCCTGTGGAAGATACTCCAGTAGTTTCTCTCGGATGGTGTTGGTACAGATGTCCTCAGGGCTCTGATCCGTGAGGACCGCACTGTGGTACTTCCACGCACCTGGCTTCGCCTCCAGCATCAGATAGCTCTGTCAAGTCCAATCATTTTACACAATGAGCACATTCGCATTCAGAGTGAGGTGACTGGACCGTAAAATATCTATATGGTGATCGATTATGTCATAAAACGCCATGGATCCCGTGATATCTTAGAAACATTACACATTTAACTTTCAATCTCTAAATAGAAAAGACTCAAAATATGTAATAAAAATACACTTCTGATTCTGATTTCATTTTCTGTATTATTAATAATGAGCAAATTTATTATCAATTATATAAACAATTTGAGCAAAAAAAGCAAATGAGAGCCCTGGAGCTTGGTTATCTGCATAATGAGAGCCTGTATTATTATTATTATTATTATTATTATTATATGAATTATAAGGATATACATTTTTCCCTACTGATATGAGTTGTAAATGCTGACAGGTTTTGGCAAACAGGAAAGACTCTGGCCATATACGAGTCACTGATTGGAATTTCTTCTTTAAAAAAAAAAAAAAAAAAGCAGCTATTAGTTTAATTACACTCTCAGAGAGTGATGTAGCAGCATCGCGACCTCTTACACCAAGCAGATTGCGAGCACTTTGAATGATACAAGTAGAATCTAATTAATTTGCAGAGGAACCCGAGTAAACACGTAAACATTGTCCTAGGGTTCTTTTTTTTTTTTTTTAACCAGCCACTCTTTTTTTTTCTTTTGATTCAGACAGCTTGTCTTTTTTTCCTATATACAAAGATATAGTATAAGAGAAAAGCTGATTATCAGAAAACATGTGCTGAACTATTTGATAATCATAAATACAAGTTTGATCAGATTATATAGACAGATTATTATTCTGCACACTGCACTTTAGGGACATTGCTCACAGCCGACATTTATGATCCATTTATGGTTATTATACATTTGAAAATTCATGCACATTTGCACTCACCCTGGACATTTCTGTTTATTTATTTTGCACACTTTGCACATTGTTCCAAATTTTTCATATTTGTATAACCATCATTGTATATTTGTACAGCTAAGTTTAAAAAATATATATTTTTACCTATATACTCTGGACCTATATTACATATTTTTTAAATTGGATCATAGTGTTAATCTAGTGCACTATTCCGTTTACTTAAGCACTTTAATAATCTGGAGTATTAATCT
Source organism: Clarias gariepinus (assembly GCF_024256425.1). Taxonomy (NCBI): domain Eukaryota; kingdom Metazoa; phylum Chordata; class Actinopteri; order Siluriformes; family Clariidae; genus Clarias; species Clarias gariepinus. The sequence continues at coordinate 7,369,266 of NC_071123.1, read as the reverse complement.
ATAACAAAATTACGCCATTTCTATATAAAACAAATACAGGGCAATATTGCTTGTTTAGGTCATCTTGATAAACCTGTGTAAAAGTTGCTGATCTCTCAGTTTTTCAAGCAATAATGACCAAGACATAAAACCATACCCCGATCTTTTATCTTCTACCGATAAAGAATCTATGCCTTATCTATACTGCCTACCTTTAACGTCTGCACATCCTCGCCATCTGTAGCACACATCATAAACACGTCCTTAAAGTGCGGCCATCCCTTACGGCTTTTCAGGGCCCTCAGCTGCTCTCTGATCGCGTCTCGCCCGTGCTGATCGTCTTGGTCTTGGTCTGGAATTCGTTCTTCTGAATTTTGCACAGCTGGAGTCTTTTCCATATGTTTCTCCCGTGTTTCCGTCCGGAGCGGCTTCACTAAGCTGCGCACTCTCAGCTTTTTGCCGTTCACGATGCCCTCGGTCAGTTGTTCGGTAATGTCCAGGAGCAAGGGTTTGCTCTTTAGGAGGTCCACCTGTCCGTGTTTAAGACATGCCCAAAAATAACACGACATAGCATGAGAGGACACAATGGTTCAGAAAAGCAGATCAGACGTCAAAAATTATATAGTACCGTGCACAAGTATCGAGTCACCCATTCTTTCTTCACATTTTGCTTCCAAAGAGTCAGACTTTCTTGTATGTTTTACACAGCATTGAGGAATAGTTCTCCAGTCTTCATGAACTACTGTTTGGGTTCAGTTTTTTATTTTTTGGTTTGTAAAGCTACACAGTAATTTATTTTTATTTTTTTTAATGATTCAACAGTGAGAAACAGGTGCAGATGATGACAGATGATAAAGATGGTCATTAGTATCCTGGAGATGCTGAATGCAGTTAGAACAGACGAGAGGGGAAATGAGGTTCCTGCTAAGGTTGTTTTCAAGGTACTTTGCAGCCTGTGAAACATTTGTCCCCATTTCTTTAACTGAATCAAAGTTCAGTTTGATTTGAAGAAATAATCGGTGGCTAAAGACTTTTGCACTGTACTGTATGATCACGGAGCAGTGAGTCAGCTGCACTAACGAGGTTACCTTATTGAGGACGAGGACAGCAGGAATATGTGCATTCAGTGCCAGACACTTCAGCACCTCAAAGTCCAGTCTACCACGGGTCCACTTGTCTGAGACGTCCACCAACACCACCACTGCAGATTGAAGCAAAAGAATATTTTCTTGAAACATTTGAATTATCATGTGGAATTGTAGAATGCTTCATGAATGTTTGGCATTAGACCAATTCATCTAATCGTTTTTTTATATCCTGAAACGAGAGCTAGGATAATGGGTGCTATATTAACAGGACTGTAAGGGGTACATGAGTTCCAGTAATGTGCTGTTCAGGAATGATCATGTGTACAGTTCCCACAGACAGATGCATCTCCTCTGCAAGCTGGCAATAAGACATCGGGCAATATTCAAGGACCAGGCGCGCCACTCACTGAACGTTGACGGGAACGACTGCCGCGGACTCCGGGATCTTTACCCTCTAATGTACAGGCTTCTTTAAAATCACCATGTAAATGTTTTACTGCGGCTAAGAGTCCCATCACAGTACTGTTGTTGAAGTCCTCTGTGATTGTCAATCGGTTTTATGCCTTCATTCAAGAGATATTTCATCTCAAGTCCTAGTTTGAGATGACTTTGAACAGCCCTTGAATATATTTGGGAAAGCCTTTTTTCTCAGCTTGTACTTTTTTAATAGTTATATTCAACATTGTAGTAGAAAAACTTAGTAGACATTACCTAGATCAGCCTGTTGTAATGATTTGAGTGGATCCACAAGGAACGTTTTCTCCAGCTGATGTCTGTAAACAGCAGGAGTTAGATTGGCAGTGATACAAATGCAAATTAAAAAAAATGTCTAACAAGGGACCAGAGATAAGAAATAGGGGCCAGAATAAAAAAATATATTATTTACACACAATATCCACATTTCCAAACAGAGACCCGGCTTACTTACAATGCAATTACTATCCATTTAGAAGTTCCTAAAGATTGTTTTTTTTTCAAAAGCATACCTTAAATTATTGAAATTCTTTAAAGAATAATTAAAATAAGTGCAAATAAACTTTCTCTCAGCTTACAGAAAGCACACTCTCTTACTCGTGCTGATTTTAACACATCGGTTTGAGCAAAGTTGCAAATACCCCCAGTGCCAGTACTATTGCACTATTTCAGATGTAATTTAAACGCATCCGTATCATTTAAAAATGTACCTCTTAGCTTTCGATGGAGTTGTGAGACCAGGTGTATCCAGCAGAATCTGATTTAAAAATAAACAACACAAAAAAGGTTTGTTTTATAATGACATAACACATGTTGGACCCAAATCATAGACAATGTGCTATAAAGGTCATGAAATCTTTTTTTCGCCATAATGTGTCTTTCCATTGAAACAGTATAATAATTTTAATATTGCATTGTATTTTTGAACAATGGATCACTTACAATTTGAGTATTGTCCTCTGTGATCACCCCGAGTGCACGAGATCTTGTTGTATGCACTTTTTGGGAGGTTGCAAACAGCTGTTTTAAAGAGACCAGACATAAGAAGGTTTCATAACCCATTTAAACTCTCATGTCAAGCCTGTAGTTAAGGATTATAAAAAAATGTACCTTCTTGCCCAGGAGATGGTTAGTCAGTGTTGACTTCCCTGCATTTGGAGCTCCAATTATAGCCACTCTTAAAACCTTGGGATTTTCAGGTTGATCTGGATCTTTTAGCATAAGCGAAAAGTGCTCAACTATGGAAAAGACAGAATAAAGATGAAAATAAACAATGTATGTATGGATGGATGGACAAAACTGGTTGCGGTTTCAGAAGGGTCAACATCCAACAAAGAAAACATGACTGCAATAGAAAAAAATGGTCATGAGTGGACATGAGTTCCGACCGCGATGGGCGCATCAGGGTAAGAAGGAAAGCGCATGAAGTGATGCACCCATCATGCATAGTGGCCACTTTATAACCCTCTGGAGGCAGTGTTACGATCTGGGGGTTCAGTGGGCAATAACATTAAGTCAGCTGACAACCTGAAGGTACTGAATGACCAGGTTATTACATCTATGGCACCTTTCTTCCCTGATGGGAAAAGCACTCCAAAAGAATTATTCTCAGAGCATGGGGCATGATCTTCACAAATAAACACAAAAAAAATGGCCACCACATTGTGTGCTGTAATCAAGTTAGACGTATATGAAATATTAGAGTCTTAGAGAAATTAGTATTAGAAATAGAAGTAGGTAAATTGTGTTAGAGAAATAGATTGGAGAATCATGAACAGATGGATTAAAGCATCTGTAAGGGGATAATAAATCAATGGATGAACATATGATGATTCATGCATTAATAAATATGTAATGATGGAAGGATGAATGAATGAATTAATGAATGCATGGGTGAAAGGATGAATTATATGTATTGGGATAATAGATAGATTGATGATATTTAATAGAATGGCAAATTGATGATGGATGATGGGATGGATGGATGGACAGGTGGTTGGGGCATACTGTGTATTGAGGTAGATAAAAGGTATTTAATCAGAAGATTAAATATAAGCCATAATTACACTTCTCCCATGCTTTGGATAGAACATAAAAAACCTCCATTTGATAAACTGTCTGATATATATATATATGAAAACAATAGATAAAATTACCTCAAATAAAAGCATAGACAAACATAAATGAATAATATTCCGTTCTTATCATTCTTTTATTTTTACTATTAATATCGAACCACTCAATTTTCCTTTGAGAAACTTTACAAACAAATGACTTCCTCCTTGGGGTGTGCTAACTTTTGCACTTAACTGTTATATTATTTTACAGTGCAGGAGACCACCATGGTGGAAAAGATCAAAACAAAAGTCAGTCAAGAGAAATCCAACTTTATGGGCAAATTACTTTCAGTCTGTAACACAAGCATGCAAGTGAGATCAAACACCTGTTAGTTTGTGAATTGTCACACTGAGGATCAGGACAAGGATTACCTCTATCCAGGGGAACAGCGGCGTGAGTCGGGGAGGCTGCAGGATTCTCCGTAAAGCTGAGGGTACGATCTTTTAGCAGTCTGTCCAGAAAAACGTCTGTGGAGACGAAACAGGCGGGAGCAAAGCGGAATGCTGCGCTTCTCACCGCGCGGCCACGATGAGCTGAAGAAGAGAAGAATTACAGAGATTTCAGAAACCAGTGATTTAACTCAAGCAGCTGTTATTGGTTTTTGTATAGCAAATAGAGAGATAAAAACAGAAAGACAAATGAAGTCTATAAGCAATATATTGAATATACAGAACAGCCATCTGTTATGAAAATAGCATACGAAGCAGTACAGCAATAAGCAAAAAAAAAAAAAAAAAACATTAAATAGAAAAATACAGGTCATTTTTTTCTATGGTTCTACCAATTTGTAGTCACTATGGAGAAAATCTAATGTCCACAATATCCAATACAAAGTTTAATTTCCAAACAATATTGGCTGGCAGATGCACATTACCCATAATGCACTTTGATGTTTCTTGGGAATAGGAAATATGGCATGTGTTGTCTCATAATTAAGTCATTCCTCAAGCCATTGCTTAAAATATCAGCAAGCTGCTGCTCTGATCCCACATACACATTTGGATTTCGCAGTGTTTACTGGACAGATTTAAAGATGTTTATAGAAATGCACTGACTGTTCAATACAACATCAAATATCTAAATGCCGACTAACCCGACACTGATGTCTTCCTTGTCGGCGGTTCTTAAAGTGGAATCCCAGGGAGTACATTTCTTACACTAGTGAAAATTACTAACCCGAAACATTGGATTGGATTATTTAGGAATTACAACGTTTGCACATGAGGTAAATGTATACAATAGTTTTATGTCTAAATATTAGTTGAGCGATGCTTTCTGATTCTGAACTTTATCCTAAAATACACAGGTTGTTAAACTATAAGTATTATTTTCTGTTTAGTTACACTGAAAGAGTTTAATCCGGAGGTAAACCTGGACCTCATGTATATTTTAGGATAAAGTAAAAAAAAAAAAAAAAAAAAAGGATTTTTTGCTCATGAAGTGTTTAACATCGCTCTATTACTCACTTCACTCCAGTAAGCCTAACACACACAGGACATGTCAGTGAATGCAAGAATCAAGATTTTGCAAAAACGTGATGACGTCATATACGAATTGACAATTTAATATTTAATTTGTTTCCCACCAATTTGATTATCGATTAATCTCTTCACTCCTACAGGTCAGTAATATTATTAGTCTTCACCACGATGATTAGCATCAGATCAATACAGATCTGGTTGGGACCAAAAAATTACTTCGATTCAAGAAGGTCAAAGATGTTATTCAAACTAAATTTGTCCAAAAAATTACACACACACATTATATATACAGACTAACAGAAAATTGTAAGAAATATAAAAGTGTAAAGATATCACTGAAAGAGTGAGTTTACATGGTTCAATATACTGACACATCCTTTTATTTAAGTGAGATCAAAGTGAGATCAAACACCTGTTAGAGGAATTGAGAGTCACGTGACTAAGTAGTCATGTGACCAAGTATACCTTCAGAAAAACAGCTAAATTAATTTAAAAAATGTGTGTGGGGGGGTATTTAACAAAATCTATTATATATAATTTGTAATACAAATAGTTATACAATTTAATTCAATGATTATACACTTATTGCTAGAGGCAAAATATAAGCCGAGCACGTTTTTAAAGAAATCTAAAAAACGTCAGATACTACATTGTATTCCAGTGTTGTTAGTGTGTGTCTCACTGTCTCTCTGTGTCTCATACACACCTGTCCTCAGACGCAGAGACGCAGTTTCCACATACGCTGCCCGACTGGAAAAGCACAAAGTCCTGCACAAAAGCGACTCGCACATGCGCAGAGCCATGGCTCACAACCTCTTCTGTTGATCTAAACAGGTTACACTTTTCACATGGACACGTATTTACACCAGCGAGGTGATCAGGATGTGTGGACTCGCGTTCACATGCACACAGGGCGCAGCCATGACGCTTCTGTCACTGAGTCAAAGAGCGCGCGAAGAGGAGCCGGGAACTTCCCGCAGCCTAATGCGCATGCGCCGCCTACTGGACAAGCGGAATTGAAGTCAAGTTTAGCGTAGAGAAACATTTGTATTACGGGTCCATATATACTGTTAAGTAGCCTGAATATTGCGAAACAATATTTAAAAATATATATATTCATGACTAAATACAGTTTCTGACTGACATAAAGTCAAGTCCATAAGTATTCAGACAGGGGGGCTAGGGCTCTAGATAGGGCTCCAGGCTGTTAATTTGAGGATCTGAGGATCCCGGTTTGAGCCCCAGGGTTGGTGAGTTGCCACAGCCCATATTACCCTGCCACAGCATGCAGTGCCGGTCCAAAGCCCAGGTAGAACAATGGAAGGGTTGCATCAGGAAGGTACGGTGGCCCTGAAGTGCAAAACCAAATTAACAAAACGGAAAACAAAATAACTAATATCTGACTGGCCGAGAAGTGCAATACAAATTAACAAAACGGAAAACAAATTAACAAATTCAAAACCAAATTAACAAATCCAAAAACAACTTAACAAATCCAACAACAAAATAACAAATCCAAAAACAAAATAACAAAACCAACAACAAAATAACAAATCCAAAAACAAAATAACAAAACCAAAAACAAAACAACAAACCCCCCCCCCCCCCCTCCAAAAAAAATAGTTTTGGGTTCTGTTATTTGGTTTTTAATTTGTTTTCCGTTTTGTTAATTTGTATTGCACTTCTCGGCCAGTCAGATATTAGTTATTTTGTTTTCCGTTTTGTTAATTTGGTTTTGAATTTGTTATTTTGTTTTGGGTTTTGTTATTTTGTTTTTAGTTTTGTTAATTTGTTTTGCACTTCAGGGCCACCGTAGTAAGGGCATCTGGTGTAAAACCTGTGCCAAGTTAAGTGCAGATTGGGTGGTCTGAAAGAAAGTATAAAAAGTGTGAGGGAATATGTATAAATCATAGTGCCAAAGAAAAACTTCCTGAGACTAAATATTGAGAGGAACCAGACTCAATAGGTAACCCATCCTCATTTGGGTGATAACGGATAGCAGGGATTGATTTGGAGTCATAGAGGTGTTAAAGTCAGCGTAGAATCCAGTTTCGCTAATGGTGTCATGAACACCATGTACAATTTATCAAAAGGAAAAAAAAAAAGTTAAAGCAATTATTTCAATAGTCTGTCATTTAACAAGGCATTGATCTTAAATAAAAAATACATAGGTAAACAAAAATAAAAATAATTGTTTTTCACCACCACTCCTGCTCTTAGAACCACTGTTCTACACTTTCCTGTTGCCCAGTTCTTTGCTTGCTATGCTTGGAGTCTGTATTTTGTTGCCATAAACTCTCCATTATGTTCGATGACAGATTGCAAGCCACCTGATATCCTTCACCCTTCTCATTGGAAAATGTGGATTTGCCACTGTGTATGATGTTTATCAAGGCCAATAGGAAAGCACATCTGCTCTCTCTGACCATGGTACACATGAAAATACAATTTACATTCCTTTAAAATACAGAAGCCTTTAAACATAGAGACCTGCATTTTTATGTGGAAGAACTGCATGCATTTCGTTATGTTTAGTCACGAGTAATGTGTGATTCCATGTGAAATATATTTTAAATTGCATTTTAACATGTTACACCCTGATAAGCCTTAAAGAAAAATAAATAAATAAACACACGCACCTCAAGCCAAAGTCCTGTGAGGGGCGTGCAAAGTCCTATGGTTGACTCTTAAATAGGACCTAATACAACAATTTATTAACTGAGTTACAATATAATTACTATGTACTTACATGATAAATAAATATATTGTTATCACTGAAGCACATTTCAACATCCTGGATGTGGATGAGAAGCCCAATTTGGACAAAATTGTCCCCTGTCCATAAAACAAATATTATAAAACTCACATTATAAAAAGAGAATCATATCTTTAAAAAAAAACACATACATTTTAATATTATTATTATTTGAATTAATAGTTTAACATTCACATGTAAAAGTAAATTATTTTTCATTATTTTATCATATAAAATCATCATCATCATTATCATCATCATCATCATAGAGATGCGTAATGTGTGAAAATTAAACCTGTGTAAAATCACCTATGTAAAAATAAAATAAACAAACAAGAAAGAAAGAAAGAAAGCCACACACACCAAATTTACAGCATGAAAGCCACATATAGAAATGTGTGAAATGCACACACACACACACACACACACACACACAATTTCTCCTCCCTAGAGCTTTCTCTACATACCCACTTCATACAAAAATAGCTGAGAGCACAAAAGATTTTTTGTGAACTTTTATTAATGTTTTCAACACATTTCTCTTCCCAGAGCACTATTTAAGGGTCTGTACAATCATCTTATGATTTCAAAAATACCTTTCAGCGACGGAAAAAGGTCAACAATGCCACTCCATTTGTATTATAACTCTGCCTTCTCCTGAAATTTGTTGTGGTTGTATAAAGTAAAACTCCACTTTATAGGCCTTGTGCTAGGACAAAAAGCCTTTCCAATTCAGAGTCACCAATATGAGTGTGATTTAGTGCATGCCTAGGCATTGGATCAAGGCAGGAAAAATGCTCGTCTTGACAAAAGAGAGCAGCAATTTGAGATGAACAATAGCTGGCTGAGCCCTGCAGTCCGTGCTGCCGCTGCTTCTGTTGCTGTTGGTGTCATTGTCATTTAGGAGCTGTGGGTGCACAGAAACTGCTGTCATGTCAGATATTTCAACAGACCTCTTCTCCTCTTCCCGGCTGTGAGAGGCGAACACACACACACACACACACACACACACACACACACATGCACACCCATCAGGATAGAAGCAACCTGCTGTTCCTGTGCCATTTTTCAACCTTGCTGCAGGGGAGGAGGAACAACAGAGTTGATGAAACGCCGAGCGCCAGGGACAGGAGCGCAGGGACGCAGACAGTGCATTCTCGCTCTGATCCATTACGCGTGATTGCTGCCCAGCGCACAAAGCCACACAGCTGGTACATCCTTTGTGGTGCCCTCATCAGCAAGCTTTTAGAGGGATAATTTAAAAAAAAAAAACACTCACAGGTCACATTTGGCTGCCCCGAATCTAAATTCCTGCTCTGATTGGTGAGAGAGAAAGAGGGAGAGTAAAAGGAGGAGGAGGACAAAAAAAAAATTCATACTCAATCTAGAACTGCAATCAATATGACTTGTCTGTGAAGTGGATCGATAATACATCCCCACCAAAATCGTCAATCATGCCAGGGTTGGATACAAAAATCGTAATTAGGAACACCGTTCCTAAACATCCTGTATTGACATCTCCAAGGGCTGAAGAAAGACACCATTCTGCGTCATTAACTTTGTATTATCGCCTGATGGAGCCAACTGCTGAGTACTTCCCCTCTACTTGACTATAAGTTGCCCTTTTTTTGCTAAACTAGGATCAGTTTCCTGAAGCTTAACTGTTCATTTGATTGTTAAAGCTGGTCTGTAATTCTTATCTCTAAAAATTTTTATTTGGTTGGTTTGCTGTAGTGATGGACATGGATTTGGATTATTGTCATTGGAATGATAAACCATAGACTGCAAACTATCAAGCCTAAGCTGATGTGACAAACGCAAGGACGGAGTCTTCGGTCAATGAGAGAGTACAAGCTATCAATTGAGAAATATCGATTTCTATACAAGGCAGTGTTTAACCATGACGGAGACACATCACTTTACATCACGTACCACTTGCAGCAGAACACATTAGAAAGCCAAATGCATTTTCACACACGCTTTCACCAAGTTACAATCATTTGCTCGGTGAGACAGAATTCTTTTTTTTTATGTCAATGCCACATAGACGGCAGGTGTGGGCATGTAATGAGCCAATTTATCTTAGCTGTCACAGAAATTTTAGACTCTGGCCAAAGATCCAGGCGCCACGATTGAGCTCTCTATCAAATCATAAAACATATTGACATCATTGCCAGCGCATATTATGGATTTAGATCCATCATGGGGTTTTGGAGATAATAAATATGCATTACATTTCAGTTGGAGGCACGATGGCAAAACCACAGCCCACAGATCAGAGCCCTGGGTTTTGTCAACGTAGAGCTTCTCATGTTCTCTCCGTGTCCCTGCAGGTTCTCCGGTTTCCTCCACACTCTCATAAATATGCCGGCAGATTGACTACACTCTGCTGTTCCTAGAAGTGAATAAGTGTTTTCATGGTGCCCTGCGATAGATAAAATGGTGTCCAATTCAGAATGTCTTCACACTTCATGGGATTAACTCGGGATCCACCACGATCCTGATCATGCCAAAGCAATTACTCAAGATAACTGAATGAATGAAATAAAATCTCTGCACGCCCTTAAAGGACTTAATAATTAATATTCTGACAAAGCTTTGTTTGCTATTCATAAAGCAAGATCTTGGAATAAAATATCGGCTGTAATTGTGGTTCATATTTGGTCAATGAATTTAAACTTATAAAAATGATCCGACTTTTTAAATTTTGTCCAAACAAGTTATTATTTTATGGTTGAACAAGTTCTTACTTTATTATAAGCATTCTAAGTTTAGGGTGAAAGCTGCAGGGTAGCTTCCTAAGAATATTTGGAACATGAAGGGCCTTATTGCTTCATTTGAACAGTTCATTTGTTTAAGGTTAAAATGTGAGCTGCGTGTGCACAAGATAATAACTTGTTCCTGCAAGGAAATAAGTTATTATTGCAAAATAAAAACTTTTTCCTACAATATAATAACTTGTGCTCACAAGATAATAACTTGTTCCTACAAGATAATGACTTGGGTCTACAAAATAAATTGTGCACACAAGATAATCATTTGTTCCTACAGGATAATAATTTGCTACTTCAAGAGCTTGTTTCTACAAAATAATACCTTGTCTCTTTAAAGTAATAATTTGTGTGCCCAAGATAGCAGCTTGTTTCTACAAGTTAACAATCCATACCTAAAATATTGACTTATGCTCAACCGATAATGGCTTGTTTCTACTAAATAATAAAAAAATTTCAGAACCGTATTTTGTTTCTACAAAATAAGAACTTGTGAGCACAACTTGTTTTAACAAGTTAGTAATCCATTACTAAAATATTATGACTTGTGCACAACAGATCATAAAGTGCTCCTACAAAATAATACATTATTTTTATTTTTAGTAACAAAGATAATAACTTGTTCTTGCAAGATGCTAACTTAAACGCACAAAATTATAACTTGTTCCTACACAATATTAGCTTATTTCTACAAGACAATAACTTCTGCACTCAAGATAAAAACCTGTTTCTACAAAATGAAAACTTCTGCACACAAAATAATAACTTGTTCCTGCAAGATAATAATGTTTGCCCACAAGACAATAACTTGTTCCTACAAGCACAGCACGTTCCTACAAAATAATAACTTCTGTATCCAAAATAAAGACTTAAAAATTTTTAGTTTTTTCTTACAAGACAATAACTTCTGCTCCTAATAACTTGTTCCTGCACGATAATAAATTGTTTCTAAAATAAAAATTGTTTGCACAAGATAACAACTTGTTCCTATAAAATATTAATTTGTTTATACAAGATAACTTTTGAGCACAAGATAATTACGTAGTTTTATTACAGTATAAGATGAAAACTTGCTCCTACAATTTATTAGCTTCTTCCTACAAGATATTAACTTGTTCCTACATAATAATAACTTCTGCACAGAGAGACAAAACTTGAGACAAAACTTGTGCACAAATTTATTAGTTGTTCCTACAAGATGAAAATTTATTCCTATAATATATTAGCTTCTTCCTACAAGATAATAACTTGTGCTTACAAGATAATAAGTTGTTCCTTCAAGATAAGAACTTGATCCTACAATATATTAGCCTGAACCTACAAGATAATAACTTGTTCATCAAGAATAGCTTGTTCCCATAAGTTCCCACAGTTTTTAGGGACTTGGTAAATTAGAAAAAAAAATTGCATGAATAACCTATAGATCTCGAGACACTATTTATCATATAAGCATCTAAAATCACGCACGATTTTCTCGACAGCGGTGCCCCTCTGCGCATGCGCCGGAAGTTGGTGCCGCAGACAGCAGCAGTGATTCGGCAACGCAGTGGGGGAAAAAAAAACACTACCCCAGATAATAAACTATCACTATGCTTTGACCCGCGCGCAATGCTGTTGTGTCCACAGAAAGTGAGTATATTCTTTGCATATGCATATAATATAAGTTATTTATGGAATAAATCCATCAATTTTAATCTTAGGGAAGCAACAAAGGAGTCAGCGCTTTCTAATAGGCTGCCTTATGCTGCGTTCAAGTGCTCTCTCGGGTTTGTGTTATTTCCCACTTAAACAAGCTGTTATTATGAAATCTGTGCATCTAAGTGCATCCTTAGCATCTGTTATCGATTTTATGTCAACTCTTTCTATTGTAAATAATGAAATATAGTATATTATATACGCACTTATTGTATAGAAGTAAGTGTATATATAAATATGTATAAAAAACAGAAGCATCTGTAATTATAATTAAACACAGAAAACAGATTTTTGCTCTCTCTCTCTCTCTCAACTAAGAAAGGATAAAGGTAAGAAATATGTCTGGACTTCATATTCATGTTTTCATTTTGTTTGTGTAATTTCGACGCGCATGGACGCTTGTGTTTAACTTTGGAATCGAACTGAACTCGGGTTTACACTAAATTCGGGTAGCCCATGAAGGCTGCATGAATATTAGAAAGCTGGTCTTAGCATGCTAGCTAACACGCCGGATTAAACTACAGAAATAAACGCTGTACAGTTGAGTTGCAGTAAATGTTCATGTTTATTTTTGCACACTTTTATTATTATTATAGTTATTGTGTTGGGTTGCTTGAAAAGAAGTGTGTGAATAAGCAGGTTGTGTATCAGTCACTTGTGTTGTTACTGTTATAACAATGTTTTCCTTTAAATACTATTTAATTCATTCCATCCCCAGGTGTAAGGCTACAGCAGATATTTTTATCTGCATGTTTTGTTGAAATGCGTTTATTACATAAGTGTTATATTTTTATTATATTAAATTGTATAGGAAATGCACAATGCACCTGCATATTTATAGATGTGCAAGGTGCATGAGTTGTGCACGTGCGTATTATAGTATAAGCATCAAGTCCTTCCCTGATAATGTATAATAATACGTATAATAATATGATAATGCAATCATCCATATAAAGAAAACCCTATGCTACAGAACCACTAGTGCCTTAAACCTCCAAGGTGCCTGTTTGATTCCAGCCTTGTGTCTGTGTGCATGGAGTTTGCTGGGTTCTCTTCTTACTGGTTTCCTCCGGGTACTCCAGTTTCCTCCCACAGTCCAAAGATATACAAGTTAGGCTAATTGGCATTCCCAAATTGCCCGTAGTGTGTGAATGAATGTGTGAGTGTGTGTATGTGTGTGTGCCCTGCGATAGATTGGCACCCTGTCCAGGGTGCCTCGTGCCCTAAGCCTCCTGGGATATTCTCCAGGTTACCGGGACACTAAATGCAGGATAAAGCGGTATAGAAAATGAGTAAGTGAGTAGGTTTTGTGCAATATATGTTTGAAATCAGACAAAGGCTTCCTTCTTCTACTTCTACCTTCTTCCAACAGCGGTTGAAATCCAGGATGTTGGTTACATTACCACTGAACTATAGGTTTCATTCAGCCTCATCTTTTTGGCATCCTAAAGGGTTCTGTGTTTTGAACTATTCATCTGCTTTATCTATTACTTCCACACACTCTTTCTTCTTGACATGTTTTCTTTCCTTTCCTTTCAGCATCTCAGCACTCAGCATCTACTTGGAGTTCTGTAGGTTGCATCACCACCACCTATAGATCTCTCTCTCCTCAGCTATCCTGTCCTTTAAGGCTGACTTTTGAGTCCAGTCTTCCTCATAAACAACATTAAATGCTTACTAACCTGATCAGTGACTCACCATTCTAAAAGACTCTTAACTTTGCCTTCTGCTCTCCCTAGATATTGGAGCTGTGCCACCATAGCTAGCCTCTCCTGCATTTATTTCCCTGTATATTTTTAATTATTCCCTTGTAACTTCTTATTTTTTATTTATATAAAAAGTCAATTTTTAATTTTATATGCACTTTATCTATTGTGCGGTGCCCTGTTTTTTTTCAGTGCATCGCTTCTCTCTGGGTCAACAGAAACATATAAAATATCCATGCACCTATCCATCCATCAATTCATTCTTTCAATACTTCTAGACAGGATAATATTAGCTAATTAATTCTCATAGTCATTTGCTAATTGCGTAATGTGTTTAATCCGGAAGGGTTTGTCCTTTAGGCTGAAATGCATGCGAATTAGGCAATATTTCTGGAAGTGTTAATCAAACAGAGTAATTTATCTATCTAAGTCCAGGCTGTCAGGCTTACCGCAGGGCTCAGGCTGTGCCCAAATGAAGTCGCGTTCTGTTTTCTGAAAAGCATTCATCCTCATGACCTTTGCTGAATATCAGAGCTGTTGTTTCAAAATGTCACCATGGATGTTTGTGCGGTGTGTCTAAGTCCTCAGTGTTGACAGCAGAATAGCTGGAAAGTTTCGAGATTTTGCACATGCACAGAATATCTGTAATTGCAGGAGTTGTTTGGATGCTTAAATCAGCAACTATTTATGGTATCTTGTTTAGTGACTGCAGTTGCAATGCTGTTCATTAGGTGTTGTTAATGCACGGCTGTAGATTGGTTACGGTAGTGCATTGTTTTGTTATTGCATGCACTACATGTACAAGCTGCAATATATTTAATTAGGGCTATGAGAATAAAGTTTATTATGGTAATGAGATGGTAAAATTCCTTGTTTGATAGAGACTGTTTCTTCAGTCTTTAAATCAAGCGGCTCGGATTGCGAGTGCAGAAATGTGATTTATGTCGCTGCGCCCTTTGCGACACTGGATTGAACCTTTTATTAGCCTCACGCGCTGTTACAAATGAAAAGGGGTCGGCAAGGTAACAAAGGGTTGACGTCATGGATCGCATCCGGCCTCATGACCTGCCTCCGCTGAAACCCCGCCCCTTTTTCACGGAGCCGCCAATAGGATTGAGGGAACGCACTTCCGCGTTCGAGCCTGGTCCAATCGGAGTGCGCGTAGTGTGAAACTTCCGCGTTGATGTAAACCTATGGGCCGAGTTAAGCGACTGAAGTAGCAGTGCAATAGTCGCTTGTGCCTGTGCTGCCGAGCGGATCCGGTTCAGCTGCCTGCTCCGCTGTGGACGTGCGGGATTTCCACCTCATTCTGCTGCCACACTTTGGGATTTTAATCATGCATCCGAGTCCGGTGGATCTGTCCTGAATAGACAAATAATCTCCCCGTCGAATGTCACCCGTCTGTAATTGGATGGTGGGGTAAGGACCGTGTTTTTGTTATGGAGCGATCAGTACAGCCGTATTGTCTGCTTCTGTGCTCATATGTGTTGGTCTTCGCTGGGGCATTTTTTTACTCAAGTCGATGATTTTTGCGCTTTGTCGCATTCATGTATTTATTATTATTTTGGCATTTTATATGCATTATTTTGCTTAGCTTTGAATAGATATCTTTTTTTTTATTCAAAGAATGCAATTCAAATCATCACTGCTCCTTAAAAGTTATATAGACTGATGACAGTTAGGAATAAATATCACAGAACCACATTATAAAAGTGTTTATGCTCCATGATCGCTATAAACTGTGCGATTTCTGCGTGTTTGTACAATTTTTATTATAAATCATTCATTTACAGATGATTAATTTTTTTTATTTACTGAACGGGCTTTCTCTTATTAATTTATTTCCCTAAACTGCCGGTTTCAACGTTGTTAATGTGCGTCCTTGTACAGGACATCACTAGTTCTAAAAAGTGCGTTTTTTTGTTTTTTTTTTTGGCCGAGGGTGCTTATTTGATTTACGGATAGTTCTGCGCATGCGCGCAGACGCGCTTTTCGGTTTGTCCGAAATGAGAGCTTGACATGAGCTCGCCCGAGAGTGCAGTTTCTGTCGTGCCCTACATTTCCAAAGAGTGGATAATTAAGTTTCAGAGCCCTTGTTTCCCCAGAAATCCGGTCTCCTGTTCTCAGCCCAATTATCGTGTGCACTCAGGGATCATTTGGACGTCTGGGTGTCACGTTTGTCTTTACTGCGGAAAGCCATTATGTGATTTGGCATTTTAGATTTCAGCCTAGGACAGACAGACAGACAGTGAGACAGACCGTCATCCTAAAACGCCCCTGCCTACTAATTCATTATTTGTATTGTGAAGAGATTTAGGCTGTGTGTGTGCGTCTGTGGGCAGTTTTCTGTTTCTCAGCGAAACTGTTAATGATGGAGAACCTGGGACTGTCTCCGTCTCCAAAAAAAAAAAAAAAAAAAAAAAAAAAACTTCCACAGGGCCTCTTTGACCCATACTGGGGCTTTGAAAGCTTTTAAAAGCTACATCTTACATCCTAAAAAAGAGCATATCTGAATCCTGGAAGTGCCTTCTCCAAACCAGCGGTTGAGTAACAATGAGATCATTATGAGCCCACACAGAAAGAGCCGCTATGTTCGGCGTTGCCTGACTGCCGAGCACTACAATACTAGGCCACCTACTAATGCATGTGCTAATTGGCGAGCGCCTCCATGTCCGCACGCTAAGGGCTCGTGGCTGAGTTTGTCTTTTAAGTGCTTTATTATGTTTAATTGACCTGCCTGTGCAAAAGCATAACTCGCTAAAGGGGTGCATAAAGGGAGCGCAAGCTCATTTCTGTGTGTTCGTCATTAACGTTGTTGGGCAAAGCACTCCAAGCTGGCAAAGCACTTCAGTAAATATTAATCAGAGTCTTTGTGCATGTGTGTCGGCGTAAACAAGGTAGGTTCGGAGTAAAAGGCTAATGCGCACGCATGGCACAAATCCCAAACCTGGTAATCTGTCCTTTATGCATGCCGTAAATGTATCGCGTTTCGCACACCCTGCTGAATTCAA
The DNA here is from genome assembly GCF_024256425.1 of Clarias gariepinus. Lineage (NCBI taxonomy): Eukaryota > Metazoa > Chordata > Actinopteri > Siluriformes > Clariidae > Clarias > Clarias gariepinus. Next base: position 7,352,188 of record NC_071123.1, on the reverse strand, counting down.
CAGCGGAAGGATTTTTGTATTCAGAATGCACCAAAGGTGAGAAAATGGAGAGATTGAAGGTGAGGCGGAGTGAAGGTGTCGACACCTTTCTGTCCAAGTGATTGCCATTGAGCAGATGTCTCCAGTCAAGCCGTAAAAGTTGTGTCTTACTTCGACACAACGTGCGTGTGTGTGTGTTGGAGAGAGAGAAAATGAAAGCACAGCGAAAGTGTCAGAAGGCCACGATACTCTGCCATCATGTAATTTTATATTCTGGCAGTTGGATCCTGACCCCTGACAGCGCAGCTCAGAGACAGGTTGTAAATACAGATAGTAATTGCTTAGAGAGGGAGGGAGCGGGAGAAAGGCATCGAGAGGGAGAACGACGGACTGAGAGAGAGAGCCAGGGCAAATTAGTTTCAGCCCCATCACACAAGATAAGTGAATTTGAGACTTTTTAGAGCTCCGAGAGATGAGCGAGCGCCCTCCGAATGGACTGATTAGGAGGAAGGGGCAGGTCATGCCACAGACTACAGGCTCATTCATCACAAAATTACATCCTGCCAATACAAACTAGCAGCACTTTGAATGAAAAAACACAACAGCGACGAAAAAAAAGCGCTAACGCCTGCTGCTTCTTTGGTCCTGGCTAAAAAAGTACTGACTCCTAGCCGATATCGTCCAAGTAATGAGAAGCAACCCGAGTAGCTTATCTTCCCAGAGTTTTTTGTGTAACCATAGCTACAGTTATAGATAGATACTTGGTTTGTATTCACCTATTCATTTGTATGCATAGATAACAGGTGGCTTAATAGTAAAGTGCGCACTGTTTATTGCAGGTCAGAACACATTTTCAGATCCAGTCCTTTTTTTACGACGCTGTTGTCTTGACTGCTGCTCTGGGAATTTTTGAAGTGCTGTGAAAGTCTGGCGAATACACAGAGTTCCTTTTTTTAAAAAAAATGTTTTTAACCAAGCCAAATTTCAAGTGAACTAATAAATCATGATTTTGAAAAGCAGTTCGGTTGGTTGGGTCAACATCGTTCCCACGGCGTCCCGATTCTGCGTGAAAAACAGGCTTTCTTTTTTTATTTCTTTAAGTGAGAACTATGAGTTTAGTTTGTGAAAAAGCACAAAATATGTTCACTGAGGTGAAACAGTGTTTAATATTTGCACCGTTAGACGACGGTAGTGATGAAACCTCAGAATCTTGCGTGCTGAGCCAGCTAGCTCTGTTAACTAATGTTGGTGAAGGAAAAAACAAGCGATGAATTAGCTAGTGGTAACCAAAATCATGAGGGTTGTTGTGACATTTTAACAAATTTGGTTGCTGTTAATTAAACTGGGTAAAAAAAGAAAAAAGACAAGACAGACTCTACGATCTCACACCTGTGAGAAATGTGTGCTGATTTACTAGCAAACACGTCAAGAGAACATAGAGATTTTTTTTAATAGGTGATGTTTTTAGGACCGTTTTATTGATTTCTTGGAAAGTGATAAACATTTTAGACGATTTCTAATTCCACACGCATGGTTTTAATGCTTTAAAATGACTATCTAAACAGTTGTTTATAGCTTACAGCCCTGACAAACAAACAGCACTTTTTTCCTCAGACTTGTCCTGAGTGTGTGTGTGTTTTTTCCACAGAGGGTTGTATAAGTTTATGGAGCTTGTCAAGCTCACTTCTCATAGCTCAAATGTCTAGTGCGTCTGTGCTCATTTACACAGCTGTTTTCCAGAGTGCACCATGAGGTGAAGAATGTATGTCTGTCTTCCTTCTTTCTCTTCTTTACCTAATGGAGTGACGGCGTGAGAGAGATAGTCCCTCGGGGGTTAAAGACTGAGCCGTTAGGCCAAGCCACACACACAGAGCAGTTAAACGTCTTCTGTTACACATAGGCAATAAACCTTAACTGCCGGCTCATTCATGTTTCATCCGGATTAGTTCGACTTGTACCTCTTCTATATTACACAGGCACGTTTTCATATTCCGGCACAGACTGTCTTACCCCGAAACAGAAGGAAGAAGGTATGAAGTCTTAAGATTTAATTTCTGTCAGGGGTTCATTCACAGTGCTTCAATGGAAACCTGGGAGCAACGAAGAACATCAGTAGGAGCATCTTGGCGAGGTCAGGCAGTCCACTTGGTCTCACCGAGGCGGTCTGGACTGGATTACTGGGATAATGCAGCTGCTGGCACCCTCTGTTTGATTTTAGCCTTCAGAAGAATGAGTTCATGTTTGTTCTTCCATCGGTGGTATCTGGCTGGATTTGAGCCCTGATGGGAGGCACATGTGCACACGAGTGTGTTTAAAAGAACAGTGTTTGAGCTCTGGCGTGCCTTTTATGACTTTGTGGATGTGCTCAAAAGCTGTATGGAAATCAGGTCGAGCCGCAAAAAAGCATTGTGAAGATCGTAAAACGTCGTGCGGTTCACCAGGCATTTTTCTGACTATCAAAAGAGCGGGCGCTGAGATCTTGCCTGTAAGGCGCAGTAGAAACCGGCAAACTGGGTGAGGCATGATTTATGGACATGCTTTTTTGATTCATCACGGTGTCATGTGTGTAATGCCAAGCTTTACTAAGTAGAAACGCAAGCTGTGATTTGCACTGTTTTAACAGTGTACTGGGTGACTCCGTTAGTTTTCAGAGAAATTATCATCTGGGAAATATGAGAATATAGTTTTTTTTTTTATGTTTAAAAGGTTATAATTGTATTGAAGTTGTAGTATTGCCTAGTAAGATTTTATCGTAATTTTGGAGGGGCTAATTCTTACTGTGGTACAGGTTTTTGCGAGCTAGGAAGTGGAATTTTCAGAGCCAAATAATGTGAAATGTTTCAGTATGGTTATCCTTGTTAGACTGATCGATTGGTTTAACAATTAATATCTCTTGTTTAAGCTCAGGTTGTGCCTTTATTGCCTGGATTTGTTACAAAAAGGAGAAAACCATATATTTTTTTACTGTAGGGATGGGAATCACCAGACACCCACGGTTAAAATATTATCACGATACCTAGGTGACGATTTGATTTAAATTGTGATCTTGTATCACAATCTTTATATTAAATTTTTTTCCTGATTTCATCACAATTTTAAACCTTTAAAAAAAGTTTAGTGATTAAGTAACTTGTAGCACATCCATTATAATCATAATAATTCACTCCTACCACACAGGAGGAAAACATAAATAGTTCAGTGTGCACCACATGTAGGATCACAAATGTTTGACCTCCTTAAATGCTAGTTTGGAAAAAAATGAAAGTCGGAAGCTTTTATTTTATAACATTTTTTAAGGTTCTTTTATGTCAGAGGACGATCACCGGTCATGGCTAATTAAACTGAAAACTAACCAATTTTGGTCACTGGCCGATTGACCGGTTCATCTTGTTTTAAAAATCGATTTTGGCGTCAGTGATGCCAAAGAATCATGATTCGTAACTGAATCGGTTTTTGTCTCCCATCTCTAATACATACTGTATGTATGTGTCTGTGTATGTGGATATTTTTCTTGCCCACTTGGACATGTTTATTCCCAGTCTTCTCACATGACTCCACAGCAAGTGATCAGGAGACAGTATGTGACGGTCGGTTGCCGTTATCTCAGCGTGACATGAGATAAGATGGCAGACCTTCCGCTGACCGAACTAATCAGCATCCTCCACCCAACCGTGTGGGTGTTCTAGCCTGACCAGTCAGCATCTTCTTGGGAACAGCGAGTGCGTGATACAGACTGCGAGACGCATCAATACCAGATGCGCCATTGCATCGCTGTCTGCTCCAGTTCAGTTCATTTCGCTGCTAACGAGGGGTTACGGAAGGATGCCATTAGCATGGTGGCACTTTGCTAATTGGCCATTTGCTTTTCTGCCTCTCAGGCTGCCAAAACCTCTTGGCAGTAAACGCTTGTGTCAGATACACATCGGCTTCGGATTATCTTGAGTGCAAATCTGCGACCTAGAGTAAAATCTCAAGGCCACCGGAATCAAGTGTCTGCAGGTTGACCCGGCATAACTCTGTTTCACGAGGTGGAAATGAAGTGCGGTTTAGAGATTTATTTCCTGGGTTTAAAAAAGATGTGTTGAGTCAGGATTGGTTGCACCGGCAGAGATTAGATTCAGAGCTTAGAGCTAATCAAGGATTTGTTCATTTATTTTGATTACAGTTGTGTCGAACCCTTTTTTTTTTAAACCTAGCTTAACAAATATGTGATTAAAATTCCATATTAAAATTATCCATCATGATTGGGGGGGGGTCAAACAAGCTGTTTGACTATCCTGTATGCACATATTCACATGCTCTGGTTTACTATAGGGGAAAGGGATCATTTTAACACCGTGACATTCTTAACATCTATTGACTCTCTGCAATCCACCTTGCATCTACTGGCATTTCAGAAATCCAAATGATCTCAGATTAATCAAAGTTTACACTTAAATTATATTTTAAGGCCTTTATGCAATCCTGATTGTAATCAAGGCGTAACGATTGGATTAACTGCTTAGATAAACTCCAGTTTATAGCTTTCTATGTTCCACCCCGATTTAAAGTGTTAGTGTCTGCATTCAGTCTGTGCAGGGAGATCATGGGAGATCATGAGAGACTGACCTGTCTGTCTTTGTTACTTGGCTGCAGGCTGCTCCATTTCTTTTTAACAGTTGCTGGATCAAATGGCTGTACCGCCCGGCTTGTGCTTTATGCCCCGTGAGTGGGCTCAGTCTGCCATTAGCATCTAATAAGGGCATGCATTGAGTCTATAGAACAAAGACTACATAAAAGCAGTCACAAGAAAGTGTGTGTGTGTGTGTCTGTGTGTGTGCGTGCGCGCACGTCTACCTTCTGCTCATATCTTGTACATCTTGTGTCCGGCATTCCATTGTGTGCCTGCCTGGCCTAAGCGAACTTGTTTAATGCATTGAGATTAACTGGAGCACTTAAGAAGCCGTTCCGAGAGGACAATGGGGGAAACGAAGACCAGGCCAAAGCGACTCCTGCCAAATCAGGGAACAGGATCCGAAAGCACAAAAGGGTGAAGTCGGGTTATAGGAGACGGGTGAAGACACTCGACAAAGCCAGAGAAATAAAGAGACAGACTATGGTACAATACGTTCAGCCTGTTGTTGAAATTTCATCATTGCAGGCTCTGCTCCATCGCTCATAAATGCTCTTTGATGAATGATTTCTGCCCCTAGGCCAGCACCCACCACAAATTCTTCTGATTGGCTGGCTTTTTTTTTCCTAGCACCTGTCCCCACTGGCTGCTTGTGATCTCCCTCAAGTTCTATGCACTATCTTTCAGCACTGTGACAGTGCTGGGGAGGAAAAAAAAAGTTGCTGGGATAAAGTCATTCAAAAGCCAAGTGCTCGTAACAAGAAGCCATGACTTGCTCGTGTTTTCGGGTTTCTTAAACCCCTCCACCACCCCCCATCTCCTTTTGTGTCCTTTCAACCTCTCAGTCTTCAAGATAAGAGCTGTGGAAAGTTCTGGCATTTTGGGAGCAAAACATAAGCACCCTTCCTTTGTGTTATCTTCTGTGCGCTGAATATCTGTTAACACTGAGCATATTAGGAGAGTTATTCCCTCTCTTCCCCTCTCTCTTGTCTGATATACGAGCTTGCTTGTCTGAGCAGACCTTCAATGAGTAGCGAGTGCGTGAGAAGTCACTCTGGTGTTGAGTGTTTGGACGCCAAGGATCTTAATAGCGGAGGAGGCGTAATATGACATTATTGCTTTGTGCACTGTACTGAGTGCTAATATAAATATATTGTCTGCCGTGAAGGCTCGCGCGGTATAAGGACGGTACTCGTTTCTACACGAGCTTGCGGTTGATATTGACTCGGATCATATTATGTGCAAATCATAAAACTTCATAGAACTCTGTGGTTCTTTTTAAACAGCAAGACTACTGACCGCTTTAATATCAGTTCAGGTTTACAAGAAACTCGTTAAAACGGTGGGGCATCACCTCGTTTTAAATCCATGTTTGACTAATAACCATGGAAAGAAAATCACTGTTGAGAAAAGTTGCAACTCATTTACCTTGGATTTACATGAAAAGGCAATCAGCAGTATGGAAAATCCACTAGCTGGGTGTAAACACAAGAAAGACATTTCCCTTTCACATGGCAAAATTCACGCACTGTTACCTCTAAAGAACCTGGTGGAGGCTAAAACTCTAACTAGTCACTTAAACCTTTTATATTTAACTCCTATTGACTTCAATTCCATGACCGCCTAATGTAAGCTTGTTTGGCAGATCTTTGTTTTAATTGTAAGACATAATTCTTTAGCTGTTATCTTTTATAGGCTTGCATTCTCTTAGCCAATGTACCTAAAGGGCACCTATTATGCAAAATATTTTTTTTTGTTTTTAGTCATTTTAGACATTCAGATGATTCTTCAGCATATGTACAAAGAAAGATTACCTGTGTTTTTCTTTTTGTCCAGGGTTTAAACATGCCAAATCAGTTGTGATCTTATATAAGAAGAGCCCCTTTTCCCAGCTTGTTGCTCAGATCTTTAAACATGGACATGCTGAAAAAAAACAAACTAAACAGCTTATCATATTACTTTTTTCAAAAAAGCACAAAGACCTCTGTTTTGGAGATTTTACATTAGGGCCCCGGGATCTTTTTCGAGAACACTTGACCCCAGGTTAATTGTGATCAGTGAAAACACAATCGTTCCAGGCTTGAAAACCGTGCCTGAGAACACTGCACAATGTCCAGCACTACCATGAGTACACGCCAGTCTCATCCTTTAATCTATAAAGTAACCTAATTAAAAAAAATAATAATTTCAGTAATTTTAGAATAAAATTTTTAATAAAAACCTTTCTCCGGAAAACAGAGATATGACAATATGAACGCTCTGGAGTGAGGAGGGGGGGAAACCAGTCGTTCCGGAGTCGGGTACAAAATTGTGCCTAATGTGAATCCACCCTTAGGTACAGCTAGATCTTTAACTTCCTGACGTTGACAGTAAAGGCTCCTTCTAAAATGTAAGAAAAGTCTTCTCACAGAAAACATCAACATTTCACACGTTTCACAGCATGCTCATGCAGAGTGTCCGACTCAAAAGTGTTAATTGTTGCTATAAAAATGAGCACACAAAGCTTGCTATAGGAAATGTACCTATAATGTACCTATAACCCATTTATACCTGTAACTAAGGCATAAATACTGCCTGATGACCCTGAACGTCACTACGTGCGTACAGCTAGGTCATAATTTTTAAAATACATTCGTTAAGGTAACTTTTTTTATTAAAAAATAAAATGTTAAATTTAAGGGCTATATGGCAGAAGGTTATAAGTCAAACGTTGAATGTCCTGCACATCCTAAAGAAATTCTGTTGAGTGCTGTAACAAAGCGGGATGTCATTCTTTTTGTGCGCGCACGTGTAAATTTAGGAGTACTTCAGAATAGGTTTTTGTTTTGTTTTGTTTTTATGAAGGACGCCGAATCTACGCTCTTGTTAGGCTTCATTGTTGAAGCCGTCGAATGGCGAAGGCTATCTCGACAGCGAGTAAAGCAGCCAGATGACATTCTTTCTGAAGAATGAAAACACATGCGGCCCTGCAGTTTTGTTGATGCAGTGAAACAAAGCTGGGGAAAGAGAAGCACTAGTTTTGTTATTGCATGTGCGATGGTGGAGAGAGATCTCTTTCAGGTTCTTGCTGAGAGATAGCCTAGGGGAAGCGTATGCGGTGACCTCCACTGGACCCGAGTGAAAGCAGCCTGAATAGCTGTTTGTCTTCGAAGCTTAAAGCTGGTGTGATGCTGAGTGCGGAGGTTTCACTCGCTAAAGCCTTTCATAGAAAACCTCACCTCTGCTGCAGGAGATTAACCGCAAAAGTCACCAGTGTCATATTATCTTGCCTTACTTTTAGAAGCCTAGGCTGTAGAAAAAGAAATTCTAGTTTACAGAAGCCTGAAAACCAAGGGTTCATCTTTGCAAATGTTCAGCTTTTTCTGTGTTCATAGGTTACTTTTATTTCTTCTTATAAGATCTTGATATAATCGGAATAAATTCTTAACATAATAAAACATTGTTACCTTAAATTACGAGCCACATATATTGGGGAAACATGTCTGTCATGGATTAAAAAAACATCCTTAATAGTAATAATTATTATAATTAAGAAGTATTAAAACAAATAGCAAAACTAATAAGAATACTCTAACTGTTAAGTTCAAATTTATAGTCAAGTTGATAACTGTTAGGTAATTAAAAGAGTTTGTCAGGTTTGTTATCAAGCTAGCTAACATTCGAATATTATATTGCGTCGATAACTATCCAGTATAACTAGCAAGCTAGCAAATATTAGCAAATAAGTTACCTTGCTAGCAAGCCAGCAAACATTTAGGTATTTTACTGCATAAATAAGTTACTTCACTAGCAAGCTACCAAACATTCAGGTATTTGATTGTGGAAATAAATAACCTGACATTTAGATATATTATTGCATAAAACAGCTCAGTTAGCTCAATAGCAAGGTAGCAGACATTCAGGTATTGTAGAAATAAATTACCTCAGTAGGAAGCTAGCAAACATTGTAGTATTTTATTGTGTTGAAACATATCCACTGTCAATAAGTCAAATTGCTAATATAAAAGTATTATATTGTGTAACAAATTAAACAAGGCTACAAGCAACCTAGCTAACATTAAAATATTATGTGTTCTAGCAAACTAAAGTAGAAAAGTATAGTAAGGTGGCTAAGAGTAGCAAATTATATTGTTTATATTGTTTCAGCAAGCAAGCATTTATACATGTCACAAGCAAGCAAGCTATTATATTGTGTTTGTAAGTACCCTACTGAACTATAATGTTCACTAGTATGAAAATTATAGTATTGTATTGTGTAGAAAAGTCCCCAGAGTCAGTATAACGCTAGCTAGCGTTTAGCTATTTTATGGTGTAAACAAACTTAAACTCACTAACATGCTAGCTAACATAATAAAACATAAGTTTTTAATTTTATCACCCAGCTGAATTAGTAAACTAGCTAGCATTTTAGTTCTGTAATTTGTAGACAAATACCCAGTGTCAGTAGCAAGTTAGCTAACATTTAGCTATTATGTGGCATAAATTGATTCCAAGCCTTACTAGCAAACTAGCTAACATTAAAGTATTGTGTTGTGTAGAAAAGTACCTAGTTTCATTAGCAAGCTAGTTAGAATTCAGTTATTTCATGGTAAAAATAGATCTCCACCCTCGCTAGCAAGCTAGCTAACATTATACTATGATGTTGTGTCGGACTGTACCAGAGTCAGTAACAAACTAGCTAACATTACAGTATTGTATTGTGTAGAAAACATAGATATAAGTTTTTAATGACATTCATGAGGGATAAATCTTTTCTCCTGTTGTGATTATCTAAGTGTCTAAAAACTGTAAAGTGATTTTCATCTGCAGTTAAGTGATTCATGAATAACATTATTGCATCAATAATAATTTCCTGCGCTCGTAATTTAAACAGTGTTTACTCAAGAGCATTGGCTCCTGAATCTCAGCTGTATATATATATTTTTTTCCTTTATGTTCTGTAAGCATTCAGAATTATTTTTATGCTCTTAGTTATAGCAAATAAAGACAGAATAATGTTTTTATCTGCCTTGTTCAGAATTGTAGCATGGATGACCAAAACCATTTCAAGACTTGGGATACGGTGTAAGGTGTAGCTATGGATGCGTTATTTACAAAGCCTTAGTGAGGTTTGCATAAGATAGGATCAAAGGAGAGGCTTTGGGAAAGTGCTTCAGGATGTAGTACAAAATTACATGTAATATTCCTGCTCTGAATGCTGGCTTTAGATGAAAACATCACGCTTTTTCCTTCTTTTTTCTTTTATGCTCATTTCATACACTTCAGCTTGTAGTCATTTCTCATGCAAAAGAGCCCGAACAATGCTCAGAAAGCAGTAAAGCAGTAAAAACTTGGCTTAACAAATTTCTGCATTCTTTTTTTTTTCTTTCCGCTTGCACTTCAGCAGTCTTCTGGAAAGTGTCTTTAAAGCAGGAGAAAGAAGTGTTGAGTCATTGCGCACTAAATCAAAAAGCTTGCGCAGTCAGGGACTGGCATGAGGCGAGACCTGCTCCATCTGATTGCTACCTCGCGGCTCAGACTGATTTATCAGCGCTGCCCGCTGCAGTTATCAATCTCGCATCGGATGAGTGCTGGGAACCGAGACTTCTGTGCGTGCTAATGTATGACTTGCTGAGAGAGAGTGGGTGTGAGTGATGGGAAGAGCGGGAGGAAGGAAGAAAGAAAAGAAAGAAAGGGAGATGGATGGAGAGAAATAGAGAACAGCAGGAGGCAGAGGGATAGGTGCAATGACAGATGAGAAGGAGGCTTTCACGTCCATGTCAAAAAATAACAGCAGAGCCTCCTGGGCTGCTTCCGAACCTTATCAAACAGGAGTCGATCGCACAGCCCTGATACACATGACCTGCACATGTATGTACAGCTTTTATTTGAGGTGTTTTATACACGAGTGTGTGCTCAGGATCATGTGGAGGGCAGGTTGTAGAATGAGTACATGGTTTGCCACAGGGAATGGTTTGTGTGCTGAATGGACTAGAATGTGTGTTGGGAAATATTGCCTGTTTTTTTTTTAACTATAAAGTGTTAAATTATAGACTTTCCTTAAATGGAATGTGTTTCTAATTTGCCTGTTTCTCGTAGAGCTAAGGCAAGGTTAGAAACAAGCCTAAATATTTCCCTATCATTTGGCAAAAGTATGCTATTGGCAGAAAAACTCAATTTTGGGCACAACATGCATTTTTGTCTCTTTTGGTGTAGGCGAGCTCCGATTGGTTGTTCCAGACTGCTTCACACACTGTATATAAACTGGGGAAAAATATACTTGTTAAAGATTTTAAAAACTTGAAATATCTGAACTGCGTTGTTGAACATGTCTTGTAGCTATGTGATGCATGACGAAGGCATATAATTAATAATGATTTAGTTTCAACAAGCAGGCACGTGTGTGTAGTTGTATGTACTGTATATACACCCAGATCAGCCGTAACTTTAATACCAACCTTGTAGCTTAAAAATCTTGTGCCTCAAAGGTGTCTCTCGTATATAGAAAGAAGGATGACCAAAGACGAGCAAAATAAATGTTAACTTGGGGTAAATATATGCAACAAGAAACCACTGTGGCGTGGAAAAAAATAAATAAATAAATAACAAATCTGAACCATAAAAATTTATGATTATGAGCTTGCCTCAATTTTCACCTTCTGTGGTTTATGCAATATGAATGCATAGTTTATGCAACATTATAGGCTTATTAATATTTAAATACATTCAAATAATAATAAATCTTTAAAGTGATTAAAATTCAAATGCATTTTTTAAAGGAATTTGTCAGACGTAATGTAATCCAAACGTTTTCAAGATTCGGTGTGTTTGTTGTGTGTATTTTTTGTCTGCGTGCTTGTGGGCATATTCACTCGAGTGCACTTTTCAGTTACATATTTTTCTGGCATGGCTGCATTAAGCATTTTTTTCAAAATGCAGTCCACACAACGGCAGCGCAGCTTTTGAGGACAAAAAGTCAACTTTCAGCATTTAAAAAAAGCCCGTAACCTTGTGGGACCTACTTTTCTAAAACACGGGGCTGCCTGGTTGGATTTTTACAGATGTAATATGCATGTGGATCGCAAAGCTGCACTTTAGCGTATAATCGACTGAGCACGGTGAAGGGGGAGGGATGTTGAAGAATTTGACTAAGCACCCTATTTCCAGTAGAATATTTGACAAAATCTGTGTGCAAGTGTTCACTCATGGCCGGGCCATTTGTCTTCCTGTTTTTGACATCCCTGGGTCCCGTCTCACGCTGACCGTCTCTGCATTGGAGCTTCCTGTAATTAATAGGGACTCTCACCTGCTGGGGAACCACAAGCTCCTCTGATGGTGAAGAGGGAAGGATGGATATGAGAGGTGTTATCTTTCAGGCCTGACAAATATTCTCTCCCTGTATCTCGACTTTCACTGACAGCACGCACTCTTAGTTTCTGCTGTGAGATACTGAGATCCGAAAACAAAAAAAAAAACTCCACACACTCTGCACTGTTAAAAAAAAAAATGAGCCTGAGGTAAACAGGGAACATTGCTCAGATAGAGCCTTTGTGCTTGGAGGAGATATTGATATTTTGTTATTTTAGCTTTTACTGCTTTTTGTCTGAGTGTATAGGCAGTGTGTTTCAAAAAATGGTCATAGGCTGGTTTGCAATTTGATATAAAATGCACGGTAAAAACAGCCTGATGGAGACGTCTGGCTCTTTTCACTTCATTCATTCTCTTAATGTGAGACAGTTTCCTTACAGGAAGTGTTTTGGATATTTCCTGTTTTCTTCTTGAACACACTTGACTCATGGAGTCATTTACCCTAAGAGTATTGAAGGAATGGGTCGAATGAATCATGCCTAACAGATAAAGCATGGCAAATACTGCTTTTCTGTCTCACTGGAAGTCACATCTCCACTCTTATCTCAAATTTTAACTGTGTCACCGTTTACACAGCCGAAGCTGAGCTGGGCCGTACCCAAGTAACGGTGCTGATTCTGATTACCCTTTTTATGTGAGCTGAGCTAAAAATAGGACAGGCAATAGGTGAAATGCAGCAATAACAGAAATGTCCTGATTGCGATTCATGCCAGAAACACTAATCATAATTAGTGGTGTAGTGATTACTAAAGTTGATTTTTTTTTTAAAGAGAATTTCCCCCCTGCCAGATTTAATATAGAACTACTGAGTCATATTAATGTCTCAGATTTGTTTTAATGTCCTTTGCTATCATGATTTGACCCAAATGAAATCAAAACTGGTAGATAAAACATGGCAAGACCCTTAAATGGAGCTTTTTCATCTGACATCATGCACTAAAAGACTCTATTTAAATGTACATCCTTGTTTTGTGGCGATTGTGGTGCTGAATTTGGCTACCATAAGAGCTAAGCTTTGACCTAAATGAGGAGTGCAGATGTTTGGATGGTCAGCAGTCTTCATTAGTGTTGTGTTAATTATAATTAATAAAGTTTTGTTTTACAACAAAATTGCTTCTTCTTATCATCTTATATATGATATAGCCTGAAGACTACCTTGTGCCCTACTTTCACAATAGAGCATCGTCTGATAAAGTTCGATGCACTTGAATCTGACTGTATATTTAGTACAGATTTAAAGTGTTGGCACCCTCCTTAAGTGATGGGAAAATCCACAGACTGAGCCAAGATCGTCCTGCTAGACCACGGATCTTCAGTGAAAGACGAAGTAAGATGAAATTAGACAAAACATAAAAAAAAAAGGCAAAAAAACAAAAACTGAAATGGTGAGGGATGTCCGGTTATTAGAGTATATGGGGTCAGTGTGCCACTGCCCTTCAAACAGGCCTGTTAAACAAGCTCTGGCTGCCTCCATTATGACCGAAAAGAAATTGTTTTGGCTCACAGCGTCCTCTTTGACTCTGCCGCCCTCGGCTTAATTAGACCAGCCCCCTGTGGAAGCGTGGCATTCTGTGCAGCGGGAGGCTTATCCCCGACTCTGCTCCCTGCCAACGCGCCACGATTGATCAGTCGTGGTGTGACCGAGTCAGCCGCTATAATATTCATGATCTAATTATTCAGGTTGGAGCTGCAGGCTTTAACGAGTGATTTAACCTCTTGTCGGGTGCTGTAAAAAGGAGCCGGGTTAATCTTTCAGGCAAGCTTTTTTTTTTTGCGGGTGTGTGTGTCAACCCACCTCAAACCCCGCCTTCGGTTCCTTGGGGCTGGAAAGTGAGCTGGCATACCGGCATGACAAGGCGACCTCACACGTACACACTTAAATGAGGTGTTGCTGACACTTTAGGGCTATTGCATTTCTCAGGAAATGACAACGTGACCTTTGATTGCATGCGGCAGCTGCTTTTTACTACGGGAAGTGCATGAAAGCGACCATGTCCATGCATTTTCATGCATTTTTAAAAATCCCATTTTGTTTTCTTTTCCCTTAGTTTTCTTATGATTTTGCTTAAGATTACAGCCGCCAGCGGTAGCACCATGCGCAAGCCACATACAGACTAATAACCGGCAGCAATCGTGATGAGGGTTTACTAAATTAATGCATCAAATGCAGCTTTCGAGGGTGTGCTTAATCAGACGAGAGCAGTCGTCAAAATAGCAAGGATTTGGAGAGATTAAGGCAGCCTGTGTGAACTGCTGGAGTAAACCCAGTTAACTCGGCCCAGGTCCCAGTGTCGGCAAAGCCTCTACACTGCTGCAACCTCCATTATACATGGCCATTTCCTCCCATACAAACACTATAATATGCTTTTCATCACAAAATGTTATGCTGTTTATGCCTACTTTCAGCTGTGTTCCATAAAGAGATCTTGAAATGACTTGAGAAACCTGAAACTCATTTACGCTGATAGGTTTTGTTCATTTTTTTTTGCTATCGTTTCGTAGGTCTTAACCCCTGTTTTTATGGAACGGCGAACCTTTTTTGACTGCCTAGTACAATAGACCTGAAGAGAATAATCTAGAGGAAAATTACAAAAGGCACTGCATCCATGGTAAACGGCAACCAATCTTGTGGAAAAAAAAGCATATGTGTTTCAAAAATCAGGTTCTTTGCTGGATGATTCACGTGCTTTGAATAGTCTCCTCTTCTCACACTCGTACTCCTACACAAGCCAGAGGCCTCTGCCTCCACAAAGCCTACTTGATCTGATCTTGGACGAGTGTGCTTGAAGCAGCTCTGAGTGAATGGTTGATCAGAGATCAGCGCTCCTGCTGTGTAACATTAGCATTAGTCACCAAGTGCTAAAAAATCACAACTTTTCTGAAATGAGCATTCAGAGATGCTGAATGTGAGAACATGCAGATGAAGCTGTGGTGAACAATGTGTAAGGCTTGGTACAGTTACTAATCCAGGCCTAGCACATCAGTTTTCCGTGCTTGATTAAAGAATCCTGCTTTGAACCAAACTGAATTTGACTCCCTGCAAGCAAGCTTCTGCTGTTTTAAAGGATGCCAGTGGTGGTGGTGTGCTTTAGGGCAGATTTTGTTCCGCATCTTTTAATCAGCAATGTACACCATATAGTTGTGGACACCTGACCATAACACCCTTATGTTTCTTTTTTATTTTGGAGCAGGGATGACCTTTGCCCCTTTCCCTATTTAGCCCCCAAGATCAATTATTTTTTTCAGGTAACCCCAAATGTTTTCAGTGGTGTTGAAGTCAGGGAATGTGCAGGTCAATCAAGTCATGTGCAATAAACTACATATGGGTATCATAATCAAATGTGCATAAACAATTGGCTTTATAGTGTTTAGTGTTCATTAAATACAATAGTGGATTGGAACCCATGCCAAATTTAGCCTCGGGACCAACGCCTAGGCCAGGAGCAGCCTCGGGACCAATGACTAGGCCAGGAGCAGCCTCAATACTAAAGACTGAAGATAATACTTGCTCGCCAATTTACGCTGCAGTATGTCCCCCATCCACACTTATGTTTTCACATCAACAGATCACTAAAGCTATGGGATGGTGTCGTTTTTTTCCAGAGCTTTTACAAACTAACAAGGTCTTGCTTCTCAGTAGCTGACCAAACAGGACTATCCAGGATTCTTTTATACCTTTTAGCTGAAAAAATCTTAGCCAAGGACATTCTGCCTTTCTGTTTGAGGGCATAAAGATGTTCTCAGGAGATGATGGAGACATTGGTTGCATAACCTCGTCCCGTCCATGACCTTGCTTATTAACCAGAGTCTTTAATAAAGTAATATTATAACACAATTCTTTACACTTCATACTTTAACTTTTTGAGCCTACTTAACCAGTCCTTTTATTTATTTGTCCACCCTGGCAGGAAGGTAAAAAATTCAGAAAGGGTTCTTAGTTACAATACAGCTAAAATGCCAGTAGAAATGATGACTAAATGTAAATAATAATAATAATAATAATAATAAAGCACTGTGATTAACCAGTTAAACAGCTGGCTTGGTATGTAAGCATTACTAAATGCCTTGATTTATCCTCTTTTCCCTTACAGTTACTGACACTTTCTCTCCTATACGTCAAAATATAAATCAAATCTTTAGTTATATGCTTATTTTATAACTAAAAAGGGCATAAGGTCATAAGCTACACGTGTCTGGGTAACTGCATTAATTTAAATGTAGGTCATAAACTTGTTGACAGGCATAGTTGTTGCTCGGTAGGACATGGACACGCTAGATGGGACACATTGAATTTATGACTCTGGCCTGGTACATGTTCAGCTTCACGCTTTTCATTGGTCATTTTGCATTCACTTGTGTCTAGCAATGTGTTGAACGGACACGTTGGAGATTTTACAGCACAGCCTTTTACATATGAAATGTTCTCACGCTTATATATGCCGCACATGTGCAACGGCTGTGAAAACCGAGACTGAAAGACCACACGTGATTTTAGTTTTGGCAGGTGCTAGCTGGCAGGTTTTGCCGGTGATCTACTACCTAGTTCCATATTTAATCTTTAGCGCTTTTGGCAAAACCATACCCCATGCTGTTGAGTGATGAGAAATGAGAGAAGGCTGCTAGTGCTCTTGCGCTTAATCTCGAACTACCCGAGCAGTCGGTATGTATCAGCACTCACCTGGGTCAGCGCAAAATCCTAAAATAACTCGACGCCCAAAAGAAAGAAGAATGAAGCAATAAAGCTACAGCAGCAGTTCAACTCCCCCGTTCCTTCCCTTTCAAAAAGTGCCTCTGCCTGCCTGGGAGTTTTTCACAGCAGTTTAGCAGGCCGTAAAGCTTATTGACCTTGTCAGGCCACTAGTCTCATCCCAAAGCCTCGCTTCATAAGCTTCGTTACTTATGGAATTTTCCAGACACCCCCCTTTCTGCCTCCCCAGAGCCCTTGTGTCAACAGCCTGGTATCTGGAATGATTGATCCTGTAGTGCTCATTGAAAAAGTAGGGGTGTGTGTGTGTGTGTGTGTGTGGATCAAAAATCTGCTGCAGGCTGCAGTAATGCCCTGCACAGCCATAAGTACCTTTTGAACAAGCTTACTGGGGCAGGAACAAAGTGGCTGTGTGTGCGTTTGCGTGTGTGTGTCTGCGTGTGTGTGTGTTTGCGTGTGTGCTTGTTGATCATGTAACAACCTTTGCACATTCGGAATCGGCTTGGTGAATAAGCTTTTTCATCATCGTGATCATAAGATTGAAAACCCAGAAATCGTTCAGATCCTGCTCTGCATCGTGTCCCAGGTTTTGTATTAATCGTATTATCCAGAACCAGACAAAAAAAAAAGGCCTGACTGACATTTAGTTGCTCATTCATTAAACAAATGGAGTGTAATTGTTGTAAATCCTACTTGCTCATGACTTGTAGGTTAGCTCTCAGCTTTTAAGTTGAGCTTGTGGTTGTTTTAGGCATGTGCTAACTACCATAAGAGTGAAGACTCCTCGAAAATACAGTATGTCTCCTATTGAACTTAACTGCTGATACAAGAAGTAAATCAATTATCCAATATACATTTTTTTTTTCTGTCAAAATCTGTAATAAAGATAAGCAGCGTAGCAGCAAAAATGACATGAAGCTTAAAAATGGCAGCAGGCAATTATGCAGTTAAGTATTTTTTGTTTCTGACGCTAGCGGCTATAACACGGAGTCTGATTGGCCAACCAATCAGGAACACAGCCTCTAATAGGTCGTTCTGCTCCAATAAGAGGTAATGCCTACATGTCCAAAGATTCAGAGTCGGAGCAAGAAACATGAATGATGTCACCAGATGGATAAAATTTGTTTGCAAGAAATTTGGTTATTGAGTTTAGAGTTAACTATTCGTTACACCCTTTTTTTAAATTTTAGTTTATTTTTTGAACCATGGTAAAACTTTTTGTTCCCTCCATTCAGATCTTAGGACTTTTTTTTTTTTTGGGGGGGGGGGGGATTCAGTACGTTTTTAGCTTTTATTTCAAATTTTTAAAAATCTTTCTTTACGGTGTGTTATTCATATTCTTCTTCTTCTTTTTGTTGTTGTTCGATTTTAATTTTAAATTACTTGTATTATTTACTTTGAACTATGAACTGCACTGCAGATAAACTTGTTGTGGCTTAACTGGTTGATAGAAGATGTAAATGCCTTTAAATCTAAAATTGTAAAGGTAGTAGTGCAATGAGCACAGTTCAGACACCGTAACAAGTAAAAAAAAAAAAAAAAAAAAAAAAGCAACCCCATAACTAGCCTAACGCACAAAGCTTTATCTCCGTTTTGGCTGAACTGTAGATGGACTCTGCTAGTGCAGCTTGGATATTCCCATGGTCACACACACTTGTGAAAAGTTAGTGTCAGGGCACAGCCTTTCTGTCTGTCTCCTTCCTCCTCCTTTTCCCTCTCCTCCTCCGTCACCTCATGGGTCGGCTCTCTGAGAGCAGCTGATTGGTTATTTGGAGAAAATTGAAGTGTTTTGATGGAGTGTAATTTGGTGACAAGAATGCTAATCAGCACTTACTAGTGTGTGTGTGTTTGAAGTTAAAGCATGATTTAAAGACCGTCTCTGCTAGAGATCTGACCCTGACTTCTAAACATCCTGCTGATGGAGCTGGACATGCCAAGGTCCATCTGTTCAGCTGGATAAAACTAGCCTCAGACTCCTGCGATTTCTTAGCTTAAGCGCAAAACAGCATGTCTGAGTGGGAACGGATCTCATCTACCTGTTAGATATGGCATCAAACACGTCCTTCCTGTCTTACTCAGGGGCATCTTCAGGTCTCTCCATCTTTCAGAGATCACTCAAATCTCGCCTGTGTGCGTTTGCGTGTTGAAGTCTGTCGGTGTTTGTGTGTCAGGTCGTCCTCAGAGGCCAATCACACAGACTGCCTGCTTCCCCTTTAGCTTTGTTGCCATGCCAACTGACCCGCTCCTTCCGTCAGGTTCCTTTGACACGCCGGTGCTGGGATTCTCAGTGAGGTTGTGGGTGCATTAGTGCTGGCGCTCTGCACTGGGTTGTAGTGTTTGTGTAACTGGCGCAGCTGATTTAGAATAAAACAAAACCAGTACTGGTATTTAGTATCGGTCCAATAGTACCTTTCTACCTTTAATTCTTCGGTGTTTAAACGGAGCGAACAGACGACAGGAAATAACAAGTTTACTGTATCTTCAGGCGATGATAAACTTGATTTCAAAGCATGCCACAGCTATTCATGGTACTTACTGTTTTGGGACTTGGCATTTCTCTCTTTATCAGTTACAGAAACGCGAGCCAAAGGTGGACGTCTTTAAGCTTATGTATGTGGAACAGGGTGGATAGCCTTTTCCTTCTTGTTTAGCTGGCTTTCTTCGAAGGACTCATGTATTAACTGTCGCCTTTTGTACAGTACTTGTCTCGGTAGTTGTTAGACAGTTTTGGAGAGCTTTCTGCTCGATGCGAAGAGGTAGTGTCTAAAAAAAGGTGGAAACATTTTAAACATAACCATGGAAAGTATATTGGGCTAGCAGAGCTGTAAATTATAAGTAGACTTCTCGATTGAATTCGATTGTTTTTATGCATTGTGTTGTTCGATTCAAAAGCACTTATAGATTTACTCTCTGATTTGTCTCAAGGGGCTATATTTCTTACACGTTTTGAAGTATCAAAAACTACTAAACATTGAAATGCTGTGTAATTTGTGTTTTTGATTGTAAGACATGACGTTTTAGCACAAAAACGATAATTTCTTCCCCCCGATCTTCTGTTCCAGTCCAGTAGGTGGCAGTGAGGCACTAACTGCCCATAAAAATCAAAAGAAGAAGAAAAGGCTCGTAAAACACAAGTATTTAAAAAAAGATGAAAGATGGTTTATATTTTCTGCAAAAGCTATGAGGTATTTTTTTTTTAGAAATTCATATATTTTTGCTAAATTGCTGTTTTGAATGTTTATCTAAATAACTTTCAATAAATTCAAAATCTTTTCAATGAAAAGATTGTTTTTTATTTTATCAACTTTAAACAGATCGATTAAGTAGGTCGTTTTTGCTGATCTTATTTTAAATACTCGCTAACTAGGTAATGTTTTAAAGAACCATCTAGAACCCTAACTGTAAGTGTGTGGTCACTGTTTCAACCAGAAAAAACATAACTGGAGTTAAAACAGTTTCCAGAATTTTATGATTGGTTAATACTAATTTCTTAATTTTTTTTGGTGTCAGCCTTGAAGATTGTCTAAACCATAAATAATACAGATCGATGACTGACTGAATGACTGACTGATTTTTCTCCCTCATTCTTGGATAATCCTTAAAATGTTCTTCACAACCTAATATTTGAGAAGCTACTGCATCAGTACTAAAGTTAAGATCGTCTTAACTGGTAAAAAGAATGTTTAAAGTGATGCTCACTCGACCGTTAAGGATCTTCGTTGGAGAAACAGAACCCCCGAGCTTTTTTTTTTTGACGACTGCATGAATTTTATTCAAATTTAGTCCAATTGTGGACCTTCATGTTTTTTTTGGGGGGGGTTCAACATATTTGAATGTTTTAATTAGTTTTTTTTGTTTTTGTTTCTAGAGTTTTTCATATTTTTCGGCATCTGTGTTTATTTTCTTCGGGAAGAGCCTAAGCATTTTTGGGAAATAACATCTCGTTTCTTTCTGCTTATGCTATAAATTGCTGGAGTAGTAACTTGCTTGTCTAAAACGGCATCAGAAAGCCGCGTGTGTGCGTATGACTTTGTGTGAGAAGATGTACACATCTGTCATTTCCATAATACGCTGTGTGCGTTTTTTTTTTTTTTTTTTTGGTCGTTCATCTAAGAGTGGCAGCTGTGGCTGCCGCGCTGGCTGCCTGCTCGCCGTGCATTCTGGGACGGAAAAACGGCCTCTGTCTGAACACCTGGACTGCATGAGGAGGAAAGGGGAGGAAGTCGGTGTCCAACCCCCGCTCTGTCTCAGGAGAGACAGTGTAGTTAAATAGATGGGCATTTAGACAGACAGACAGACACACAGACAGCTCCTTGTCGCAGCCACCAACTGTGCCCTTTTTAAAAGCATCTCCCTCTTTCTCCTTTTCTCTTTTCTTTCCTCTTTTCAGTCGCTCAGGCCGAGCTGTCAGCACCAGGGTGTCCAATTTCTGCTAAAGCGTGAAGCGGAGAGGAGGGGTGCGGAGGAGCAGCGTGCCGTAATTGGCGCACCTGTTCATGAATTAAATCATCAGTTCCCCCGTCTTTTGCTTTTTTTCGTTTGTTTTTGCACGCGTCGTCCGTAACGACGCCACTGTCTGTCGTACATCGCTGCGTTCACAAATTCAGTCGAGACAACATTAGGCTCCTTTTGCCGTACGCACGAGCACAAGAGACTTTTTCCTGTGTCGTGCCTGTGTTGAACAGTAGATATGCAGTAACTGTAGAAGTGAGAGGTATTTTAAAGCATTAATGCATATATGTTATATATGACCATATAAGTGTGATGATGCAGAATAATTTATAACGTTCATCTGATGAAAAACTAGGTGTCTTGTGAGTTTAGTCATGCCATTGACAAACTGTACTGCTTAAACACAGATTGAGTTTTCAAAATATATTGAAAAGAAATTCACTTGTAAACCAATTTTTAAATCTAACCCAATTTTACAAATTGGAAAAAAAAAGTTTACAATTTAATGATGAATTAATCTAGCCTGTTCCTTATAACATTAGTTTTCTCACTTAAAAACAAACAAACACAGCATTTAAACAATACAAACTAACTTTAAATACAAGACTTTAACATTCAATTAGTACGGACGGGAATCACCACGGACCAGCGATACGATATTATCACAATACATTGGTGATCATTTGCAGTATCGCAATTTTACAAAATATCCTAAATCAATATTATATATATATTTTTTTTATTTAGATTTCTAAACAAACCTACCACTAAGGATTCTGTCCTGCTTGCCAGCACGTGAATAGTTTAGAGTGCGTCCCCTGTAGGATTATAAAGGAACGGTGAAATTTTGCCACCTCAGATGCAAAAAAATACATTTTATTAAAAGAAAAATTTATTCTGGAGTTCTGGATACCATAATGAATCATGATGTGTAACAGAATTTTTCCCCCTCCATCTCTAGTAGCGAGCAAATATAGTGAAAAAAAATTGGTTTACAGTGAAAGAGTGAAAATTAGTCAATAAGTCCAAATCTGACATGGTTCTGAAGTTTATGATGAACTTTGGACGCTGCTGTATAGACGCAGCAGCTGAGAGACCACGCGGGAACTTTGAGTCTCTGCTAAGATGACAGTTAATGGACATTTCCTGGTTGGTTAAGTGCTAGCTTTTTTATGATCGCATACGATAGCGTAACGTTTCTGTGTACTTCAGCGTGTGTGGTAGACGTGGAGCGTTTTCAAAAGGAAGTGTATAGTTTGAGAAGATCGGTATGGAGTGCATACCACATATGTTCACAGGTGTGTGTGTGTGTCTGTGTGTCTGTGTGTGTGTTTAATAGGGTGTTATTGGAGGCCTGCGGCAGTGCTTCGACCTCGGCTCTGTCAGCTAACTTACTTTATGAGGCTGCAGGATCCCGAGGTCTGCCTAGAAGAGAAAGCTGCTGATTTAGTGCCCAGTGAGCAGGACTAAACCCGAGCCGTCCACCTACACACTCGCATTCCTTTTCTTTTTGGCCTCTCGTTATGTGGACGTGTCATTTGTTTAAGGTTGCTGTTGTTCTTTTTTTTTTCTTTCTCTTTTTTCTTTTCCCAATAACCTGTGTAGGAAAAATAGTTTTAGATGCAGCCTTGATGTTTCATGTTATCGTGTGGATTTGAACGGTGCACACAAGTTAAACTCTAGTGTATGTCTGCTTTCTTACAGACCAAGTAAGAAACACCTTTTTTTCAGGGTTGATACGCCAGCGCAACAATGTATCAGCAAACTTGCATTATCTAGTGTATTATTTTTTTTCTTCTCCATATTGCAGTAAGTATAGAAATATACACTCACCTAAAGGATTATTAGGAGCACCATACTTATACGGTGTTTGACCTCCTTTTGCCTTCAGAACTGCCTAAATTCTACGTGGCATTAATTCAACAAGGTGCTAAAAGGATTCTTTAGAAATGTTGGCCCATATTGATAGGATAGCATCTTGCAGTTGATGGAGATTTGTGGGATGCACATCCAGGGCACGAAGCTCCCGTTCCACCACATCCCAAAGATGCTCTATTGGGTTGAGATCTGGTGACTGTGGGGCCATTTTAGTACAATAAACTCATTGTCATGTTCAAGAAACCAATTTGAAATGATCCGAGCTTTGTGACATGGTGCATTATCCTGCTCGAAGTAGCCATCAGAGGATGGGTACATGGTGGTCATAAAGGGATGGACATGATCAGAAACAATGCTCAGGTAGCCGGTGGCATTTAAACGATGCCCAATTGGCACTAAGGGGCCTAAAGTGTGCCAAGAACACATCCCCCAAACATTACACCACCACCACCACCAGCCTGCACAGTGATAACAAGGCATGATGAATCCATGTTCTCATTCTGTTTACACCAAATTCTGACTCTACCATTTGAGTGTCTCAACAGAAATCGAGACTCATCAGACCAGGCAACATTTTTCCAGTCTTCAGCTGTCCAATTTTGGTGAGCTCGTGCAAATTGTAGCCTCCTATTTGTAGTGGAGATGAGTGGTACCTGGTGGGGTCTTCTGCTGTTGTAGCCCATCCGCCTCAAGGTTGTGCGTGTTGTGGCTTCACAAATGCTTTGCTGCATATCGCGGTTGTAACGAGTGGTTATCTCAGTCAAAGTTGCTCTTCTATCAGCTTGAATCAGTCGGCCCATTCTCCTCTGACCTCTAGCATCAACAAGGCATTTTCGCCCACAGGACTGCCGCATACTGGATGTTTTTCCCTTTTCAGACCATTCTTTGTAAACCCTAGAAATGGTTGTGCGTGAAAATCCCAGTAACTGAGCAGATTGTGAAATTCTCAGACAGGCCCGTCTGGCACCAACAACCATGCCACGCTCAAAACTGATTAAATCACCTTTCTTTCCCATTCTGACATTCAGTTTCTAGTTCAGGAGATTGTCTTGACCAGGACCACACCCCTAAATGCATTGAAGCAACTGCCATGTGATTGGTTGATTAGACAATTGCATTAATGAGAAATTGAACAGGTGTTCCTAATAATCCTTTAGGTGAGGGTGATAAGGGACGGGAATCATTATCATCACAATACCTAGGTGCTTTGATTTGTACAGATATTTGATTTTATGTAGTTCTTTTGTCAGCTTCAAAGCCTTTCCTTTTCAACAAGGTTTTCTGGCTATTCCAACTCTATAGAGCACTGTGCATGAACTCGAAGGGATCAGCAGTTCTTTAAACCCATCTGCCGCCATTGAACAGATCATGAGCATGATTACCTGAGCAAATGTGCAGGTGTTCCCCCTTTATTGTTGTTGGTCTTTCGGCTGCTCCTGACAAGGGGTCGCCACAGCGGAATACCCAGTCTGCACTACAACTTGGCACAGGTTTTACGCAGGATGCTCTTTCTGACACAACCCTCCTATTTTATTCAGGCTTAGGACCAGTACTGCATCCAGTGGCTGAAGTTTGGGCACTGGCTGGGAATCGAACCCGGGCCTTCCGCATGGCAGGTGAAACACCTATCACTGAGCCACCAGTGCCCAGATGTTAAGGAGTGTCCACCATACACACACTTGTTTACAGACTATTGGTACGACATGGACGAGTGTGTTCCGATTGCTTTATCTCTGAGTGTATAATTTGTGTGTAAAACAAAGTATTGTGTAGCATAAGAAATGTTAAATCGAGATATGCATCAGCATCAAGAAACCAAAGAAATTACAGCTGTGGGATTCGTCGAGTCAGTTTTCGATTCAAAAGTTTCACACATTTTTAAAATGGTTTAGGTAAACTTACAAAGGTTAATCGGTCTAAAATTGCCAAAATTGTTTAGCAGAAGACACAAACTGCGAAACGTGAGCATTTGCAAAAGATGGAAACAGTTTGTGTCTTCTGCTAAACGATTTCGGCAAAAGATGGAAACAAAGTTATCTCTTCTACTACTACTTTTTTTTTCTTTTTTTGCATTTAATGGCAGTTTGGCATCACCGCCACCTAGTGGACTGGAGTATGGAGCAATTCAAGGCAGAAGTTTTTTTTTATCATTGCGAGACTTAATCAAATACAAGTTAGTAGCACACAGTAACACAGTAGTGCTGTGCTATTCAAGCGAGTTTGCAGCTCAATTAATTGTTTATTAATTGATCCAATTAATTGTCAGTTTTCAAGTCAAAAGGCTATAGATGGATAGATGGATAGATAGATAGATAGATTAGTTTCTGCAGAAGATATAAAATAATTCCATCTTATTCTGCTTTTAAGTTTAGGGTCAGTTGGTGCCATACTGCCACTCGCTAGACTGGAGTGTGGAACAGAAGATCATCAGGAAAAAAAAAGAAGTATCGCTTTGTATGAGATTTGATGTTTAGAATATCTACAGTTGCAACATAATTTACATAATGCATACTAGATATTTTCTGTGTTTTTGTTACTTTAACTGGATGCTTGAGACAAATCAGACAAGTATCCTTAGTGCTATCGAAGCAAATAGGGAATCACAATGCCCCAAAATGTAATTGAATCGAATAAACAGTCCAACTATGATTCAAAGCGCCATTACAGGGCATTTTAATGTATACGCTTTCAAGGTACGTTTAGTTTTTAATACTTCACATTCTGTAGAAATATAGACGCCAAAAATTTGTGGCTAAAAATCGAATCGAATCGAATCAAATTAACAGTCTACCTATGGATCGGAGCTCTAAATAAAATAATTTGATATACATACATCACAGAATTTTTCCCCCGCATTTCAGAAATATACACGATGAAACGTGGTTAAAAAAATGTTTTGTCATGTCACTTCGAGTGAAAATAACAGAATCACAACCTCTACGCTGTCAGACATTGATTTTTATAAACCTTTATGAATGCAGATAAATGCTGTTTGGTACGGCTGGGTTCTCACAGCCACGCCTGTGCGTACTTTTTTTATTATTTTTTATTTATTTATTTTTTAATAATGGTCTATTCAGCCTTCTGTATTGAGGTCTGCCGAACGTCGCTCTCGGGTCATGTGTGGAGGTGAATTGGTGGTGTTTGTGCCTGTGCTCCAATCTGTGTTTGAACAGTTGTGTGGTGCTCCAGACAAAAGGGCCAAGTAGTGCTGCTTATCAGCCCCCCGACAGGAAATAAGGAGGAAAAGGAGAGAAATTATAGGTCATAGAACCATTATTAGCTTTATATTTGAGGAAAGACGGAGATTATAGTGGTATTTTGTGTTCACAAAGTTAGGATTATTTACTTATTTTGCGTGTGTGCATGTAAGTGAGCGTATGCGTGGGTGTTATTTTTCTGACTTTAAACCCAAGCTGTCTAACCCAAGGCAGTAGATGAGCTTTGACAGAATGGAGCGGCTTTTATATATTTATGCATCGCTCTTATCTTCTGCTTTTTTTCTGTCACTTTTCATGGAGCTTCAGATAGAGCCCTCTCACTCAGGCATGACCTGTGTGTGTGTGTCCATGTGTGTCTATGTGCATAATAATAAAAAAGTGCAGTGGAACTTCTGGCACTTCTTCAGCATGATTTCAGAGCCTCTTATAGACTGTAAATGTGCCTATCAAATCACACACACTCATATGCACACACATGCACTTCAGACCTGGATTGGCATTCCTTTCAGTCTGTGGTGTTGAGCGCCTGACGTGTGCAGTATGCATTCATAGACACTTTAACTAATGAAACTTATCCGGAGCTCAAAAATATCCTCCATTCCATGTAACACCCTGCTGTATTCAGGATGTACCAAACATCACTGTTTTTGTTTTTTTTCTTTTTTAATAATAGTACTAAACATTCCTAATGAAAATTTTTATTTCAAACTTTATTTCAAATGTACTTTATCTTAAAAAAATAACTTAAATTTACACACAGTGGTCCTGGTCACAGATAATGTGCTCAGTTCTACAGTTTTAGACATGCTGTTAATTCAAGTAAAAAAATATTTTACATGCATACATTCAAAAATGTCACCCTGTGATACTAAATGCTAAATATTGATTATTATTATTATTCATAACTGCATAAAAAACTATTAACATTAAAACCACCTAGGTTTTAGGTTCTCCTTGTGCCACTGGTCTGGGTCTGGCCCCTCCGGGCATGGCTCTGCCAGGCTTATAGGAGGGTGCTGTGGCACCAGATCCTGTCGGTTGCAGGGTGGGATCACGGTTGCCTCCGTCACAAGCCATCAAGCAAAGCTAAGGTTTTTGCATGTTTGCAAAAGGAAAGAGTGGTATAAAGTTACCCAACAGCAATGTGAAAAACTGGTAAAGAGCACACCAAAACGCACGAAGACTGTCATTGCGAATCGAGGTTATTCCACTGAACACTGATTTCTTTAAGGTATTTGGCCAAAGCTTTAAAAGCTCTGCAAATATTACTGCAAGGTTATTTTTGATGTATTGTGATGTCATTGCCGTTAAATGTACACTCTAAATAACAACAGTTATATTTTGAATTTGAATTTTTTTTTATTCTACAGCAATACTGATTTGTTCTAAACTTTAAAATAGCACACAAGACTATGGTTACTAATTAGGTAATTATGTAGCAACAACAACAGTCAGTTGTTTTTTTTAGGACATAAAGATCAGCTGTTCTGGAATTGTTCTTGCAAGAACAGTATTGTCAGGTGCATTTGCCAAACCCATCAAGCACCATGATGAAACTCTCTCATGAAGACCTTCCCAGGAAAGCAAGACCAAAACTTACCTCTGCTACAGAGGGTCAGAAATCAGCCTCAGAAATCACCAATTAACAACCAGCACCTCAGATTATAGCTGTTATGAAGGATTTACAGAGCAGAAGCAGCAGATACATCTCAATATCAGCTGTATTGAAAGGATATTATTGCAAATTTTGGACAGCATCTAAAATACAGCAGTGGTAAGTTTTGGTTTTGCTTTCCTAGGAAAGTCTGCATGAGAGCCAGTTTCATCATGGTGCTTGACGGGTTTTGCAAATGCTCCTGACAATACTGCTCTGCAAGAGCTATTATTGGTTATTACACTTATTCTTTTCGACTTAAGAGAAATTCAGTATAGCCAATACAGGAATGTTTTGTCTACCAGCCCAGTTTACGTCTACAAAAATACAGAATTTATCCCTGATCAGGAGAAAAGCGTAAATGTTCTGTACATAAATATTAAGTGCATATAAATAAGGATGAAGTCAAACTTCAAATTAGAGTTTTTGATCATTATTTAAAAAAATAAAAAAAAGGGGACAGTGTCATATCTTATACTGCTATTACATGGTCATGTTGCAAGAGTTCTTTGAAAAGAGGAATTATTTTTCAACAGCTCTAATGCGAACATGATAAGCCCTGTGATTTGCTAAATGATCATTTTGAAAGCCGTAAGCCTTTTTAACTGAACGAAAAAAAAAAAAATTATAGTGCAGGCTATAGACAGCAGAAATCCACAAAAGGTCCACCAGAGCGCATAATGAATTTCTAATCGCGTTGCGACGTCCTGGATCAACGGCTAATTGAACGATGAGATCCCTGAAGATTCCCACGCCTAGAATGCAACATCTGCTCTTCACATTCTCATGCTGATCTCCAAAGGTCATTGCAGAGATTCCTTCCATTTCACCACTGCGCTCTCGCTATTCCATATCACCGAAGGACTTCACACACACTTAAACACCCACGGGCTCTCTTTACACACATGCACACACTCAACTGCCCACACCTCAGATACAAGCCAGAAGGACACATGTCTCTCCCTTTCTCTCTCTCTCTCTCTCTCTCTCACACACACACACACACAAACGCTCATTAAAGAGCATTCTGGTTTCTTTGATCAATCCCAGTTCTTTTCCTGTTTAACTTTCCCCTATCTGTTAGTTTCTAAGAATAAACTGGTAGTTATAATTCCAATGGTGCCAGTACTGTTTTACTAAAAATAAAATACTATTAAACACTAAAATACGATTTTATCTTAAGCTTTACTTAGTTCTCCTTTCTAATGCTTCTTTGTTTTATAGCCTGTGTGTGTGATTTATCATATATATTATATATTATCCAAACATTTTACCTCGATTTTGACATTTTTAATTAGTGACGTTGATTATTGATTTTTCACCTCATAGTTCACTGACATGGTTTGGATAGTAACTATTCTCAAATATTAAAGTTAATCAATTTATTTATTTTTTTAAATGAAAGCGTTGTCCTTCATGTTGCTTCCCTGTTGTGGACTGGACGGGGATGAGTCACGTGACTAGATGGGTAATATTAACAGAATTAAAAAATACAAATAAAAAAACTTAGAATTAAAAGAAAATGAAAATTTATTTTGGCAGGATTACATCGATTGGATGTGCTGAATTGCTAATAAAAAAACAAAAAAAAAGTTGTTGTTTTTTTTTCTTTTTGAAAAACTCATTTGTTGTAATTGAGTTTAAATCAAAGGTCAGTTAAACATTTTTCTTTTTTCACCAGCAGAATGTTGAACACAAATGGAGAAATAGTTTGAGCAAAACACAAATTAAATAAAGAAATAAAATTCTTAAAATTTCAGACCTGTTTATTCAAAGAGAATGTTTGAATATTTTTAGAAGTGACTGTGTAGAAATGATTTACAGTTCACAGTTGTTCAGGATCTATCATCAGTTATCACCATCTGTTGATACATGAATGGTACAGTATACTACACAACTGAATCTACAGGCTGTCATGAAATATATGCAAATACTCTTATTAAAATGAATTATATACATTTTTTTTTTTTTTTTTTTTTTAATAATGATTAGCCAAAAAAATTTATGACCACTAAAGAGGAAAGAGAAAATTTGTGTGCTGGTTCTCACGTATATGGGAAAAATATTTTATTCTTTTATTGATTTATTCAAAAATCTTTTTAATATGTATAATAGAGATGCACCGGTTGATCACCCAGTGAAAAGAACTGGCTGGTTTTCAGCTTAATCGGGCAAGACTGATCAGCCACAGGCTTCTAAAAGGTGCAACAGAAAATTTTTTTTGGCATTACATTATCAAAATCTGTTCGTGCCTCGAGTCTCCGATCAGCCTTTTTCTCTGAACTATGCGAGCAAATTAGTCTCAAACGTACTCGTTACACCAGTCTCTAAGCAACGCAAGCGGAACTGATCAACACACGCTTATAACTTTGGAGGCATCTGAGGTGTTAAATGAGTTTGTTTCGTTATAATATTACAGATGGTGCACTCTAAACTATTTAAACACCGGCATCCCGTGTGGTAGGACTACATTATTTGATAAGTTTGTTTAGAAATAATAAAGTGCTCACCCTATCACTCAGAAATCGCGAGTTCGCTTCTCAGGTGATGCTGTAACCTCTCGCATCTCCCGGAGGTCTGGAGAGGGCTGATTGGCCGAGCTTTCTCGGAGGGTAGGGATGAGAGGTACTTAGTGCTCCCACATTAATCATGGCTCTACAGCCAATCAGGGGCCTCACGCAAGCAGAAGGAGCAGATAGCGCTGTCCTCCGAGTATGGTACTTCACCCCCAACGAGTAAGCAGTTCAAAAAGATGCGGTCTTGTAATGTAATTAGTTCACATTAAATTGATCTTGCTGAAATTATTCAGTCTAGGACTTTTAAACGTTTAAAAAGAGATTAGTACAAGCGATGGGATCGAGTTTAGATGAGAAATGTAATGTTTTTTATGCTAACTATCTGTAGTATGTTCTGAGTGCTTTCACGCTATGGACTCGGACACGGCTCGGACTCCACTTGACCATAAAGTTCGGATACATTTGCATAATTTGTACACTCTGTACTGTGCTCGAGTCCACTTAAAAAAGCACTTTCGAGCACAGTCAGTGTACTCAGGCGCAGTTTGTTTTAAATATGACCCTACCAAAAACATTGAAGTGGATCACTGTCTCCTTCACTGCATGTCTCTTTCGAAAGCTGTGTATGTGTATGCACAGGCTCGTCGCAGTGATCACTGCATGACAATAGCTGATAAATAGGAAGTCTTACCAGAGGGTCGTTTTAAACATTTGGTCTGAAATATCAATAAGATAAGGTGTAGCGTAAAGCGTGCATACTGCCACCTGCTGAATGTACCAAGTGTACTCGGATACGGAACGATATTACTAATGGGAGAGTGGATAAGGGGTGCAGTCGTACTGAAAGCACCTTAAATCTGTCCAACCACATATTCCATTTTATGCTTCATACAAATAGCATAATCGATAATGCACCAAGGGCTGAGCAGTTAAATTCTTGTACATGGAATCCGTGACGATTACGTTCTGCTGCTTGGGTCTGTGCCTCGGGTTAAGCGGTTAATTGTTTTTTTTTAAGGGAAATGATGCCATCGCTTCGGTAGCACGCCTGCTTGAAACAGTCTAGCGCTTCTTGTCAAGTGCACAATGTGGCTATTTGACAAGTACACTGAGCATTCACAGGAATCTTTTACTGTCTTCCTTAGCCTGTGACTTTTAGTTGATTGAACTTGCCCCTGTTTGTCACTCAGTGAATAAGGGAAATCACAACCTTCAGAATAATTGCATGCATTTGCTGCCTTGTAGTGCTAATGAGCCTGTTTCATAACACTCTTCACTCTTTAACTCGATCTGTAATTGCCTAGCCAAGACTTTGGTAAATGAGGGGTAACCAGACACTATATATAGTACACACACTCACAATCTCTCTGTCGCACACACACACACACACACACACCAAGACCATAAACCATTATGAAGACCTTAAATACCATGTGCTACTTTCCAAACACACACACACACACACACACATGCACATGCACCAAGGCTATGAACCATCATCATGAACCAAGTTTGTAGACCATGTAGATTCATGTATGAAGACCATGAATACCATGTGTCACTACACACACACACAAACCAAGTCTATGATCCACGGTCATGAAGTCCAGCTTGCTACCCCCAACACACACACACACACACACACACACACACACACATAAAACCGAGTACATGAACTACCATCATAAAGACCCGGATTACCATGTCCCACCCGCCACCCAACCCAACGTGCGCGCACACACACATACACGTGCACACACACTCAGAGTGACCGATACATTGCCTTCTTCCACACCTCAGCAGATCCCATTCCCGCTTTTTGTGCTTATGGATTTATCCTGAGACGTGAGCCTGAAGCGTCGCATACACATATTGCTCTAAGTAACATTCACTTGAGCCTGGCATTTCTCCATCAATCCATTCACTCATTTTTTTTTTTTTTTCATATATTCCCTCTTTCTCTCTTCTTTCTTTATGAATGAATGAGCAGCTTGGTGTCATATTCGAAGATAACGCCGTTCATTCATTCTTTTCAATCTTTTCTTCCCGTCTGCGTTTCATACCTCCTGCCTTGTGAGGAAATAATCCTGCTTTCACACTTTTTCTTCTTCTTTCCCTTTTCCCCTTTTATTTCCCCTCCCTAAAAGTTATTTTTGCTCTACGGCTTTTATGTTCCTCAGAGAATCTACATAGTAGATTACATAGATTTTTCTCCTCTCTCTGACTCATGAGGTTCAATAATAGACCCATAACCTGAGGCCGAACATGCAATTAAATAAGAGCGGCTCGCTGTGTTCGGCTTCGCTTGTCGTCTTTGCTCCATTTACACACACACACACACACACACACGTGTACACACACATACACTCTGTAGCGAGTGTGTATATGATGTATACTACACATACTCATGGGTCACACAACATGCAGCTTTGCTCTGTATTAATTACGGTTGTTCTTAATTAGCCTCCTAATACACAAAGTACTTATTTATTCTGAATGTCTGCTTCTTTTGTAGCGTTCGTCCCTGTTCCTTTTCAGTAAATGCAAACTAAGGAACGGAAGGACGTCCATGAATTCTGCCTTATTATTTCTGGAAACAGCCTTGGGCTCTCTTTTTCTTGTTCACTAACTCGCTCTTGCAATATGTTCCCCCCCCCCCACTCTCTCTCCCTCTCCCCCTCTCTCTCGCTCGCTCTTGTGCACGCACACGCGTGTGCTCACTCGGCCGCTCTTTCGACCTTGCCTCTGAAATATATGCATGTTTGTGTGTAATTAGCCCTTGCATGTCAGTCTGCCTGCTGTATCCATACTGAGCGTATCTTACCCTGAGCTGTGACAGCTAGGGTGCATCGCTCCATCCCAGTCTGTTTATGCCAGTGTGTGACTCCAGAGCAGTGCACACTTCAGCACTCTGCCTCTCAGACTGCTGTGTTTAGCATTCTAGCTCATTTAACACACCTGATTCAACTCGTCGGCTAATTAACGAGGCCTTCCCGGACTTAATTCGGTACATTAGGAAAGGGAAAACAAGCCTCTGTAGGGCTTTGGAGCGCCAGGGCCTGAATTTGACGCTTGACTTAGTGAATAGTGCTCTTTCTCTTTCTCCATCTTTTCACTCGCGTCGCTGCGGCTGTTCCGGCGCTTTTGCATGTGCACTGTTTAGTCTGTTTGGAATCAGACTTCTCTGTAAAAACACAGTAATTGCATTTGAGTCGAAGCCAAGGCAAGGGATCTGAACGACCTTCTGGTCTGGTACGGTTTCAGGCGAACTCGATTGCAGCATTCGCTTTTGTCACTTCTCAAGGAGAGAACCAGACAGCTGCGTGTTTTTGGTGGCATGATGCAGTTTGTGTTAATGTGAGCTGCTAAAGTCATGCATGAGATGCGAGTCGAACAAAAAGACAAAGCTACTGTATAACAGGGCGGAATAACCTATTAGATATTTGCACAGACTAAAACAACCTGTTTTTATTAATGAAATGATGTAATTATTTACTTCACTGAATTTTTATTGGACGGAGAGGAGAGTTCTTTATAAATTTTTGGTTGCCACATTTCTGAAGAAATCTTTTCTTGAGTGTGTTTTCAGTGCTCATTCGTTTTATCCAGTGTTTAATCACTAATCTATTATGATTATCAAAAAATTCTGCTCTGATTCACACTCGACAAATTGGCCAGTACGTGTGAAAGTGCTCTATGAGATAAAGCAAAGGCAAGCAATCTCTCTCTCTCTCTCTCTCTTTTTTTTTTTTTTTTTGACTTAATGCAACCACATCCTTGTCACTAAGCCTATTTGTTGCCCCGATAGCTTATATATTTAAACAGGAAATGACAGACAGTCATGTTCAATTCAGTTGAAGCAGGACACAAGAGGACAACATCATTCGTTCTCTGTCCTTTAGCACCTCTACAGCAGGAACCTAATGTTGGATGAGTTGTTATATGACCTTGCGATGACATTCACCATCAGGACAATGTTGTTTTTCAAATTTAGAATGACTTTGATAAAATGACGTTTGGTAAAATGAATACAACGTTGCAAATACAACCTTAAAACAAGAAAAACTTTAATCAGTGCGTTAATGGCGATTAACATCCACTGACACGATGTCGGACCACATCCATGCTCACTTAAGGTCCCAACAGGGTTTATAATTTCACAATGGTCCAACACTAAAACTTTCCACACACACACAGTTTTGAATCTCTTAGTGTTGTAATGTTATTTCCTTTTAATTTTCTTTAGGAAATTTTAATGACCGACGCATCTCAGCTTCCAGATTATACTGTAATATGGTGCATTTATTTACGGAAAGACTGAGTCATTTTTTGCAAAATCATGTTAAGGGTTCTTTTGTTCAACTTTATTCCACCGTCATGTCCTTAACATTCTTCCGACATCATCAAAGTAATTCAAGCTTTCAGAGACAACCTAATACCAAAATTGTCCCAACATTCAAAACGTTGTCAAATTAACATCACAACGTTTCTGACAACCAAAAATTTCAGCTTGGGTACTTTTGCAACTGTTTGTCATTTGGACAATTTTCGGTAATTTTTCTATTTTTGTCCATCCATGTGCTATCCAGAACATCAGGCGACGGATACTCTCCACCCTGGTATATATATATAGCTGTTGTTTTTGTGGCAGTTCCTTAACGAGTGTGTTTGCCAGCTTGACGTTGTTCACATACCACAGGCAATTTGTAAATGCCAATTAGCCTAACCTGTATGTCTTTGCACACAGACACGAGACAGGAATCGGACCTTGCCCCTGAAAGAAACAAAGCGACAGTGCTAACCACTAAGCCACTGTGCTGCCGTTTGGACATTTAGGTGGACATAATTTGGACATGGGTACAAAGTGAACTCAGCACAAACCTCTATAAAACAAAAACTTTTAACTAATAATCTAGTTAGCTAACTAATAAGTCTGTGTGGGCTTTGTTTATACAGCTAGTTCGGGTTTTTAACCCTGTTTTAACGTTTTGAACATTGGCTGTGTTTTCGTTGAGCATGTGACTCAAGTCATCATTCTGATACTACCAGAGCAAAAACTCTAGCTTAATGTGCAAAACAATGTTTAGCTCCTAATCACTAATCTAAATAACTGAGTAGCTTATTGTTTGGATTTTCTTACCACTACAGGCTACTTTTGGACATGGCTCCAGTTTTGGAATACTCCCAATAATAGATTGTGTTTTTTGTGAAAACAGGATGGTAATGTTCTTGGTTTCTATTCAGCTACAACATTTAGTTCATATTTACATGCACATGATTGGAAATGATTAGATAAACTTGGAGCAATAAAGTTAAATGCAGCTTGCTGGTACTGAAGCAGGTCTGTGTGAATGCCTAGGTCGTAACAGGTCCTAAAGTGGGCCTTTTATACAAAATCCACTTTTTAGTAATTTTTTAGACAATCAAACGGGTCTCCAGTATCCATGTACAAACATTTCCTGGTTTTTGTCCTTTTTTCCATTTTTGTTTTTGCCAAGGAAAAGACAGTAAGATTTTTCCCCCCCATATGAGATGATCGCCTCTCGCGGCTCCCGGCTTGTTGTTCAGTTCTGCCCTTGCATGCTCAGCAAGACACTGAAACAGCAGGGTCGGAGAAGGAGTGCAACTTTTTAAAAATATTTTTTAAAATAAATATATAAGGTAAAATATGGTATGTGGAAGAGCCAACCGGTGTTTGAATCTGTTGTCTTTCCAGTTTTTTTTTTCTGTTGGCTTTCCAGGATTCCAGTTGAGTGGAATAGGATGCAGGTGATCCTGTTGCTTGGAGATGGAGGATTGGGTTACAGTGACCAAACTGGTGGAAAGGAGTGTGTGTCTGAGCAGGAGTGAATTCAGAAATGTGTGGTTTAATATGTTGTAATTTCCACGTAGCTACTAATCGTCACAGGAACAAACAGTATTGTGCAAAAGTCTTGAGCCACCCATCAAATCTTCACATGAAATTAAATGATGTAGATTAAATGAAAGAAACGAGAACAAATGTTTTACTGAAAACTATTTAAAGATACAATTTAAAAACTGGTGGTTTATTTAACAACCTCAGCAGCAACCTCATTTCCTTTCTCATCTGATAAACAACATAAGAGCCAAAAATGTCTTTCAGGAAGGATTATTTAAAAAATACAAGAAAAATATGAAGACAATTTTACACTCTTTAGAAGCGTCCATGACTATACTAAAGTGTATATACTATGATGAATACACTATAAATGAATAAACTATGTCCTGGTGCATACTACCTAGCCAGACAGCTAACTGCTAGTTAACTTTAAGGTATTTTCTTACACATATTTGTCATACCTATTTGTATTTGGGGTTTCAGTACCAGATTCTTGATTTCCACAATTCTGTTTTTCTGTATGTATTATTTAAAAAATTGCCAGACCTAGCAAAACCTAACTTATTCGCTAATGGTTAACAAAAACATGTTTGCTAGGTTAGCTAGCTAGCTTAGGACAAAGATTCAAGCAGAGTTAAAGCACGATGAGATCTGGGCCTGTTTATAAAGAATTCTTTCTTGTTTTAATTATATAACATTTGTAGTAGTTACACCTAAACACAACATTTACAGTATGTAACTGGAATGAACACATCCTGGAGTCCCATAAGTTTATGATGAGAAGCTGCTATATACTTTTATATAGATGAGTATATTATATACTACATATTGGTAGATACATGTTTGGAGAGGTTTCTAGGTACCGGACCAAAAAAAAAAAGGGGGGGACAACATGGTGCAACCTACTGTAAGTTTTATTTGTTTTATTAACACACAAAAAAAATGACACAATTATGTAGATGTTGTTTCACAACACAACAGGTATTCTTACAAAGAGCAGATACACCATTCCAAACAAGAAATATTGTGCAAAAATTGCTTTATATACAATATAGAATATAATAAAGTTGTAATTTTGGCTATGTCATTCATAAAGAATTTGATTAAACTACCTTTATGGTATAAGTGTGTAACTACACAACGAAAACACTAGTGGTGGTGCCAGATTGGTATTTAGGTATTAGGTTGTTTAGCGCACTTTAGAATAGCCTTTTCTACAAAACACTTTCTTCAAAATCATGTCCTCAGTCTGTCCTCACAGCAGTAATTGAATGGACATTGACCCATTGAACCCTTAACTATTTTTAGGGAGCTTGAAGGACCTTGAATGTACCTGAAGAGTGCATAATATAGAGAAAGTTTATTTGGTTTACTATAGCCTATATACAGAATAAACTTTATATATAATTTTCTTGGCCAGTGTACATGTACGCATCTTGTTATTGTGTGTGCCAAAGACGTAGTGATTTCTATGTGAAGCCTGCATGAAAGAAAGAGCGACCGCAAGACTGATTATGTCTTATTGGAAAACCTGGCAGCTTTAATAGTGCGTCTTTATTCCTCATTATCATGCTTGAGAAACAGCCATCCTCTTTCGACACTCTATTCCTGTGACTCGATATCACAAGCTCCTTTCCCCCCCTCACCCTCTCACCCCCTCCTCCTCTTCATCTCTCTTAATCCTTGTCATACTTGTTCAGGAAAAAGCGTTGGCACTTTCATAGATTAAACAAGGCTGGGTAGTTGAAAAAAAAATACAGAAAGACAAGCGGCTGAAACGGAGCCACGCACGCACCTCCAAATCCTTCAGGAAGCAGAACGAACACGTCAGGCCAATTAGAGCTAATGCATGGTGACGCGGGGAATCGAGGGCAAGGGGATCGGTGCCATATGGCAGGACAAGCTGGAAATCAGGAAGGAAGGAGAGATGCAGGCTGAACAGGGAGTTGTTGGTTGAGGACAGATGCAATAGGTGTGTCAGGATGGGGGAAAGTAAGGGGGACAAAAATGTTAAAAGCTCATCTCGGGATACTGTGGTCCTGGGGAGGGGGGGGGGGCACAGTAAATTCAGAAATTCAGCATAAGATGCATAAGTGGTGAAAAAAAACAACATTCATGCATGCAATCATCATATTTATGTTGGCTTTTGCCGAATGCTTTTTATGCATTACGTTAATTACTGTCAGCAGTATCAAAAATAAACCCTTTAAGCTTGGGCTGTAAAAATCTTCCCAATTCGCAGTTCAGTACATTTGAATATTAATTATCCGGTACATTTAAACTGCCATAGTTTTACTTATCAAATCTCATGCAAGCAAAGGTAATTACATGACAATATTTTTATTTTATCCTAAATCATTATTTTTATTTTGTCACAATAATGATGTGTTTGTCATTTTGTAGTTATATTTCTTAGCGGACACTGTGAGACAACCTCCTGTTCGATATGAGGGGCGTTCAAGTCCAAACAGGATTTTTGATTGTGTAGAATAACAGAACACAATTATAAGAGTAAAAACTCCCTTTAGTTCTTTATATTATCCCCTGCTACACTAATGCACTTATCACTAGTGCTTGGATACCATCAAGGTAGAAAGTTTTCTCAATACGCCGGAGCCATGATTTGACTGCCTGCTTCACATCTCAAATGCTGGCCTCTCAGGAACTCCTTTAATGGCCCAAACATGTGGGAAACGGTATCGCGGATGTGTCGGTAACTCCTAGCCGAGTTCCTGTGGTAATCCTAAAATGATTGTGCATACTGACACATGCGGCACAAGTTTGTTGCCGACAAGTTATCCGTCAATCTTCAAGGATCAGGCGCTCCACTCACTGAGTGTTCACGGGAATGACTGCAGTGGGCTCTGAGCCACCTCGGTTGGGATCGTCATTCATGCACATACAGCCTTCTTGAAAAAGTTTTGTACCATTCAGTTGTTTTACTGCTGCTAAGCATCTCGTCACTGTACTGTGCTTTAACTCTTCTGTAAATGTCAATCAGTTTTTACACTGTAGTGAGACATTTCAGGGCCCGATTTGACTTGATCGCCCCTCGTCTGACCATATGCTGGCTTGTTTTTTTATTTTATTTTTTTATTTTAGGTAATGTTGGGGCAATTGTGGATTCTTACTTGAGTGTGTATATTTTAGTTTTTTGTGATCTGTTTTAGCTAGCATAAAAAAATTAGCATGAGAGAAGCAAGCACATGTTTTGCTGTGTATTTCTCTACTTGCATTTTTAAATGGGTGAGGTAAAAAAAACTATTAATAGCGTTTATTTAAATAACTCGCCTATAAATCCATAGGGAGGAGAATTAACAGCAGAGTCGCCAATATCTTTTTATTGCAGTTTAGGGTTTCTGTTAAGTGCATGGTGAATTGTCTCTAAATGCATATTACGTCCGCATAGTGGAAATGTGCAAAATATTATTTTGCAAGTAGCTTAGATTTTTTTTTTTTTTTTTACTGGAAAGGACAAACTCCAAAACCCCACACCCTGCTGTTTTAAGTAACAATGATTCCAACTGTGCTAATGGAAAATACATTACTTCATGATGGATGGAAATGGCGTTTTCGAAAGAAGCAAAGGGTCTTACTGGAAAATGTAGTTATAATGTAGACTATAAAAATCCACAATCGAGATGCATCAACATCATATCACCCTGAATCGAAATTTTTTTTAAAATCAAATCAACACTGGAAGTCTCATGAGATTTTCTGCATTACCAGAGAGGTGGGACAGTAAAATAAACAAAGCTAGAACATCACAAAGAGGAATGACCACCTTAAATCGCTCTGACATCCTGAACCACCAGGATCTCTGTCTTCTCATCCTTTCCTATTTTCAGATTTCTGTTTCTCTGTCTTTTCTCTAAGTGTTTGTGTTCCTAACTGCTTTTTTCAGGTGTGTGTGTTTGTGTGTGTGTGTGTGTGTGTGTGTGTGTGCGCTCGCGACTCTGCTTCATTAGTGCTTGTTTTAACTCTCACTGGGAGGATTTAAATGAGCCATCGTTCTGACCTTTAAACCCCCGTCCCCCCCCCTCCGGTCCAGGTATGTGCTCCTAAGCCCTCCAACAGCGGGTTACGGCCCTGTCGTGGCTGTTTGTTGGATAATTGCCTCTCGTGTGAGATGTTTGTCTCCTTTTAGTTATTTCTCCGCCTTACTTATTGAAGGGTTAAAAAAAAAAGCAGTGGAAGGGCGGGCAAGAAAATGTGTCAGACACAAATGACCAGCCATTAGCATGCCACCGCTGCTTTTGTTCCTTAGGCAAAGCGTGTCTGGTGCTGTGAATACTGTAATTGAATTGACTGGGGCTGCCTGTGAACGCTGCCAAGCCTTCTTCCTCAGTTCAGAAGCCTGGGAAAACCGGATACCTAGAATTTCTTATACTGATCAATCTCGCACACATATACACAAACATGCACATACATGCATACATACAGACTGTGCTTTCTGTTTTCATATTGTGGGTGTGTATTTATGAAACGTACAGAGAATCATCTACTTTTTGCTCAAAAATATATTTGATGATAATTAACAAATATCACACGAGAAAGAGTGCTAATATTATGCTGTGCCCTCGTGCCTATGACTGCATCACACCCGTGCTGATATCCAGCACAACAGCACAACCTTGAGTGTGATATTGCTTTCTTACAACAGTTCAACAAACACCACTTATTTATAGTAAATTATTTATTATTATAGGTTTCTTTTATGACTTGAGGAACTGACTAACCACAGCGGGTGGTGCTGGTGACTGACAGTTAGTGTTATAAACAGGGGTGAATGTTGTTTTAAATTCGTACCAGTACTATGTAGCCGGAAGGTTAGGAAAATAAACCTTGGAGGTGGCGGACAGTCCTGTAAATCATGTAAGTTTCTCCTTATATTTTTTACTTATTTGTTCTTTGAAATATCAGCTCCGGTTACTTCTGTGGTCCAGGGTTGAATGCCAGATAACATTAAATAGAAAGCTAATCTGGTGGGGCGTATAATCCTTTATTCCACACAACAAGTAGTGTTTTTTCCCATGGATTGGAGACCAGTTTGGAAATTCAGCCCTGTGTTAAAAGCTAGCTGTGCAGCCATAAAAAAAGAAAAGAAAACACTATGTTCAGATATGTTTTGAAATGAATTGGAAGCATTTTTTAAGATTTGACGTTTGTTTTAAGATAACATTACGCCATCAGATGTTTTTTGTTTTTGTTTTTTTTGCTAAAAAGTGCTTCTGTGATTAGTTTTGAATGTGGATATTGGCAGGCACCTGCTCTCTCCTCACTGCTGCAGACCTTACATACTGTACCTACTTTCACCTATACTGCGACCGACAGTTAGTGTAATTACCGATTATTAGTACGCCTGGGTAGCAGACTGATCCTTATAGTTAAACAACCCTGTTGTGTTAAAAATCCATTATCACCATCCGTTGAAAGCCTCTCGTCCAATTAAAGCGCTCGAAACTTACTGTTATATACATTGATTTAGAGTATAATGTTTCCCATACCCTCACATTTCTCAGCAAAAAAAAAATTGATATTCCAGATTGTTTTTGTCTGCCTTTGCAAAGTAGAAGACTTTTTATTATGTATTAACTGGCTGAAGTCGTAACCTCTGTCTTCAGCTATTTTTTTTTTATTACTTTTTTAAAAACCTATCTTTTCTGATTCTGATGGTCTTTAAAACCTAGTTTATCACTTTCACAACATTTGTAAATGAAAGCAGCTAAAAAGGTAGCTTCTATTTAATAACTAGCTAAAATGTTAACCTCTAAAAAAAAAAAAAAGCAATTTTTCTTTTTATAGCATATTTGTTATGGACCATTTATCTAAATCCTACACAGCATTTAGACACAATCAAAAGGAAGAGCAAAATGCTTAATAGCTAGCTAAAT
This sequence comes from Clarias gariepinus, assembly GCF_024256425.1. Lineage (NCBI taxonomy): Eukaryota > Metazoa > Chordata > Actinopteri > Siluriformes > Clariidae > Clarias > Clarias gariepinus. Next base: position 7,310,070 of record NC_071123.1, on the reverse strand, counting down.
TCTTAGCCTCTGTCTTCAACTAGCTAATATGCTTCAAAACATCTAAATTAGTCTAAATGTCAAAATATAATATGTACCACATGTTTTTTGACATATTTATTTTTATTTATTAATTTTTTTAGATGATTTTGGACAACATTTTGAAGTTTTTATTTTTTATTTTTTTGAAAGCTTGTATTTATCAGCTAGCTAAATTGTTAGCCTCTGTCTTCAACTAGATAATATGTTCTTGAATCTGTATTTTTTTAACATGTTTGTTCATGATTAAATAACCTAAAATCCAGTTTCTTTTACTTCCTTTTTTTTTTAAGTCAGAATAGTGAGAAAAAAAATATTTTATTTATTTTACTAGCTAGCTAAATTATTAACTGCTGTCTTTAATTAGCTAACACGTTCAGAATATGGACAAAAGTGGTCTGTGTAGTTTTAATTTTTTTTAATTTAATCCTATCATATTTGTTCTGAATGAAATGCTTTCTGATTTAAATTATTCTAGTCTTCTTCTAGACAACATTTAAAAATCTAAGCAAAGTTGATGTCACCGTGAACGAGCTGCGCTGTGTGTGTCAGAAACTTTCCCATACTTTCTCAACACGAATAGATCATGAGACATGGTGGCCTCGACAGATGGAGGGGTAAAAGTAAGTCCGATGGAATATCAGAGGAAACTAGGCTTTGGGGATTTGAAGATGCAGTGGGAGAGCAAGAGAGAGATTGAAGCAGAGAGGTAGAATTACTCTCGGCTGCCGGCCCTGAGGCCCCCGGCTCTCCATGGTGGCCATGCTGCTTTTGAAGTTTAATTAAAGTTTAGATTGGGTATCAAACGTGGCCTCACCTGCTTCGAGTGAGGGAGCAGGGGATGAAATTGAAAGGCAGGAGAGTGACCTGTCTCTGATCCGTGGGCAAAGCGGCTAGGATTAGGTTCTATCTGCATGAAGCATACAGCCGGCCCCTAGAGCGGGAAAAGCTATGACTTTGTGCGCCTGCTTGTGTGTGTGGTGTGGTATCGCGATGTCAGAGTAAACGCATATCCATTTAGATTTTATCGTAAACTATTAGGTTTGTATTATGTGAAGGATGTTTGGATGTCAGGTCTGGAGAAATGTTGCTCTTTCTCTCTCCGTGTGCGTGTATGTGTGTGTGTGTAGGATATACTTCATTTGGTGTCTCTCATTTCCATGTGGTGTAATGACCTGCCTAACCAATCCTGTGTTTCTTTCGCTGTCTCTTCGCAGTGTGAGGAGGAGTGTGTGTCCCATGTTGCACTAGGAGTGTGAGTGTGTGTGTGAGATGCTGGCCTGTTTGCCAGGGCCAGGTGACCTCTCCCTCCAGCTTCTTCCCCACTCGCAGATGAACACTGGACTTCAGAAATGTGAGTACTAATATAAACACACACGCACAGTAAACAAATCTGCATTTTTTCGTTTCATAAAATATGCAGAGGGCTACGACCTATACCAGAGCTTCAAGGGATGCCACGATTATCAGTCATCACTGATTAACAAAGACGACAGGAGTACAGCAGTATTGCTTATTAAACAGCACCACCGACTCTGGGATAGGATCCAATATGCCCCGATCAGGATAAATCACTCGCTGAAGATGAACGAAAGAATAAACAGACTGATGTACTGTACTTATGTGTTAAGCGGAAAAGTTGCCAGAACTCTACCCTGAACGCTTTGCTTTTACCGAGTGAATAATGCTTCCTGCTTGGAGGAACAATCCATTTCAATGGCGTCAAGCAACACCTATTTTTTTACGTGCCAGGACATAACCAATAAAGAAATGCAATTCAGATCAATATTGTTGTCTCGATGTCGGCTTTACATCTCAGACTTTCAGAGTCAGTATGAGCAAACATTATGAGCAAACATTACTATAATAAAGTTAAACGTAAATCAACTTTAGTCAACTTTTGGCCCCTAATATTCCACTATTAATGAGAAAAACGCATCTTTTAAACATCGTAAATCAGAAACAGTCTGCCCTGATCTGGGCCGATCTGAATGAATTTTCAGTTGGAATGAGGGAGTGTAAACCTTTGATAATCTGCTCAGTAGGTAAATATTAGCCATGTAAACACTTGATCCAATCATTTCTCTCTTGATGGAATAAATATGTTCTTTCTGTGCGTGTTTGCCCCATGTGTGGGTAACATTAGGGAACATGACAAGTTTCCAGGAGGGAAATTTTGGTTCCATTCCCGATTGGTAAACTCAGTGAGAACAACCCTCCTGGAGCAAGTCTTTACTGTTATGCACTGATGGGCACACCAGATCATACCCAGTAAAGCATTTAATCAAATAATAGAAGAGACTTCTTGGAACACATTATAAGACAGAAGGAGTGCAAGCAGTTAATTTGGAATCTCTAATTAGAATGATTTCAATCAGATTGAAGAAATATTGTCCATGTAAGCATAGCTAATGTTGATCAATAGGACATAAAAGAAGCAGTATTGTACACTCAATCAATTAGATAACATACCACAGTCAATAACTTTTGTGTTTCTGGTTGACTAGCTAGTTGTAAGACTCTTAATGTGCAACACTTTATACATACTTTGGATTTGCCATAGATCCCTAAAGTAATTTAGAAATGTTTAATTGCATTTGTGTAGATGTTGTAGCTAGGATTAACTCTTAGCTTCGCTAATATGAATCAAAAGGTTTTTTAAATCAATAAGCTTTCAGTCTCACTAGGAGATGCAAACTGATAATTTCCAATGAGTGCAGCTTTTTTTTTTTTAATAGACTCTTAAAGATCTGCTGCCTGCATATATTTTGAATTCATCAGCTAGCACTTTGCACAGTAAAGGAAGGAAGGGAAGAAGATGGGAAAACAGAAGGAAAGACAGAATAAAGAAAGAAAGATAGGCAGGACGGAAGATGGAAGGAGAAAAAGAAGGAAGGATGGAAATCCGAATGAAAAAAAGGAAGAAAAGCAAGACAGAATGGTAAGGAAGAAAGAAAAATGGAAGGAAGCATGGTGAAGGAAGGAAAGAAAGAATGATGGAAATCATAATGTAAAAAAGGAAAGAAATCTAGAAGGAAAATTAAGCCAGAAAAACAGAAAGAAGGTAAGAAGAAAAGAAGGAAATATAAAAGAATGTAGGAACAAAGAAGGCAAAAAGATAGTAATGAAAGAAGAAAAGTAGGAAATAAAGAGGGATTGAAAGATATAAAGAAGAAAAAAATGAATGAAGGAAGGATAACAGGAAGGATGGGAAAAAAAGAATATAATAAATCGGTTTCTAAACTAAATTCCCACTCACAGTCATGCTTTGATCATGATGTTGTTGACATCATGATCTGTGTGTGCTGTGGTGACGAAGACAAATGCTGGATCAGTAAGGGATGGGAATCCTCATACCTAGGTGTCGTTGAATACAAATTCCATTTGTATTGCGATTCTGTATCATGATTTTAATAAATATCTTAATTTTAGAATTTATACAATTATGTACAAACATAATTTGCTTCAACCACACGGGCTGCTGTGCATGAATACTTTAGACCTATATACTTGTAGGATTATAGAGGATTAAAACTTTTCAACCACCTCAAAAGCAAACATGTATTAAGAAAAAATATCACAATACCTAACTGAATCGATTTTTTCTCTCTCTCATCTCATCTCTAGAAAAAATGTTCCTGTGTTGCATTTTTTGCATATTTATATACAACTTTAAATGTTTTATTTGTCATGTTCAGTTATGGGTGTAAAATGCATAGTGAAATGCGGAGTACTTTACACTGTGCAAGTAAGAGCGTAAAGAGTTATGATAAGGTAATAATGGGGGGAAAATATAGTTAGTTTGAAATATAAGCACAATAAAGACCCATTTGTGGTCAGAAAATCATTTTCAGACCTGCATATGCAGTAGAAAATGTCTTCTTTTTCTTTTCCAGATGAGCATACATACAGAAAAAAAAAAAACGTTTTCAGCATGGCAATATCGGTAAACAATATTAACTAGTCAGTGCCGTTCAAGTCTAGCATTTATTCCATGTAGTTTTTTCACCCCTCACTAATATCAGTACTGGCTGCATCTTTCCGGGGCGACACAATGCGTCTGCGAAAGGACAATTAAGGACAGCTCAATTCTGTTCCTGTCTCCCCCTCGTCCATGATTGTGCGCTCGTGTGACAAAAAGCTTCAGGTTTATCTGTGCCGGTGTGAACGACACCCCTGAGTGACAGCCAATGCCCAATAAGCACTGCTTTTCACCACGCACCTGTCAACCTCGCCCCCAGTCTCATCTCACTCACACACACACACATATACACATTTCCAGGAAACCCTGCTGCCTGTCCAAGCCTGTCCTTTTCAATGATGTTGAGCACTCGGTGAAATTAGGCGCTGTTGTTCGGAGGCACAGCAGGAGAGCGGCAGCCATCAACTCCAACCTCCATCACCTCCACACACAGAGAGCACCTGCTGCTCCTGCACTGCCATTCAGCTCTACCTCTCCCTCTCCCTCTCTCTCTCTGTCTTTAACACACTCTCCGTCTCTCTACCACACCTTCCCTCTCTCTTCTAACGCACACATACACATACGTTCTGTATCTCTGCTCCGGGTCCTTTCTCTTACCCCCACGCTCGCTGTTCTCTCAGCAGTGGGCAAATGTGGGTGTTGCCTGACATGACATGTCACGAGATTGGCAGCAGAGCTATTTAGCGAGGAAATGTCAGAGGCCATTTTGTTTAGTCAACAGCCCATGTCTGAGAGAAAGAGAGAGAGAGAGAGAGAGAGGTGCTATACTCAACAAGGAAAAGGATGAGATTAGTTTGTCCAGCTGAAGCATATCATCACTGAAGTACACACAAATCTTAGATACAGAACTGTACAAAAGTCATTTAATACATTTTTAGATAAAATGTTCGAAATGGAATAAAATATTTTACTGTGACAGGTTGCAAAGTGCCTAAAGAAAAAAAACTATTTAAAAATTAATTGTTTATGTAACGACCTTAGCAGCAACCTCATTTCCCCTCTCGTCTGTTCCAACCACCCTGCATTCAGCATCAGCAGCCTGATCATCTCTCATCATCTGCACACGTTTCTTACTGGTTCATGCCTCAAGTTAAATGCGTTCTTATGCCCAGATGATTCATAGGTCACCAAGGGGCTTAACAAACAAAATCATTCTTCTGAAACTGGCCAAACACAGAGACTGGATTGAAAATGACAGCTTAAAAAGGTCCTTCAGGAAGCATGGAGAACTGTTTCTCGAGACGACATTAAAAATACAAGAATGTCTGAATCTTTGAAAGCAAGATATGAAGAAGTGGCTCCAAGACTTTTTGTTGCACAGTACTGTGTGTTCAAGACATTTTTCTGAGCTTGATCTTTAGATTCGTCAAGGTTCCGATCAGAATGATGACAAAATGAAACATTTAGATAGATGTACAATCATCATCATCATCCTGTAAACTATTACATTTGGAGGCTTGCATCATAGCTCATGTTAGCTAACATAGTCAGTGCAAGGAAAGAAATCCTGAATTTCAAAACAATTATAATTTTCTTTTTTTTTTTTTTACTTCTCTTGCCTTTTGTTCGATAAGGAAATGACATCACTGCTATGTTTTTTTTTTTTTTTGGATCTGTTTGGTCTGAATGTGTTGGTTACTGTGAGCACTGCTGGTATAGAAAAATAGTTACGTCTACAGTACATAGTGAATAATAATGCATTTATTTTAATACGTCATCATTCCTGTAGTAACAAGCATAAATTTAAACTGAATCGTTGCTATAGTAAAATTTAATGTAAAACCTAATATTTTAGCATATTAAACAGAACGAGCTGTTTTGTTAGTTTTGCCTTTTTAGAGAAAAAGCGGTATGATTGATGAAATAACATGATGTGTTATTATACCATGAACTAAACCGCCGCTTAATCAAATAAAGCATAACTCCCTCCCTCACGTTCCTCAAAAAGTTGGGTGAATGCAGTGGGAACTTGTACAACTTGGCAGGAATGCAGTAGTATTTAGTAAGGACTTTGTATTGTCTCTCTTAAATTGAAGCTGCCAGGGTTGCGCCAGGAAGGAAAGTTGTTGTGCTCGGATGGTCCGCTGGTGCTTTTCACGTTTATGGCATGCATGTTGTATTTATACCAACTTGCTGAATGTAATGGCGTAGTAGTAAGCACGTGATAAGCACCTGGATAGATCATTGTCTGATCAGCTGGCGTATAGTAATAACTTGGTTCAGCCTCAAAGGACCTGGTGAGCACGCGATTATAGATGTGAGAGGGGTGTAGCTAGGAAGTAGTATGAACTTGATAAGTGTACATTTTTCAACTTTGACCCCATTCCCACTGTGTTCTTTCGTTTTTTTTTTTTTGTTTTTTTTTTCCAGAGATCACTTGGACCTTCATCTTCTTGGTCGCTTTCAAACAAACCTTAGCTACTATTATAATCTACAATCAGAATCAATGTATTCACACTGACAAAAATCCTCAGGGTAAGAAATAAATGTGCTTGCCTTACAGTGCAGCGACCTGTCCCATCATGCACCAGGAAACACAAGCAGATAGCAGACACAACAACATTTGTCGTTTTGTGGCCTTCTAAAAAAAAAAAAAAACAGCTCAAAAAGCATGTAGCGGTATGACATTTGATATTCAGTAAGCATCAGGTAGGACTAAGCACAGACTGGCGATGTCGTCTAAAATCTCCCCTCAAGTTTACAAATGTATAGATTAATTTAAAAGTATGTACTAATCCAGAGTACCTGATTCCTGAGCCTTGCTTTTATCATTCTCATTGCTCATCCCTCTCTCTGCCCACTCACGCACACTTTTCCCCTGTGTGTGTGTATGTGTCTCTTTACCTCTTCTGCCCTTCTCAACCCAACACCCCCACTCCACCCATTCTCTCTCTCTCTCTCTCTCTCTCTCTCTCAGTGCCGTGTTCCCCTGTAGAGCACGTTCTCCTGGGAGGCTGACTGGTGATAATGAGGACTCAATCTCTGTAGAATGGCAAAACCCGGTTAGACAGACAGACAGTGTCAACAGTGGCAGGAGACATCACTCTCCACTCGCAGGGGGAAAGGCGAGAAGAGGAGAGGAAGCGACAGTGAGGGGCTGAGTGTCACAGGAAAGGAGAGAGAGCTAAAGAGCATTGACTCGGCTGAGGGGTGGGGGTGGAATGAAAGCCAGGCGCTCTGCAGGTGTTTGGCTAGCATATTCATGAAGCGCTTAACCACAGGAACAGCGTGTGTTCTGGTGCATCTGGACTCAGTGAGAAAACACCTTCCGCTCCTCCCTCGGAGACTGACTGATCTCCGGAGGATTTGCTCGCAGTGTGAGCTTGACCCACTTCTGGGCCTCATTACTTATGTGCACTCGTTTTTTTTTCTTGTCCCTCTGCTTGTAACTTTGTGTGTGTGTGTGTGTATATGTGTGTCTTTTCTCACTCGAGGCCTTTTTCTCCATCTTTTTCTCTGCATCTGTCTCCGCCCCTTAACTCGAGTGCTCACACATTCATTCCCTCCATGTCTCCTATTCCCCCCCCTTTTCCTGTCTCGCTTTTTGTCATTTTCTCTCCCTGTATCTCTCTCTCTTTCTCTCTGTCTGCTTTTCGCTCCCTGACTCCCCCTTCATCAGCCCTGTGATTTGAGAATAGCAGTAATCAGACTAGCCCCAGGAGCCCCCATTACCGGCACACAGGGCCGTTCCCTTGCCATTGTCAGTCTCGCTATTCACCCCCCTTCTCTCTCACTCTCTCTGTCTCTCTCACTCTCACACACCACACATACACACACACACACCCTTCCCCAAGACACGCCTCTTTCAGCCCTTAGCTCCCCTGCCGAACACATCAGGCCACTCCAAGTCTCTTCTTTCAGCTACTTCTGCCTGATCGAAAGCTCATCTTTCACCCACTTCTGACTATAGCACCATTTATACGAGGCTTTTCTCCAGGGAGAATCGCTAAGGCTTTATTCGTATTCATCTCCCTCTTTCTCGCCTTATAGCTCATTTCCTTTTAGCTAGAGCCCCTGCTGCGTTAAAAAGTGGAGTAAAAGAGGACGCAGGAAAAGACCGATGACAAAGTGACCGGGAGCAAGACAGATTTTCATGCTTCCTTTCATTAATGTTGGGATTTTAGCCGAAGGCTGCTGTTATTTGAACCTGATTTGGTTTGTTGGTCCCGAGACACCCCTTATTATTGCCAACATAAACACTGGCACCTGTATACCAGTGCATTTTTGATAGATGGATAACCTTATGTAATAAATAGATTTACCTCATAAAGATCTTAAAAGAACATGTGGTTTGAGACACATCCTGTGAAAACAAGCAAAACAGTGACAACCAACCGAGCTTGTGTGCAACTCTATGCCATCTTCACGCCACACTGTAGTGACATGCGTCCCAAAATAGGCGGTGTGACATTTTGCAGATACTCTGAAACCTGCCAGGCGTGTTTCAGCTCTGATCCATCCCACGTCGGACAGAGCTTTTAATCCTCCCCTTGCATAAACGCTTCGCAGACGATGTAGAAACAATTCTGTTTTTCCGTGTCTCTCCCAGGATTCCCGTGCCAACGCCAGGTGTGCATCACCAACAATAGGGAACTCAACACGGACAAACGGTGGTTATCTGTCTTTGCCAGAGACCTCAGAAGTCAACAGACGGCATCCACGTTTCTCAATAGCTACCTCGGCTGATCTAATCACGAGCTGTGAACCAAAATCCTGCCTCAGTTCACCATCCAAGGAGTGCACGCATGCAGCTTAACTTTTATCGGTGTGCTTTGGGATACGATGCAATACTACACCATGTAGTAGTTACAAGGCGATAATGGAGGTGGAGATGGAGATAATAGTGGACTTCCAGAAGGAAAGCAGAAGTTCACACATCATCTCTTCGGAGTATGAAGCAACACTCTTTATTAGCATGGATCTAAGCTTGGTATAGAAAATGGCTCCCCAATTCATCGTCATGGTCAGGAGTGCAGATGCAGGCCGCAATCTCTCAGAGAGACAGGGAACGAGATAGACAGGGACAGAGATAGTCGAGGACAGAGATAGACAGCCACAGGGGGGCAGGAATGGCCCCTTCACTTCAGTGGCTGTGTCTCCATAATTGCTGCTTATGGAGGCTCCCCTCAGGGCGACGTGCTGCTCATCAGTCTCCGTGCTGGCGGCCTGCTTGGTGACACGCGCACCAACATCTCCAGGGCATCATGTGCCACCCTGACAGAGAGCTAATCTGACAGGAAGCCTGCCCACAGAGAGATGTGGTGGTTTTAAGAGTGTTTTTCATTGGCCTTTCCTTGTTTCCTTGCTTGCTCGGTTTTCTATCATTTTTCTTCCCTCGTGCATCTCCTTGTGGTCAGGTAGATAGGCAGCATGCCGGTGTCACTCTAAATGGACCAAATAGCTGCGGCAGGTGAAGACTGCCACAGTAAGTGGTTCTAATGTGCACCTCTTGAGACTGGAGCTCTGCACAGGATCGGAGTGTTTTGTTGTAATCTAGGACCAGTTTCCTCTACTTAGCTTAGAGATGCTTCAAGCCTGGGGACATGACCAAACTAAAACTGGCTTATCTCTCTCACTCCATCTCACTCTCTCATCCTGCTGCATCTAACGCCATCCCCCCTCCTCCCCCCTCCTCTCTCTCTCTCCACCCGAGGCTGAATGCGGTAGTGGGTATTAACTATCAGGCTGTAGCAGTGGGTCGATCACCGAGGTCAGATACGATACTCCACACTTTAATATGGCTCTCTTTTTATGATTCATATGAAGGGAGAAGAATGCGGCTGGGAGTGGAAGATGAAGGGTCATGGGGTCCAGCATGAAGGAGGAGTGCGCAAGAGCGAAAATACTTTATAATTCCATACCAAACTACGCCTTAAGACTTTTCTGCAAAATGAATATTGTGTCATCAGTTCCATAAATTGTTCTTTCTTATGTCTCTCGATCCATTTCTATTTTTGGCAGTCTTAACCTCCTTTTTATGTAATAGTCATTAAAGTCCCAGGGAACATAGTGTAAAATATTAAAACATTAGTGTGTGTAGTGTATTATACACGCAGTAAAGTGGAAAAAAACAACAACACAATCTAGTGTATGCTGTTTCATGCAAGAAAGATTAAATAGCAAAATGAAAAAAAAAAAAACAATCAGGATTTACAGTATATTAATCACAGTAAGCCACACCCACCAGGCTAGAGTGGATTTGGTGAACTCGGTTAGCTTTTCAGACTTGAAAACATAGTTTGATGAGATTGCAGAAGTCTTCTTTTTAAAAAATAAATAAATAAATAAAAAAACACTTAGGACTGTTTGATTTCCAGTCACACCATTTAGCATCACCTAAAAGATGATGAGTCTCGTTCCTCGCAAGGTTTCTCGTCGTTGAGGAGATTTTTCTTTCAGTCTCGACCCAGCTCAGGATTTCCGCAAAGCTGTCGAGGTTGATGATGGAAATTACATGTAGACAAAAAAAACCCCCAAAAAAAACCTTGTATGAGCTTACTTTGAAATCAGTTCAACGCATTCAGCGGTTTAGTGAGTTGATGACTCGGTTGTGTCCTTCATTGGATCCATCTAGGATGTATTCCTGCTTTACGATCAAGTGTTTTTTGGGTGGCACTACTCATTTAATCATGATTAATTTCTTGTGTTTAGCGTTCAGTGTTCATCTTCACTTTACAATTCATGCATACGACAAAAAAAGTTGAAGGAAGGGTCCGATTATTGACCTGTATCAAGCAATTTGCTAGGGAGCGGAAAGATTGGACTTTGAAGCAATAAAAAAAGGTCATATGGTCTGATGTAAGAAGGGAAGCGCATGAAGCGATGCACCCATCATGCATTATGGTCACTGTACAATCCTCTGGAGGCAGTATTATGATCCGAGATTGCTTCAGTTGGTCAGGTCTATAGTAGGCTCAGCAACATTACGTAGCAGTAAAATGAAGTCGAATGACGACTTGAATGACCAGGTTATCACATCAATGCAGTTTATGCTCATCAATGATGGCACAGGGAAATTCCAGGACTCAAATTATGAAATGGGATTGTGGGAGCATGAAGAATCATTTCCACACATGAATTAACCACCGTTTTGCTCATTGTTATCAAAGCTAAAGGCTGTCAATTGAAGTACTAGAGTGTTTTTTTTTTTTTTTTTTTTTGTCCAAGCAATGTACCGTATGCTCTTATTCACAGCTCACAGTAGAGAAATTTTTTTAACTTGATGCTGCTTAAGGAAAATAGGAGACAGAGAATTGCATGCAAAGGCAAGTGATAAAACAATTACTTAGCCTTGATGCTAAGTGATTAGTGATGAGTTCGGAGTGAGCGAGAGGCATGCATTTGTTTTGTCATTAGCAAAGTGGTTGAAACTCAGCCAGCCAGGTCTCAGCTTGTAGTGTCTGCCTGGAGGTTTGCCCCCCAGCACTGATCTGAAAATAGCAATGCGCTTTTCACTGTTCAAGCACATCATGCAACTTTAAAATCATCCTCTGTCCAAACCAGCCCTGGGCAGTACAGCAGTCTGAGCTAGATATTGTAATAATTGCTTAATCAAATATGAAGTTTAATGGAGAAAATGCGATACCATTTTTTTTTAATTTTTTTTTTATTTTTTTACATTTACTCATTTTGTCAGATTTCCTTTTTTTCCCCCGATCAAACTGCAACATGGAACAGCTACATTACATAGCAAAACATGACGTCCCAAAAAGACATCCGCATCCCTCCTTTCTGTTACGTCATGAACAGGGAAGAAAAAACTACAAGGTGTGCAAAGCATGGCTGCTGCGAGTGAACTAAATGCATTTAGTGGATTTTTGGAGAATGCTGCAATCAAGAAAAGGGATGCTTTCACTCGTCGATTAGGGCATTATGTGATTTTGATGTTGGCACGAAGATCATGTTATATACTTAACAAAGCTACATAGGATACTGTAATGTAACCCTACATATCCATATGTCTCTCTTTTCCATCTTTCAGCAAAATGTTTTCTAATTTTGCTGTCAAGCTGTTTATATTTTGTTAGTTACACCAAGCTGCTGATTTGTTCTAAACAAAAATGATAGTTTTTTATACTACATGTTACATGTTTTGTTTTTTTGCATTTGTGATATACAGGGTGGGTGAAAATTAACTAGGCAATATTTAATGGCTATAGAACCTGTAGTATCACTGGTGTAACACCCCATTTTGCCCCTAGTGGGCGTGTGACCAGTTAGACCAGGTTAGACCAGCATTTTCCAGAAGGTTGGCTGGGACAATCTTATGACTGGCCACCAAGAAGGCCAGATCTCACTCTGTGATTTTATTGGATTTTTTTCCTGTGGAGCTACGCAAAGAAGGAGGTGTACAGGACAAAACCTTTCTCACTGGAGGACTTGGAGGCACAAACTCAGGAGGTTATCAGTAATATCCCAAACGACCCCATTTAGAAAACTGCATTCCATCCCCGGCCATTTAAGATAAAGATAGAGACTTTTTTATTGTCATTGTAAAAAATAAATATAAGAATAATCTAAAGAATTAACAAAATATAACGAATAAAGAACAAACATAAGGTAATTGCACAAAAATGTATAATATACAATGGGGGGTTGCCAGGGGTAGCTCAGTGGTTAAGGCATTGGATTATGGTTCGGAAGATCCCAGGTTCAAACCCCACAACCACCAAGTTGCCACTGTTGAGCCCTTGAGCAAGGCCCTTAACCCTCAACTGCTCAGATGTGTAATGAGATAAAAATGTAAGTCGCTCTGGATAAGTGTGTGTGCCAAATGCCTAAATGTAAATGTACAATGGAATGTATACAAATGTATTTGGGAAACCCGGTTGATGCAGACATTGAAATTTTATGATTTGCTTTCATTTCCCTATGTAATAAAGTACATGTACAATTTGTTTAACAAAATTTGAATTAGAAATATGGACTTTATTACCAATTTTTAACATCTAAATACTTTTCATTTCCTCGTTACCATGTCCTTGGTGGTTCTCCAGTTTCCGAAGACATGCAGTATAGGCTGATTGATGTTTCCAAATTGCTTGTAGTATACAGTATGACCGGTGTGTTTGGGTGTGCGAGGATGCTTGTGCCCTACAATGAGTTGGCACTCCATTTAGGGTGTACCCTGCCTTGTGCTGTAAGTTCCCTTGGATAGGCTCCAGGCTTCTTAGAAAAGTGGTATAGACTTCGCATGGATGGATATACTTCTTTTACAGATTACCATATGTTCTTAGTGTTGTTCCCACAATATGTTTTTTTTTTTTTTTTTTTTTACCAAAATGCCAGGAGAATGACTTCATGCAGAGTGAATGAGAGCCATGTAAATGACTGACCCAGGAAAGAATTTTTGTGCTTTCATCAGTGTGCAGAATTAATATTAGACAGTTAGATAAGTGACCTCGCCGTGAATGCGCCTGTGAGAGGGGCCTTGGTCATCGTGAGAAGCTTGGAGATGAGGGAACCAGGGGCAAATGGAAATGCATGTAAATGCACACTGTGTGTGTGTGTGTGTGTGTGTGTGTGTGTGTGTGTGTGTGTGAAGGATCACTAGTTCTGGATCAGAGTGGCAGGGAAGTGCAGGTGGGTGCACATCAGAAGCCTTCCTCACCCATCTATCTCCCCTGCTCCCTAATTCTGTCTCTCCTTCTCTCTCTGTGTCTCTCTCTCTCACTTCGAATGATAAAAGCTTGTTTTATACAAAGACTTCCTTTCAGCAGCCAGACAGCGGCTTCACAGAGAACACTTATCGTCAAATTCTCTCTCTCTCTCTCTCTCTCTCTCTCTCTCTTTCTCTCTCTCTCATCTTTTATTCTCTCAGTGTCTTTTATATTCTATGGATGCATTATACGTGTTATATCAACTTGAGAAACATTTCTTTATCCTTTGAGAGCATAGTGCTGTTTATCTAGTAGGTCATAAGTAAGTGTAGTACGTATACTTCTGTTTAATACAGAAATAATCTCTCAGTATACAGTGTTTGTGGGCATAGAAGTTGGCACGGCTTCTACAATTTTAGAGTTCATTATTAATCTTTAAGGGTGATACGATAATGCATCAAAGTTTTCTAATAAATATAAAAAGATGGGTATTTTTTTCTTAGGACATTTAAAAAATATTTATATAGGTTCTTTGTGTATGTGTAAGTATCATAGATTCACAGATAAAACCGTATGACACGTAATTATATCGCTCTATACTATACATGGAGTGCTCTCCGTGATATAAATGTATGATTTGGGGGTATAAAAACCCGTATGTCCGTGTTTGATTTATTTAAGTGCGTATGAACTGCTAGGAATATCTAAGAGGATAGAATACAAATAGTCCACTAGCCTTTGAAAAGAAGAAAAAAAAAATCAACCAAAAGTAATTAAAACACCATTTTACACTGGAAGCTGAAATCGAGCAAACGTGTAGTAAAGCAAAGATGTAATACCATGTCTTTCAAAAAAAAAGAGATGATTGTTTATTATTATTATTATTAATTTATTTATTTTTTGGATGAATAACTTTTTTTTTTTTTTTGCTATTAAATGAACTCCAGAGATTCGTGTCTCACATTTAGTCCTCTTCGGCTTTACGCATGCTGCACTTATCAAGATATAGTGAGCAGAGCTGAGCGAGAAAGAGAGCACACTCTAATTAATCAGCTCATTTAGAGCCAAGACCGCAGTTATTATAATAACAGGCTCGGCTCTTGTCCTTTTGGAAACGTTGCCGAGAACAGTTTGGAGGTGTTAGTAATCTGGTCAGGGCTTTTTACTTCTGCAAGCATTTACTCGTAGATATATTGGAGCATGGACAAGTCTGGGGTTTTATGGTTGACGGCTAGTTTGGTTCAAGGGTTAGGTAAACTATATAACCCATGTGGGTACATGTCACGTCCGTCATACGTTGGCATAATGATCATCATTGTACTATCAATTGAAATCATCTATAACGGGAAAATTTAAACTGTGATTACTTAGATAAAAGTGTTTTTTATTATTAATAATTAATTCACACTGACTTGCGGAACAGTTGGCCATTACCTTTCAGCACAGAAGTGGTCTACTATATACCACAAACAACAAATACATATGACTTGTTACATAATACTTATGATTTATTTCTATTAATTTCACATTTCAGAGATCCAACCAACAAACCCTCCCCTCCATCTACCCATATGTCAAGAGTTAATTTCCTAACAAAAACCTAACAAAAAAAACCTTCTCAACAGTGTTTTGACTGATGGTACTTGGTTAGTAACCTAGTAACCCGGTGTAAGGATCTATTCAATGACAGAAACTTCAAAGCACTTTTATGAGTCGCTCTGGATAAAAGCCTCAGTCGTATGACTGAATGTAAATGAAGAGTAAGACAAAGTAAAACCAAAATGTACACTATATAAGAACTAAGCACTTTATAATGTACAAACCTGGCACTGTTTTTCAGAGCATGTAGACCTCAAAACCTGAGCATAGAGCATTTTAGCCATTTCCTGCATTACTCTTTTAATAAATAATATATAGGGCTCATGATTGTGCAGTATAGTGACATGTATATATATTTTTTTCAGCACAACCTGGGCCATAGGATGAACTGAATTGCATTTCAATTTAACCAACTAAGCAAAACTCAATTTCATTATTTTAAAAAATATGTTACATAGGCAAAGAAGTAGCACAGATTTATAGGATCACATGTTTTATAGTTGTTTTGGGTTGTTTCTTGCGAGTTCTCCTTTTTTGCATTGTCATTCTCATATTCTCATATTCCAATATTCTCATATTCCAATATTCCCATATTCCAATAGCAGTACAATAGATACGTAATAACTTTGTTTCTACATGATAGACCATTAAACTCAAGTGCACTGTGTGTTGTCTGAACCTCCTCCTGTCGACACACCAGCAGGACTTCAGTATAAGCATTTTTTTGTTTAGTTTTTTAATTTGGTCACTGACCAATGCTGTGTGCCGCATGAGTTTTAAAGGTTTTACATTTACATTACATTTAGGCATTTGGCAGACGCTCTTATCCAGAGCAGTTTTTATCTTCCTGGGTTTATCAACCCTTAAGGAAGAGCCTGTTCACCGTTTGAATCTGTGTCTCTTTTTTTTTTCTTTTTTTTTACGGAAATGACCATCCACTGCGTATACAACCTCTCAGTACACCTCTCTCGCAGGTACGGGAGCGGTAGTGCGAGAGTCCGCTACTATTTTGGAAAGGGTTGGCAAATATGCTTTGTCGGCCATCAGTATACTTGGGAATCTCGCCTAAGTATACAGTGGTACCTCTTTATTTGAAATTTCTAAATGCATTTTCCCATATGTAATGTAATGTAATTAAGGCAGATAATCCGTTCCAGCCACAGAAAAAAATTACCAAAGTGACCAATTTCTAACACTATAATCATATTTTTGCATCTAAAAACAATTAAAATATTTAGAAAAGACATGGAAATTAAGTTAAATTTAAAATAAATAGATGTTAAACCTCAATCTTAATTTATGATCCCTTTTGGCACCGGCTGCTTTAAAAACAAAGCTGAAAGCTCCTTGATAACATTCTGGTAACACATTGTGCCACGTCTTCTTGCACAAAATGCAAAAAATAAAATGTATATACAGGGTGGGCCATTTATATGGATACACCAAGTGTGCTTGGATTTAACTTAACTTTATTCTTTTATGAGTTATTTACAAGTTTCTGACCACTTATAAAATGTCTTATAATATGTCTTAAATGTGCTGCCCATTGTGTGTCGGATTTCGCCTGCGGTGTCGCTATCAGTGTGTGAAGAGTGGAAGAAGTGGCTTGCATTGACAATCCAACACAATGGGCAGCACATTAAACACGTTAAGCACTTTTTGTAAGTCGCTCTGGATAAGAGTGTCTGCCAAATGCCTAAATGTAAATGTAAAAGCATGTTAAAACCAAGCACACCATTGTTTTTCTTGTGAAATTCCCAATAAGTTTGATGTGTCACATGACCCTCTTCCTACTGAAAAAACAAAAGTTGGATCCAAAATGGCCGACTTCAAAGTGGCCACCATGGTCACCACCCATCTTGAAAAGTTTTCCCCCTCACAGATACTAACGTTGAGGGGGAGAACCAGGGGAAAACTAACCCTAACCCTAGGGTTAACCCCTAACCATTCCCATTTTATTAAGGTGTATCCATATAAATGGCCCACCCTATATATATATATATATATATATATATATATATATATATATATATATATATATATATATATATATATATCTTTGCTAAATTTTAGTTCAAGTTGGAGCAAATACAAATAAGTAGCTTACTATCTAGCTAGCTTAGAGGTAAGCTACTTTAACATTATAAAATTATCCATAAGACAAAATAAGGTTTTAAGTCGACCAGTTCTACACTATGAGTCCATAATTAACAAGGTAATAATTACGTTATCTTGATGAATAAGTACTCGGTTTAATTTTAGGTGGTCTCGATCCGCTTTCAGTTTCTCCTCCAAACTCATTTTAGCAACAACACTACTAAAAAACATGCTTGTTGTTCCATTTATCCATTCACTACAGCCACAACTGCTTTCACAAAAATCTGATCCTCCAAATAAGACGAAGCAGGTGCCAGGGAAAAAAAGAAAAAGAGGGGGGCTTTTAGCCCATTCGTTTCCCATATCAGCGATGGTAATTCAATGAGCTAACTTCAATTTGGTTAAAAGGAGCATGTTTCAAATTCTCCACCAGCCAACACAAGATGCTGGGGTTTGTGGAAACCGTCTACCTGCTTTTAAGACGCAAGGTCTGCCAATTCACACACGTGCACAAGCACTTAGACACACGCAGATGATTTAACAAAATTACGTTGAGCTCTGTGTGTGTGTGAGAGAGTGGGAGACAGATAGAGAGAAGAGAAATTGGGATGATAAGCACCTTAACCACGTGCGCACACATATTGCAATTAACCTATGTCAGTACGAGATATTTGGTTTTTAAATGTCAGAACACATTATTAAGTCATTAGGAGAAGGCTGATGTGCCAGGTATGCTGAAAAAAAATGTGCATGCTCATCAGAAATTACCTCTACAATGACCATCGCAGTGCTGTAGTATAAAGCATATATGCTCGTGCACATTTTTCATTTATTGTATTTACACGTCTATCGGCATACCAGCTATGATACAGCATCCATGGGGCAGACTGCTTGACAGTGCTGTGATTTGAACTCACAACTTACTGATTACTAACCCAGTCATCTTCTGCTATGCACCGATTTGGCAACCCTATCTATTGTTTCTCATTTTGTTTGGGTTGGGCTAGACCTTTCCCAACACAGCAGCGACCCTGGCATGGTCCTGTGTTTGTATGTGTATGGTGTGGGTACAAGTGGAACTGTGTGTCTCTTTATCAGCTAAAAGGCAAGGGCCTTTTTGTGGCTCTGCTGAAACTGGTAACCTGAGAATATTATAGCATTAAAGTTCAGCTCCTCTTTTGTGTCTTCTCTTCTTGTTATTCCTAATGCTGTTAACTCTTCCCTCTCCTTACATGCAGGTATCCATATTTTATCTGCCATTTGTGAAGTTGTTATATACTTCCTGTTACTGCCTTCATTTATCACAGCTGTTTCTGTGTAATTGTGAATACATTTATTCATTTATTTCTTCTTTTTCTTCCTCTTTCTTTCTTTCTTGGATGTCCTTTTTTGCATCTCCAGGGGACACTACACAGAGGATGAGATCAGCCCAGTATCCGACCCCTGCGGAGCTGGACGCTTATGCTAAGAAGGTGGCCAACAGCCCGCTGACCATTAAAATCTTTCCCAACAGCGTCAAGGTCCCACAGCGCAACCACGTGCGGCGCACTGTCAACGGCTTGGACGCGGGTGGTGCACGCTACAGTCCCTATCCCCCTTCACAGTCTGCGGCCAAGGCCGGCCTCCTGGCCATCGTCAAGGCACCCATCTCCAAGGGCATCATCAAAGACTTCACCGGTACACGTGTGACGATGAGCGCCCCTGGAAGTGGGTATGGCCCGGCACCAAGCACTTTAACCCTACAGCATGCACCACAGTCGCTTCAGAGACCCCTGCAACATCAACAAGGCCTCCCACAACATAGTCAGAGTCTCCAGCCCCTCCCTCAGCAACAGCAACACCAGGGACTTGGGCACCATGTGCCCTCAGCAATGCCCCAGCACCCACAGGGCATGGGCAGGACACAGCCTCTTTCCCACCCCCCTCCTCTTGGTCACCCAGGTCCACAGCCTCCTCCTGCTCTCTTGCTTCAACAACAGCAACAGCACCTCCAACAGCCTCCTCCGGGCCTCCAGGGTGGCACTAGAAAACTCACGGATGCCGATGCCCCTCCCAATGTGACTGTTTCTACCTCAACCATTCCTCTTTCAATGGCTGGCACCCTGCACCAGGGCCGCCAACCTGATCTGAGCACCATTGTGCACCAGATCAACCAGTTCTGCCAGGCTCGGGCCCAGGGCGCCGGGGCCACATCCATGTGTGAGGGCCAAATAGCTAACCCCAGCCCCATTAGTCGCAACCTGCTCATCAATGCCAGCTCCCGGGTGGCCATGCACAGTGGGCATTCCGGTGCTGTACCTCCAGGCCTCGGACACTCTTCTTGCACCATAGGAGCACCAGATAAATCAGTTGGCACTGGAGTACCTCTGCACAACATGGGTGCCATAAACAGGATGGCTGTGTATCACAACGATTTGAAGCAGCAGCATCTGCAGCACCAACAGAACGCTCAGCAGCATCCGATTTGCCACCAACAGCATCAGCAGATGATGTCATGGAACCAGCATCAGCTTGCCCACCTGCAGCATGCATCAGACGGGGGCGGGCACCCTTGCAAAACGGCTCCCCGGGACCCAGGATTCTCTTGTAAAGGCATGAACTACCCACCTGAGCTATGTGTAGGGCAACCTTATACCCTCAAACCTCCCATGGATAAGCCAACACCTTCACCTCCAGTTGTCAACAATAACAACACCATGCCACCTGGCACCGTTGCGCACTACGCCAATGGCCAGTACTACCACCAGGTGCCTGTGTGGGGTAGTATTCTCCCAACACCCAACAGCGATAGTTCCGGCTCACAGGAGTTGCCTGCACCCTTCCACGGTCCAGCAGGCAATGGAACGGGCGGTACTAACCCCACTCCAGTTGTGGACTGCGCCCCCACGGGAGGAACGGCACATTACCGCCCGGCAGGAGTGGCAGGGGGAGCCGCAGTGGGGCAGACTAATCTGATACAAACGGCAGATTACATGGGAGGGGACTTCCAGACGCCCTGCTTCCGAGATCAAAATCTGGGCCTGATTGGGAAGATGCCCAGACCTCCCCCCATGGCCCATGGCCAGCACCCAGGGTACAGATAAGCTTCGACACAGGCTCTCCTCACCACCTCTGTCTGTTTCAGATAGCCACAAAAAAATGATCTACTCTGCTCTCTGTCTTAAAATTACTCAATAGGATGAAAAGCATTGCAACACATAAGTTCACATTAACAATTTAGACAGCAAACAGAAAGTGATCACTGAAAACTGAAAAACATTTAACAAAAGCAGTGTTTTCACTATTCTTATTTTTTTTTCTTTTTCTTTTAATCATCATTCTTGCAAGTGATCAATTTTTTTTTCAAGGATTACATTCATTTACTTTTAGTTATTGGTTTTACCTTGTTTTTCCCCAGATCACTGTGTGATGTCTTCTAGGCAAAGAAATACAGTCTGAAAGATAAAATGATGTCCTTCAATCATCATGAAAAGCTGACTCCCTTTCTTGCCAGGGGTTTATGTTTCAGCTGTAAGTTGAATAACCTCACTAATGCACTGTTCAGGAAGATATTTTCTTTTTTATGGCCTATGTCAGCTTGGCTTCCCCTGATTTCTCACTAAATTGTTCGAGACAGTATAGATCTCGTTCAGAGGGCTTCATCCTCTTCTCTACGTTAATTTATTAATCTGTGGATTATGGAATGCTAGTTTGCAATTGACAACATGATTTCGACAGGAAAATATATATAATCAGTCGCATATCAAGCCACTTAGTCTGGCATGGCTTACAAGGATGGAAGCATCATTTATGTATCGATTACAGTCAAAAGTGCTGCGACAAATCAGGTGATGTCTTAACTCATTTAGATTAACGAAGTAGGCAGCATGATTGCGGAGTTCCGTTTTCTTAAGAAGTCAATGTGGGCTGAATTTAAAGAAGAAGGAAAAAAAAAAAAACCTGCAAGAAGATCTTGAGCTTTGAAGGGGTGCCGTTGTACTTCTGCTTCATTTTCTTAACATATGAAAACGTACTTGAATCTTAGAGATGGGTTGTTCTGTTTTTAGATGGTTTGTAATAAAGTTAGCAGGACTAAACTTACTACTGGAGAAGATTGTGTATTGTGGATTGTTACTAATATCATTTAGAGACTAACTACAAACCAAATTGAGATTATTTGATCCTACGTTTTCTCATGTATCTGTTGAAATAACTTCAGTTTAGGAGTTGCTACTGATGCTCTAACAGCGTGTGCTTGAACAGACCAAATTGATCACTTGCAAGATTGCTTGTGGGTAAATCAAGGAGGACTTTAAGTCGAAGGTGAAACAGCAGATGAATTATTTTATTGTACACTGGCTAATCTGCTATACTACTGTAACTTTTAAGAAGTGTAATGACTGTGTGAATGTTGGATGGTTTGCGTGGGGATGGTTCTAGTGGACGAGCGAGTAAGTGGGAGTGAGTGATGTGTGTCTGGTGGCGCGCGCGCGTTGTGTGTGTATGTGTAGGTGGGTTGGTTGGTTGGTGGATTCGCCATCACCCACTCTCTGCTTGCCTCCCTCTGGAACAGCCCTTATAAAGCCTTAAGTATTTGGTCCTTGGACTTTCCTTTGAAAACAAGCATGGTTATTATGAAACCTATAATACCGATAATTATGAAAACAATTTCAAAAAAGACTATAAAGGAACAGCAATTTTTTTTCCTTGTTTATTTTTATTAACTAAAGCTTTTGTTGAATAGAAAAGCAATTCCTTAGGATTACTTTGCAACAAAAACAAAGAAAACAAGAATAATATTTTATTGTAATTATGTTTTATAGCTATGTGTAGTTCTGGGCTGTAACAAAAATCTTTTTATTCCAAGTTTTAAAGCTTCAGTTTTGCAATTTGTGACTATTTATAATTATAAACTTGATTTTTCTTTTCGTTATTTAATTATTATTATTATTATTATTTTTATTTTTTTGCTATAGCTGTGAAATGAAGAGTCTAGAAGACTTTCTCATATCTGTCACTCTGTGGCTGTTGAGTGAATGAGCGAAAACTACAGACTGTGTGTGGAGAGTTGTGCTACTCTTTTTGTAATATTGTAATAATAAAATAAAGTTCTAATTTATGCTTTGAAATCCACCTTCTCCTCTCTTGATGGCTCCACACCACCTTGGTCTGACAGTGTGCTCGTATGGTTTGTATATGGGCTCTTTGTTACACACATTTGATTTCTGAAGCTATGTCCCACACAGCACCTGTGCAGGAAATGTGATGCTGCGTCTGACAAAATTCTGCACGAGGCTTTGAAGTGCACTTTCTTTCTTTTTTTTTTCTTTTTTTTTTTCATAAAATACGAGCTGACTTTTGCCCATTGTTGCACTCAATCCCATGATACATTGCACTAAGAAAACACATACACAGAAATGAGTATGATGAAGCTCAGGCTCTATTTATGTAAGCAGCTGTGGGTTCTTATTAGTAACATCATTAAAGGCGTTCACAGGGATTATGAGTACACTGCTTAGAGTCTGTCAGGAAGTCCTCAAATGATGATCAGAAGTGTCCAGCTGCCCGAAAATCACTTCAGCACTTGTCAAATTGTCATCATTTTGCCTTTTTGAGGGTTTTTCCTTCTTCATTTTCAAAGTCAGGTTTTTCGGATGAACCTGTACACTTTTGCACCTGTAATCTGTCATAGCCAGGTGATATTGCTGCCTAATGCATTTTTTAAATGTAGTTACTATTTTTCACTTAATATTGCAGTATATATAATTTGGCTTTTATGCAGTTTACTCAACAATACAAGATTTTCTTCGCATTGGGTCTGACTGCTGCTTTATTCTGCTGTTTGGAGCAGCAAGCACAGTATAGCTAAAGATTTTATGATTAAAAATAACTTTCTATTAATTTGTTATATAATAACATTTCCACGGACATCTTCTGTGGGCATGTTTTAAAAACATTACAGCAATACAATTTTTTTAAATTTATAAATGGGTCAGTCTTTATTTGCATTTATTGTTGTGGAACATTAAGCAAACTTCAGGCGTTTGACTGTTACAAAGTGCTAACATTGAAGACTCATTCCGTAAGGTTACAAGCATCACCATTCCAATAATAATGCCAATATCAATAATTCTGACCCAGTAATTTGATTGGATGAGGGATGGAATGAAGCATGACAGCATTTAACTATATGTATCATTCTGCATCACAGGCGTTCTAACAACTGTAACTTACACTAGCTGTCTCTTACCATCGTGGAAGACAATACAGTAGGTCATACTGTAGTACTAAAAAGAAAAGAGTGGAGAGCAGCTGCCTGCCAAAACCCACATTCAAAACCAGTCACGGAAGCACTTGTACCCCCTTTATAGCACACTAGCTTTTCATTTTGCCCATTCCATTTAAAAGCATTGCTCAAGGTTGTGTTGTTGTACTGAATATCAGCACGGCTGTGATTATCGATGACTGCATTACAGCCGTGCTGATATTCAGCACAACAGCACAGCCTCCAGTGTGATGTTGCTTCACTAACCTGCACCTTCTAACCCATCAGATTTGAGGATTCAGCTGTGCAGTGGTGTAATGCGAGGCCAAAAGCATATATTCCCATTAAATATCATGTTATTTAAGAGGTTTTTAGAAGTATAGTCTGTTTAATTTTCTAATGGAGGTTGGGAAGACACTACATTCAAATGGCTAGGGTGGAAGAAAAAAACTGCTCCTCTCTCTTTCTCTCTCTCTTCCCAGCAGGCTACTTTTAGCCTTGCTGCTCTACGACAGCTGGCGTACAAATGGATGAACAGCGTCGATTCGAGTCAATAGGGCCGTAAATCAAAGGCTCGTGGCAGCAGGAAATAGCACAGACTGGGACGGCTCTGAAAAAGTCCAGGTCGGGGCATTAGAAATTGCAAAAAAAAAAAAGAAAAAAAAATAGCACAGCGGGACAACCGGCTAAAGCTCAGTATGAGTAATATTGACCGGGCATATTTTCCTCTCAAATATGTGTAAAAGTCAATTATACATGCAAAAGCAAGTACAAAAAAACAAAATGGAGTGAGCATAACAGCAGGAAAGAAAAACAAGTCAAACATTACAGAATTACATGCACAGGTGTGTTCCGTGAATTTCTGGGCCGTTTTTGCAGGTGCGTCCCCCATCTTATCTCTAAATAAAAGTGATCAAAATGCAAGCTTTTGTTATGGGTTTTTGAGAATCTCATCCACTTCAGCACCTAGTCTACGTAGTCAGTTCCACTTCCTTACCTGTTGTAACACCACTGAACATGATGAAAGTACTAATAAAACTTATGATAAGCTTCATGGTTAACAGTATGACTTGTGCAAACTTGAACAAACACAAAATTCTGCAACAATACAATCGTACGAGGGGCGTTCAAGTCAAACCGGGACTTGCGATGACCTCTGAAAACTGATTGACATTTACAAAAAAAAATTAAAAGCGCAGTGCGGTGATGAGACTCTTAGCCACAGTAAAACATGCAGACATCTGCATGGTGCAGACATTTTAAAGAAGGCTATATGTCAGTGAAGAATGATCCCTAAGCCATTTCCACATGTTTGGGCCCTTACAGGAGTTCCTTGGAGGTCAGCGTCTGATCGTGCCTCTGGGGCTCTTAAGAACAACATACTATACCTACGTTACATTAGAAGGTGTAACTCAGAAACCTTTCCTTCCTAAGGAAAAAGGAAAGTATTAACCAAATATTGCAAGAAAATCTAGCTCTCTAAAACTTTTTCTATTTTCTAAATCTTTTCTTTTAATCAATAGTAACTTGTATGAGTCAAGTCCATTCTTAAATTTCTTCATACATCCATGGTTTTCTTGTAGAAATCTTACAGGTTCATAATCATAACCTGAAAAACAGCACGGTTGCAGTCTTCTTGACTTTACAGCGAATTGCAAGCATCTGCTCTACCATGCCACTAGAGAGCAGCATAACCGAGCAAGACTTCCATTATCCAACTTTAATGTACAAAATGAAGGCATTCTCACGTTCATACTGCTTTTTATATGATTTAATACAAATTTATTACAATAACATGTTGAATAAACAGTATACATTTCCAACATATAATGTCAGTGTGTGATTTCCAAACGGACTACTGAGGAGTAGGGTGTAATATTGTGTGGCTAAGAATAACATTTATCAATATATCTTTTTTTTTTGCTTCTTTTTTTGTAATGAATCCTTAGTAACACAGTAGAAAATCATTATCGATTTAACGTGAAAGTGGCTCCAGTTTTACTTCTAACTGGTATACAGTAGGAGTCATGTTTTGATATTAAACCTATATTTACACACTCATTGTCTTTGGAATGGATGGTCTTCGGATTGGAACGCCGATCCGCCTAATCTTCATGTCTTTGGACTGTGGGAGGAAACCAGAGTACCTGGAGGAAACCCACCAAGCACGGGGAGAACATGCACACAGCCCGGAGGCAGGAATCAAACCTGGACCCGGAAGGTGCAAGATGACCGTACTAACCACTTAGTCCATCATACTATTTACACCTTTATCAATGTAATATCAATGCATTTACAATTGCAAAATCAAATCCTAGGTGTATGTTGGGAATTAACATTAGTATAAAAGTAAGTTACAGCTGTCTATTACACTTTATACACTTTCAAACATTCCTGCATTGCGTTACTAGCAAGCTATTTTTTAACTAACTTGCAAATTGTATAAAGTTACATCCACAAAGAGATATATAACAGATAAAAATAATGTAATATTTTGTAATGCTACTATAAGCACCTTCTTCATTTTTGACTGCCTCATTACAGGCAAACTGGATACTTTGTTTCAAGCAAAGGAAAAATAAAGGCGGTCACATTTGTTTGATGTGATGATCTTAACTGATATTAATAAAAATTGCTTACAAACAGTAAAAAAAAAAAATCATCTTTCACTGGTTTACTGTTTGCTGTGTGTCTATAGTCTGGACTTGGTACGCTGCTAGTTGCTGACCTCTATAGGACATTTTTATTAGTGTAGAAATTATTGTAGCGAACACTGAGATATGACATATGCATGCTATTATTCTGTATATCCCAATCAGCCATAACATTAAAACCACTAGCCTAGTCCCTCTTTGTACCTCAACTCTGATCTGTCGAGACATACATTAGACTCCACACGACCTCTTTAAGTGTGAGTATCTGACTACAAGATGTTAGCAGCAGAAGTCCTACGGTATAGCTTTTAAGGTGGAGTCTCCATGAATAGGACTGGTTTTTCCTATGTGATTAAAATGGGATCCGTTGAATTTGGAGACCAATTCAACACCTTGAACTCTTGTTTGTTGGCAGTGTGGCAGGCTGCATCCCGCTGAGGCAGGAGGTCACTGCCATTTGGGAATATTATTACCTTTCCATGATCTGGAACAATGTTGTCAAAGTACTGTAGCATCCCTATGAATGGCAGGACCCAAAGTTTCCCAGCAGAACATTGGGCAAAGCATCTAACTTCCCCCTCTACAGTAGCTTGCCTTCTTTCTATAGTGCATCCTAGTGCACTATAGAAATAGTATCTCTTTCCCAATTAAGTGACATAGACAGGGAAATAGATAGCAATTTGTGCTCTTCATTGGGATCAGACCAGACAGGCTAGCCTTCACTCTCCATGTGCCTCAATGAGCCTTGGGTATTCATGACCCTGTTGCCAATGCACTGGTTGTCCTTCAGCATATCACTTTTGGTAGGTACGTACTAACCACACCATTCTAGAAAAACAACTTAAGACCTCATGTTTTTGAAATGCTCTGACTTTTGACACATCTGGAGATTGTACCAGCTTCAGTAGACAAAGGCCGACCCTGCGAGGATCCTGAGGCATCCAGAGAAGGACCAGCTCCAGCTGGATTCTGCTTTATGGTGGTTGGAGCTACACATCCTGCTCCTGTGCTCCCAGTGATATAGACCCCATCTGCCCTCTGCACCTACTGACTCGTCCCTATGCTGAACTGGACTTCATGTTAATTTAAAGAATTTCTGTTATATTGTACTTTCAGCTGCATAACACACATGATGTTATAACATTTTTATTCGTTATCACCCAAATGAGGATGGGTTCCCTGTTGAGTCTGGTTTCTCTCAAGGTTTCTTCCTATTGCCATCTCAGGGAGTTTTTCCCTTGCCATTGTCGCCGTCACCCTTGGCTTGCTCATCAGAGACATTTCATTCATTCATCTCATTATTATCTAGACACATTTTTCTCACACATACACAATTTATTATTATTATTATTATTTATTTTTTATTATTATTTTATTTTATTTTATTTATTTATTTATTGAGACAATGACCATTGTTAAAGCGCTATATAAATAAAATTGAACTGAATTGAATTAAAGTGCCCTTAGAAAATTGTCCTCCAAAGCCTCTATGATTCCCTAAACAATTTTATTGTGTGCTAGATAAAAAATAAGAAAAAAAAAAAAACTTAAATTAGTGCTTAAATACATTCTCCATACTTCCCAGTTCTGTTACACTGGGCTGGATGCCAGGGGATTTGTCTCCTGCCCTTCCAGGATTATACGATTGTTGGGCCACCGTCGGCTGATATCACGTAGGAACCTACGCCGGCTGGGCTCTGTAGAGAGTGATACATATTAAAGACATCATAACATAAGCTTCTCAAAATTGTTGAAGGGTTTTGCCGTTTTTTTATACCACAACGTTTAAAAAAGATATGATTACCTCTTTGAGGTCCAGTTTTCATTACTGTATTGCGTTCTCCAGGATCCTCACTGATGATGCCCAGGTTGCGGTTCCATTTTTTCCAGTTGACTTCTTCCACTCTGCAGAAAGCACAAATGCACAAATGACTGGTGATAACAGGAACCGTACGATGGTTGAAGATGCTGTGTTTGAGTGTATTAGGGAGTTTTCTCCTTCATCTAAAGAAGGTTTTCCTTGCCTTTGTCACCTTTTAAATCTAGATCAGGTTTCTTTTAGATCATCTTCACGATCATTATGGGTATTGTTAAAAGTAATGCATACATTAATTGTATAAAACTAAACCAAATTGAATTTTATATTATTTTTCCCCTATGAGTTTTGATTCTTGGATTTTTATTTCACTTGCAACTGATTCCAATGCAAATGTCCAAGAAGTGCCACAACAGTTCACCATTTAACTTTCCTGTCACCTTATTTATAAGGTGCTACAAACTTTTTTTACTTTAACAACCTGAGACACCAGCGCCAGTCGTCTTCTTTTTTGCCCAGGTTCCTCTTCACTCCTGACCGCAGCTTATTCTTCAGACAGCATGCATATCTCTCCAGATCCAAGATGGTGATGGCACGCTAGGAAAATATACATACACACTGTTACACAGTCCACTGGCATAAAATTTGTGAAATATCATTGTTAAAAAAGTGGCATGTTAAACATGTTTCTTGTCATATGTTGCAAATTTTTGGTCCAGTATTGGAACCGCATTAAAATATTTTTAACTATTAACTATAAAAATAAATGATTCAGTCAAAATCATCTGTCAACTCTATTAAGCTTGGGAACATTTATGCAAATAATTCTATGAAAAAGATATTATACACAATAATAAGAATTTTTTTGAGGCAAATAATTAATCGGTCTTGGGGAAAAAATCATGTTTTAGGCTTCTTATACAGTATATGCAAAAAGCGACAAATGGATTTAAAAAAAGTCTTTTACATGATCCTGTATTACATGATATTCTATTTACAAAATAAACAGATACTGAAATTATTGAATGTAATGTGGGAAAATACATTTTTATAGGAGTAATTTTACAGATAAGTAAGTTTGCGAGGTAGTTGCATGTAAGAAACAGCATGCGTGCCTTTTAATACGTATTAATCCCAGAATAAATGATTTCCTTAATTCTTCCTTATCTGGCATAGTATTTAAAAATGCATTAGTAATTGCTTTTTATGAAGACCTGAGCCAAATTTTCATACAGTAATTAAATTTTTTGCAGTTTCCTTTTTCTTGCAAGACATTGTCGCGTTCTACATTTTTGCTGAGATGTTGATAAAAGTTAATTGTGTTTTGCTGTTTCATAACAGCACTTTAACCTTGCACGTCTTGTGGATCGTAATATCTCCAGCTGAGCAGTGTCACTGCTTTTAAATTCTTAATTCCTTCCTAATTACAGGAAAGGAATTTTGTCAAGGACCGACTATCGTCCCTCTCGTCCCATTCTAACTCACTCATCTTCTTTACCGCTTTATCCTGTATTCAGGTTTGCGAGGACCTGGAGCCTATCCCACACACAATCACACACTCTGGGCAATTTGGGAACACCAATCAACCTAACCTACATGTCTTTGGACTGTGGGAGGAAACCGGAGTACCTGGAGGAAACCCACCAAGCACGGGGAGAACATGCAAACTCTATGCACACAGAGCCTGGAATCGAGCTTGGCCGGGAATCAAACCCAAAGGCCACAGTGCTAACCACTGCACCACTGTGCCGCCATCCTCTTGTCCCATTGTATTCATAATAATATTTAAAAAATCAGATTTTTATAGTCTCCAAACCAGCAGATGCTAAATCAACAGTAACAATGCAATGATAAAAGATGCTTATAATTGGACAGCACCCAAAGCTCACTTGTCTGGTCTGATCCCACAGAAAAGCCAATGCTGGTGATGATAGAAAAGCGTGCGCTGAGCTAAAGGCCCAGCAGGCAAAGAGCCCAAGACTGCTGACTCCATCTCCAAACTCCCCAGATCCCAATCTGATCATGCACAGATGAGTGGTATGGGATGAGTCAGACATATAAGTCCAAGCCACAGAGGCCGTACCCACACCACCCAAAGGATCTGCTGCCAGTGTGCCAGTGCCAAACACCAAAGCACACCCCCCAAAAGTCTTGTGGAAGTACTGTATGTGCCAAGGGACCAGAGCTGCCCCAGTGACACAATGGGAATGTACACAATATTAGCCTTACTTTTTTATCTTGTAATGTTATGGCTGGCACGTGTATATTGCCTGTAACAAATTGCATCCTTTAACGATTAGATAATTTCATGGTTGTATTGCAACTAGGGTTAATCTTGTCTATTTTAGTCTTAGTCCCGGGATAAATGTCTCTGTTAGTTTTTTCATCATACTTAATTAATGTTATTCTATTTTTGTTGTTTACCTTAAGTTTTAGTCGACTAAAAGTCTGGACATTTTAGTCTAGTTTAAGTCAATGAAACATTTTAGCAATAAGATTATTATTAATTAATCCTACAGTCAGTCTAGTCAAGCCAAAACAATTTTTTAAAGGTTTTGCACAAAATAATTATCTTAACATTTAAAATGTATCTTTTCATCTGATGTACTGATATTTTTTTTCAACTACACAACAGTTGCAACTTAGATTTTTCATGTGATTTTTACTAATCCAGATAATTCCAGTGGCTGCTGTATTTATACCTGTAGCTTCCAGATACTGGTGCTCTCCTTGGACATCCTCTCCACAGTCTTACTCATCAGAGCAATCAACATGTTCAGCAGAAGAATGTATGTGAGCACAATATAGGAGATGAGCAGCGTGTAAAATACGTGTTTATTCTCATACTGCTCTGTGAACTCCAAGTCACCCATGCCTATAGTGAACTTAAACAGCTCCAGTGTGGTGAAGGTGAGGTTTTTATAGGTTGGTTTTTTGCAATCGTTATCTTGTTGTGGAACATCTTCATAAAAAGACCGTCCAGTTTTGTTGCTCTTAGGTTGTGGTTCCTCAGGTCTTTCACTTTCAAGCAGTGTCACCACAGCTTTTTTTCGAGAACGAAAAGAAAAGAAACACTTTAGTAGCCAGGATGACCATATGTGGAGCAGAAAATGATGACTGAATAAATGGTACCTGCTGAAAATCCAAAGAGGAAGACCGCATAGACGAAGAGGAAGCGCAGAAGGTCGCTGAGGATCATCTAGTAAAGAGAATGGAAGGAGACAGAATACGTAGGTCTAACCTGAGATCCTCAATAGTTTAAAATGTGTAAAGAGTCACAGTATGAAATGTTTTACTCAGATTTAGTCACCCTTTGAATCATAACACTGTAGATGCCCATGTGTCTGGTTCCTCTGGAGTAGTAGAGCAGATTAACCCAGCAGAGAGCCACACTGAGCACCAGGAAGGCTAGATACTCCTGCCTTTTACCGAAATACAGCCCCATGCAGATGATGAACAAGACAGCCTGTAATAAACTACAGTACCAGAAGACAAGAAAAATGACCAAGAGATCTATGGTAACATTTAAGGAACTGCAAGAATATCTGGCTGCATGCATGGCATGATAATCTCTCATTTTAGTTTATACTAGAAAGATTTAGAATAATAAAGTCCAAGCTCTAATATGACAGAGGACCAATTTTTGGGGCAAATTGCTGGTTCCAAGCCTCCTGGATAGAATAGAAGGGTTGCATTAAGAAGCAATTCAGGCATAATACCTATGCCAAGTTATATGCGGGTTATCCATTGTGGCAATCCCTTAGTGGCAGCTAGAGCGTGATTGGAATCAAACCCGGAACCTGGAGGTGCAAGGCGATAGTGCTAACCACTAAGCCCACTAATCGCGAAAATGATTTCCAATACAGAATAAAGACAGAATAAACATACAACTTTTTAGTTGGACATGTGTTCAAGCCATAATCATCATAATCATCAATAATGAATTTTGTTAGTTGTCTAATCACAGTAAAAGTATATAGCTGGATAGTTATTTATTGTAAAGTTTGAGCACTTACAAAAGCAGTTCAGAATAGCCATCTACCAGCATAGTTTGCAGACTTGGTCGTTTTCTCTTTATATTCATCAGCTACAAGAAAGCACAAGTCATTGTTAAGCATATGTTAGACTGAGAATTTATTTAAAATTTTTAATTTTTTAAACCAAAACAAATAATACACACCCCACCAACAAAGAAGTAGAGCGATCCCAGTGCCATGATGACTTGACCAGCAAACAGCAGGTAACCAACCGTATTTCTTTTGATTGAAAACGGAGGCTAGATTAACAAATAACATGATGATCAGTTTAAAATAATATTATACGTACAGTAATAGATGGAAGGAGCCATCACAAATATTTTCTTGAACATTTCCCTGATAAGATTAATTTCCTAATTATAAATGGAGCTTGTCAAATTAAATGTAGATCAGTTAATAGTAAGAAATATATTATGAGATAACGTTTGTAGTGATTTTGTTGTGGCCTCTACTCACTTTTACTTCTTCCCGGTAAAAAGCAACAGTTGTAAAGATGCCGAGATATATAAGATACAGAATAAATTTGGCTAGGAATAGCTGGTAGGCAAATCTGTTCCATTTGTCTTCCAGTAGTTTATTAAGTGGCTCAACCTGAAGCAACTGGGGACGATTCTGAAAAAAAAGACACAATAGTATCATCTGTTCTGGATGTTTGTACATAATGCTCTATTTTTTTAAGTCAAAATATAAAATCTACATTACTTAAAAAAGAATTATCAGCCTCAACTATCGGGAGGAATACATAAGTGTACAGTATCTTACAAAAGTATTCATACCCCTTGAACTTTTCTACATTTTGTTCTGTTACAACCACAAACATAAATGTATTTTATTTTATTCTTTTTTTTTTTTGATAGTCTAACACATAATTGTAAAGTGAAAGGAAAATGATAAATGGTTTTCAACATATATATATATTTTTTACACGGCCAAAATACTCTTGCAAGGCACTGTGATAATTATATGTACTGCTGTAAGTGCATATTATCCATTAAAGTGAATTATCATTAGTCTCTTACAGGTATTTCTGTGCCGTAAACAACTATCTCCAGCACAGAGTTTGGTTCATAGGTGTCGACAGAGTCCAGGTCATATAGTGAAGCGTACACCGGGCCATATGCCCACTCCGTGAACTTTCGGGACAGATGTCTGCACTCCTCCTGCTGGAACTCACGATGCAAAATGGATTCAAAGAGCTGAAGGAAAAAAGGAAAAATGGCATGTAGTATATTAAATGTGATGTCAGTGATTTTGATTGTAGTTCTCATTACTGGTTCCACATGGGCTGTACGAATGAGAGTAAAGAATATCTTGACTTGTTTGAACTGGTCGGTCACTTACTAATGTGGAAAGAGCTGTGGTGAGCTAAATGTTAAAGACATGGCAATGTTTTTCTAATCGTCACCTGTCCAGTTTTGGTAAGTACCCATATCCACAACATGCTAATATTATTCATCCTTTTAAAACGCATTGTATCCTGATGTAAGCCCTTTCTCTAATCTACAGCTGTATATTATATTGTAATGATCTGTTATCACTCTCTCAAGTATTCCCAGAAGAGATTTGCCCTAGCATGGTTTCCTTTGGCTCATTTATAAGAGTTTTTTTTTTTTTTTTTTTTTTTTTTAACTGTTTTGTAACATATGAAAACCCTGTGGGACAGGATGGAGTGAAGCTTTCATTTACTCCATTAATGCGTAAAGAAGTTTGGTACTCAGACTGTATGCATGACTGCTGCCTTAGTGTCTAAAACCTTAAAAAGGCACATAGTGTCTAAATTACAGTCATGTGCAACTGCCACACTGATGTAATAGATAATATTTTCCAGTTCAGAGAAAATAGTAGAGGGAAAACATCACAAGACTGAATAGAATGAAGACATTTGAAATCAGGGACCACCAACATACAGTACATCATCAGTGTTTCTCAAGCAGCTCCTGGTTTCCCCATCTCCCAAACACATCTTCGTTTCCAGGTTCTACCATGACTGATAAGGGTCCTGTGCCGAAAATTCTTTAAAAATATCCAACAAGTTGTCTTGTACAACATTATAACTGTGAAGCTTGATTAGGTCACTCTTTATTTAGTATTTGTAACAACGCTGAGATCAAACTCTTACCCCGATCTTTCCTAGTTTCGCAGCCAGCTTGATGGGAGTAAGTCCCTGGTTGTTCTCTATGCCCTCCAGCTTCTTCTCTTTGGGATTTTTAACAGCATCTTTGGTAAGGATGTAGTCGTACATGGAAGCGATGAAGTCGGTATTTTCAGTGCTGTTATCAGCCACCATGACGAGAGCGTGGAGAACCGTGTTCCCCATAGTGTCAGTACGCCTCACGTCTGCTTTATCCATCAGCAGATCCACTATGTCTTTTTGATTAGTGCATGCTGCCAAAGAAAGTGGCAGTTCCCCTGTGGAAAATCATTCGATATTCATAAAAAGTATTTCGTAAAGTATTTATACTTTACAAATACTTTTTGTAAAGTATAATTTTTTTAAGGAACATTTTATTCATAAAGTTACAAAGAATCATGACTTAATTTATGCATGAGTTATGTATTTGCATGATCTTGTACTTAATATTCTTATAACCAAACGTTTTTCCTTCCCTTATGAACTTCACTTACCAAAATAGAAACATGTTTCACTAAGTGGCTGGAAGAATGTACCACAGGCCTTTGCATGGACATTAGCCCCTTTCTGAATAAGCAGCTCAGTAAAACGTTTGTTTCTCCTCTCGATGGCTATATGAAGAGCTGTCTGTCCTGCAACATAAACACAAGATAATAAAATTTCTTCCAACACATGGTAAATCAGTCACCAAAACCACCTGGTAATAGTCTAGATGAATGGATGGATGGATGGATGGATGGATGGATGGATAGAAGGATGGATGAATGGAAGGAAGGATGGATGGATGGAAGGATAGATGGATGGAAGAAAGAATGGATGGATGGATGGATGGATGGAAGAATGGATAGAAAGATGTTCTACACCTGATCTAGTCAGGTCTACAAATGAAGCATTTCCTGCTATCGGGATAGGGATGATGGCATTACTGACCCAGACCAAAGCTGTGGTAAGTCTGGACTGTGAAGACATACACTATATTTCCAAATGGTTTCACTTGCCTATAAACCTTGCGGAAACCTTTCCCAGAAACGTGGAAGCGGTTATGTGTGTGAGGGCAGGCGAGCGAATACTTTTGGGTATCATGTCAAGTGTGTTGTTTTTAAATGGTTCAAAGTTTTAGTACTGTCAGAATCAAATGTCAGAGTGGAAAGACCTGACCTGACCTCACAAAACACTTTTGTTATGGATTGGAGTCACATTTGCACCCAAGCCTCAGTTCTTGTGTCTGAATAGAAAGAATCCCCTGAAGCACCATTCACAACATTAAACGAAAAAGCATTCCTAAGAGAGCAGAAGGCCAGCAAGAAAGCCAGATGTACATGTCGTTAAGGGTTTTCCTCCGGGTACTCCGGTTTCCTCCCACAGTCCAAAGACCTGCAGATTAAGCTAATTGATGTTTCCAAATTGTGGATTGTGGAATGAGTGTGTGAGTGTGTGTATGTGTGTTTGCCCTGCGATAGATTGGCACCCTGTCCATGCCCTAAGTCTCCTGGGATAGGATAAAATGGCATAGAAGATGGGACGCTCTCGCCAACTGGGGCGTGGCTCCATGGGAAATCAGGGGTTTTGGCAGATCCTTTGGGTGCTGTAGGCTGCGAGATGCACTGGATCGGAACTGTTTGTCCAGCACATCCCTTGGATTCTTGGTTGGATTAAGATCTGGAGAATTTAGAGGCTGTATCAACAACATGCTTATTCTGAAACTTTTTTTTGGGTGGTTTGTGCTATATTTGCTTGTCTGTGGGATTGAGGTAGGTGGCTTGACCTTTGGTTCCTTCCGGTGTCAATGGGCCGTAAGTGCCCATAAAAAGGTTGAAAAATGTATGTAACAGTTATTAAGAAAACAATTTGAACTATCGTACCTTCATAGTAGCCATCTGTATATGCTGCATTTACTAACTTATCCAGATATCCCATTCTCTCTGCGATACCCAGCAAGTGCTCCACTGTTTTGTTATCTCCATTTTTCAGGTTTAGCAGTGCCTTCATCAGGGCTGTCTTCCCATTGGGCCGATCTGAAGACGTACGGGACATGATATTCCACGATAAATTGTTACTCTTGTTATTCTTCTACCATAGGTGTGCATGGATTATTTTTAATATAAAGGTATTTATACATGGCTCTCACATTCACAATTTGTCAGCTTCTTGTTCGTTTTACACAGATACTCCTCCAGGCCCTCCATCCTAGTGACATCACCACTGGCCACGGCATTAAACAGCCTCTTGATATCAAACTTCTTGTGATGGTCTGGTTCATCTTCTATCCCTTGTATTTCACTGCAGAAAGAACAACCATGAACAAGTTATGGATGTGACTCACAACTGATTCTAAAAATCTACATTTTATTGGATAATATACAGTAGATTTTATTTCTATTTTAATTATTAGTAACAAAAATGATTGTTAATGCAAATGAGATTTAGATGTCATACCCTCTGAAATGGTGTTTTCCACCCAAATGCACTTAGAAACCAATGCTCTGACAATTTTTTTTTTTTATAATTATAATTGGCTATGAGTTCATACTAACGCGTTCATATCAGGTAGTTTCAGTTTGCATACAATCCAGCATTCAAACCACGTTACACCAATAAATGGATTCTACTCACCTAGAAAACTTCAGGTTGATTCGTATTTTGGGACATAATTCACCATGGTCCTCTAGGAGATCAGTGTCCATTGGTGTTTTGCCCTTTCCGAATGCTTGCCGATCCTTTCTTGCTGCTTTGGCTTTAGCTCTCTCCTCATCCGTCCTGTCATCTGTTTCCAAAGAAAAGAGTTCCATACTGGACTTTTCCTTGTCGTTCTTTGTCATCTTCAGGGCCACAATCCTGAGAAAAGAAATTGAATGAGATGAAGTTTCATCATAAGGGTTATAAAAAATAGAAAGATTAGAAAGTCAATTTTATTTCCCCGTCAAACTGATCTACGTAACCTCCAAAACTAGATGAACACAGTAGGAACTTGTACAACTTGGCTGGAGAAAACAGTAATGACGTAGTACAGTATTGTCTCCCCTGACTCAGAGCTGCAGTGATTTTTTTTTTGGACATGTTTAAAGAAGGACAACAAAACCAAAGCAATATGCGGAAAGATACAGTAATGATGGCATTGACCAGTTAACAGCATAATAAACACCTCTTAGGGACTTCATTCTTGCACATTCATGGCACTGCTGGGAGTTGTTATTGGGATGTCTTTTTTTATTGCTTCTCCTTTAACGGTGTCTTTATAAGGACATTTTGTCCTTGGATTGTACTGTAACTATGGTTGATCCAGACCTCGTATTACATTCTTTTAGTATTTATCGCGTTCATGCAGCAGGTTTTTAGCCTGTCTATGTAACGTTCAGAGAATTTAAGATAAACAGTTGATCATATTTCTTAAATCATTTCTTTGTGATCAAATGCACTGTGAGTGATGTGGTATTTATTTCCAACATAGTAAGCGTGTGATAAGCATGTGGTAAGAGTGTGGTACGATCTGTTCAGACATAATAATAACTCGGGTTAATCTCATCAGACCCGTTGAGCACATGGTCATGTGCGTGATAGAAAATAGATAAAAAGTTGTCCTGATGATAGACACGTTAAGAACCTGGACCTGGCATGGATAGGAAGTAGTATGCACTTGATAAATGCAAATTTTTTTTTTTTTCCCCTGCTCCTGCTGCATTCTTCATTATTTTTTTACAAAGCATTGGGAACTTCATGGTTTTCGTTGCAGTGTGACAGGGTCCTACTGACTACAACTACATTATTGGGTAAGATGTTGGTTTCTTGTTGGGCAATGTCATTTGTCCAGTATGAGTAAATGTCTGAAAGAGGAATTGTTTCCCATAGTAAAGATAGAAACTGGAAAGCAGGAAGCAAGGTCTGTTATCTGTTATTCGTTAAGTGACCCTAAGCTAATCCTGTTAGGCTTAGCTAATTATCTTTATGTAAGGTAATATCTTTTTAATGTCTAAATATCAGAAAATAACATGATTTAATATGTTTACTGACTGGAATTTAGTTTATTATACTATCCATCAATCCATCCATCTAGGGACCTCTGTAGACCGATTAAGGACAGTGGAGGTCAATGGTGACCATTGTATTTATTCCCATTTTTACAACCGTGGTGGGATCATTACAAGTAATTTGGGAACGCCAATTAGGCTAATCTGTATGTCTTTGGACTTAGGGAGGAAACACGAGTTTTATTATAGGGCCTATTAAGTGCTAGATAAATTAAGCTTATTGTTCTTATTAAACATGTACACTGTAATTCTATATCATCTTAATATTTAATTTATGATTATCATATTTTGCACCCCAGCATGGTTTTTGAATAAAAAAAACTTCAAAAAATTTCGAACATAGAAAAACCTTAGTCATGGTATTAAACATAACTAATTATATTTCTTATTAAAAAGGAAGTCAAATTCTATGGTACAGAATGAAAAGCAGAAAGCAAGTAGGAAAAATGAAGAAGTGTCGCTGGTGGTTTTAGCACTGTCTGGACCCCTAATCATAAATACATTTGTATTTTGTTACCATAGCAATGGATCACATGGTATTAACCCACTAACATGCACTATGTGGAAAATCTTTTTAGACACTTGAGCATCATATCCATGTGTGTCCTTGATTTTCCAATGGTTAACCAGAAGAGCTCATATGACCTGCACAAAACCCCTGGCCACAAGCCAAATTAACACCTTTGGGATGTATTGGATCGCTGACTGCACCCTAAAAATTCCTCACCTGACATCAGTGCCTGACTTTACTAATGCTTTTGTTTCCAAATTAACAAAAACCTCCGCAGCCACGCTACAAAATCTAGTGGAAATCCTTTCCAGAATTATTTTAACAACAATTTAACCAAACAAGTCCTAAATACAGAATGGGATATTTAGCAAGAATATGTGGGTGTGATAGTCCACAAACTTTTCACCATATAGTGTAAATATACAGGATTGTGTGATTTATTTCTCAGAAATGGCAAAGGCGAATAAAAAAAAATAATATTTATAATTTCCATTCATCCACCTAGGAACCTCTGTAGTCCAACTAGATACCACTGTAGATTAACATTGTACTGTATTTATTCCCATTTTACAATCTTAGTAGGACCTCGAGTCAACATTCACACTGGCATTCACACACTACGGGCAATTTTAGGAATGACCTTTTGCCTAATCGGCACATCTTTTGACTAGGAAAACCTCAAAGGAAACCCACTAAGCATGGGAGAACATGCCAACTCCATGCACACAGACCCTGAGGCGTGAATAGAACCCGGACCTTGGTGGTGCAAAGGGACAGCCGCCATGCCACCATTTATACAGTAGATTACATTACCAAGAAATAAAAATTGAAATTAATTAGTAACAAATCAATAGACAAAAAGAATTAAGACTGAAGGCACAAACACCATACATCGCTTTTGGTTGTGTTGTTTTCCTAAAGG
Source organism: Clarias gariepinus (assembly GCF_024256425.1). NCBI lineage: Eukaryota > Metazoa > Chordata > Actinopteri > Siluriformes > Clariidae > Clarias > Clarias gariepinus. The sequence goes on along the minus strand of NC_071123.1, from coordinate 7,270,435 downwards.
TAGTCCTAAAGGAAGTGCTGCCTGTTGAGATCTGGTCATCATTACGTCCGTATCATATAATTTACGTAATTATATTCATATTTGGGAAGTAATTTACTGAACTTACTGTAGGGCACGTGAACAACCCTGGACCGCTCAGGTTTGTAATAGAATTATATATAATTGCATTATACGGTATTTGCTATATAATTGCTTTCTGTTACTCGCTAAAAAAAAACAAAAAAAAAACATCTGCTCAGTTATTCCCTACAAATGCCATAGTGGTCAGATTGTTGAGAGCACTATCAGGGCAAGCAGAGTTATAAATATTTAATGTGTCTTTATGCTGTTGTTACATGATGCATGTAAGCATTAGACAGACTGCATAACCGTATTATATATCAGGCCTAAGATGCATTATCTCCGTTTAGGAAAAAAAAAAAAATCTTTCCTTTAATGTAAAACCATGAAACAAACCATACACGCCATAAATTAGTGTGAGTGCACGGAGCTGAGAGATGGGCAATGGGTGCTGGCATGCTAACCACATTACCGTACGTATCTTTCATATCATATTATTGATTGCTCCCAAGTAGATCTCAGATCTCTATGTGACTTGGGTGGGGCAGATGTTTATTAATCAAAAATCATGTCTGTTTCGCAGATAATTTGGGTTAATAAATGAAAACGTTCTAAATCAACACATACAATGTGTATTCACTGGCATTGTTCATAATCCAAGAACATTAGGTAAAATCTGACAATTCAAGGTTGGCAATTTGAAGCTGAGGAGCAATTTATGTAAAACATAAGAAATACTTAAAGAAGAAATTCTTAAAAAAAAAAAATTCTAAAAGAAAAAAGAAAAATTTTCACAGAATGCCTATTTAAGGCAAACACATACATAAAACATGGGTAGTAATATGTGGAATTAGTACTTACCAAACATTCAGTTAAATATCCAACCTTTGTTGAAATTGCTTTAATCAATTCCCCAACGATTTTAACACATCTCAGTTCATAACACCAATAACAGCATCTTTTATTCTGGAACTCAGGGTTCAGCTTGCTTAAAGTGAGGCAGAAGAGGAAGTGATCGCTTGTAAATCAATTGTGTGAGAGAGAAAGAGAGATTGCGTGTGTGTGAGAGAGAGAGAAAGAGAGCGAGAGAGAGAGAGAGACTATGTATGAGTGTGTGTGACTTGTGAACCCCACAGAGACCCCGAGACTCATTTAGAATTGATTTTTTTGCAGTTGAACATAAAATGCGTTTTTGTCTGTAAAGCTACTGCTTAAAACACTGAATTTTGCATGATGTTAAAAAAACACTCTTAATATCACAATTAGATGATACATTTGTATCTACAAATTTAATCCAAATGTGTCCAGCTTTACATGTTTAAACATTGTTTAATATTGTTAAAAACATTTTGATTATTCGAGAAGCATCTATTTAACAGAATCAAAGTTTTTTTTCCTCTGGTTCTCACAACAGTACATTATGAAACAACAAGCAGCTGACATAAGCGCTGTGTATTTGCAGATGTGGTTTGTCTTCTGCGTACTTATATTTGGTATACAGACATGCACACACACATACCCACACACGCACACAAATGCCAAAGCCAACATTCACATCATGTGATTTGGGGGAAACAAACTGCACAAGTGAAACAGTTTAAGCAGTACTGAAAACAAATGTGCTGTAAGACTCAAAATGTATTACTTCAACTTGGAAAATGATTTACAAATTATGGAATACCATCTACCATGTTTTAGAAAATTCCAAACCCATAATAATATAAAATGTTTGGTATTAAATTCAAAAAAAAAAAAAAAAAAATTACATTTGATTTGTTCTGCAGTGAAATGCTTATACGTCCACACGTGACCAAAAAAGAAGGGTTTCTTTGTGAGAATGAATTGCACAGTACAAATAATTAAAAAATATTGAATATTCAAATAGAGAAATAAAACTATAAAAAAAGAAAAAATTATACAAATATGGAAAACATTTTAAAAATGTACAATATGTGCGAGGTTGCTAATTAAATAGAATAGAATTAGAAATAAAATAGAAGCGTACGAGGTGTCTTTAGAGTAATGTTAGAGTTTCCTAAGGACTAGGTGTAAAATACTAAACAAAACAAAACCAAAGTAATATGATCAATTTAAACACTTTAAGTAATAAATATCAAAACTATTTTAGAAAGTAAACAACAGCTTATATATGGGCAAATGTATCTCATATCTCTTATTACGAGATCATCTTAAATCGACTACAGCTGGTCCGAAATTCTGCTGCTTGACTCTTAACTTCTACAAGTAAAAGAGAACATGTCTTTCCAGTCCTGGCTTTCATTCATGGTCATTTCAAAATTCTTTTGGTCACGTTTAAATGTTGACACGGCCTTGCCCGCCCTACCTCTCAGACCTGCTTCAGCCCTAAGCCTCACCCCGGTCTCTCAGATTATTAGATGCATTTCTGCTGAGTCCCCAAAACCAAATGCAGGCTCAGAGGTGATCAGCGTTCTACGTGACAGCACCCAAATTTTGGAATGACCTAACCTTGACTATTTGTCCGGCCACATCACTGAGGGTGTTCAAATCTCGTCTAAAAACCCATATGTTTTTTCTTCGGCATTTAAACCAACATGGGATGTTAATAGTATATGTTGTGTTTGGATAAGAGATGTGTGTGATGTGATTTTATGTATGTATTTTTATATTATTTTATTATTTATGTAAAGCACTTTGGGGCATTCCTTGTTGTTAAAATACTGTACTGTATTTAATTTACATTTGAATGTAGTCAATTAGAAGGCAATGTTCAGGCGATAAACAAACATGAACCAGGTAAGACAGGATCAAAGGCAGGAATCCAGGAACAGGATCAAAACTATAATAACTAAGCAGGATAATGAACTAATCAAAACTGATGCTATACTGTATGTACTGTAAGTTGTGCAATGATTACGTAGTAGGTTGACATTTAATGCTCTGAATGGTTTAAACCAAGGTTGTTCTCTAAGATCATTAAGCAAAGCAGTAATGTCCAATCACAGGACAGGTCTTATATTAATACCGAGCATAACTTGCAGCTCTGTGTTGGTGGAAGATGCCTTGCACCTCCGAGGTTCGAGTTCGATCCCAGGCCAGGTTTGATGTGTGCATGCATGGAGTGTGCATGTTCCCGTGCTTGGTGGGTTTCCTCTGGGTACTCCGGTTTCCTCCCACAGTCCAAAGACATGCAGATTAGGCGTTAACGAATTGCGTGTGTAAAAAAAGTGTGTAAGTGAGTGTGTGTGTGCCCTGTGATGGATTGGCACCCTGACCAGGATCTCTTGCCTAAAGTTTCCTATTTCCCAAATCATGCCACATCGCATCCCAGAAATATAATTTTAGACTTAAGATAGCATGATAAACATTTGCATAAGATCCAAGTGTTAATGAAAACCCTCCTCACTGAATGTATATTCTGTACAGCAATGTCTTGTACTATACTGACCTAGAGTCTGAAGTCTAAAATGTGTTCATATAGGGCTTTTTGGTGTGTGAATAGTCTGAGACTGAACACTTGTGTATGCACATAAATGAAACCTTTTTTATCTGCTTGCATCTTTATTAAAAAAAAAAATCACAATCCACCTTTTCCTTAATCTTACATAGCAGCAGGGTATGTTACACCGTTAATTCTCCTTAGGGTTAGGGTTAGAGTTAGTCTGCTCTCAGACTACAATACACAATTCTTGACATGTTAAAAAAAACAAGCAAATCATATCACAATAATTTAGCTATCATAACATTAGTTGAGTAATATTTGGTTTACTTTTTTTCTGTGAGTTTTGGAATAGCAGTCATGTTGTACAGAAAGGAAGAGACAATTGTTAACCTGGAAAACTGGGTATCATTGGAAAGCAAAAAGAACACTACAAAGGAAAAAATATATAAATAGGCAGATTCCCAGAAAGTTGTGCAAATGCACGCTCTCCCCCGAAGCCTACTTTATTTCATGACCAGCCCAGACAATTGTAGAGCAACTAGACCAACTGTAGATGTACACAAGAAAAATCAAATGCATGATTTTTTTAAATTAAAGTCCCATTACACTTGGCTGGAGGCCAGGGGTTCTGTCTCCGGCCCTTCCTTGGATGTATGCCGTATGAATCTATGTCGACTGGCATCAGGCTCTGAAAAGAGTGAGACATATCATAAGCATCAATGTCTATTACTTATACGTCCCTGTTTAAAGCCTAAGACCTGAATCTCTTACCATACAAATAGGTACCTAATCTTGGTCACTGCGTGTACAGTAATTGCACCACAAATAAAATAAATCCTGAATACCTGTGTCAGGTTCAGTTTGCAGGACTGTTTGGTAATTTCCAGGATCCTCACTGATGATGCAAAGGTTGCGGTTCCAATTTTCCCAGTCCACATCTTGCACCCTGCAAAAAGCAGATGAACATTGGATTCGTCAGGGTGTATTTTGAAATTTAGATAATTAGGAATCGGCCTCGAGAGGCAGCACATGCATCCAAGTGCTGTCCTGTTAACATAGGAAAGCAGAAGCAAACAAAAATAAATGGTTCTCTGGGTTGTACCTGGATTCTGTGTAATCGAAGCTAAAGGTGATTGAATAAAATGTTAATATATAGGGTGGGTAAAAATGAACTAGGCAACATGTAATGGTTATAGAACTTGAGTCATGATGAAAAACAGTCTTCTAAATAGACAATAGCTACAGGACAATAGTGAACGATGCAGGAATAAGTGGTAGCCGTTGCCTAGATTTTTAAAAATTCCTATGTACAATTTGTTTTTAAAAATTTGTATTGGAAATATGGACTTTATTAAGAATTTTTAATGCCTTGTTACTTTTCACTTACCATAAATAAATGGAAGTCACTAGTCAGATCAGTATTTTATAAGTAATTAAATTGAGTGAAAATATAAGTGAGAATGTATTTTAATATGGTCTTATGGTACATGTAAACAACATTTGCATGTTTCTAACAGTTTCCATTCTTATGGTGGAACTGTTGTAAATCTCTTAGATACAGAAATTGTAAAGCATTGTAAAGTAAAGTATGCAACGATATTCTACCCAACTCTGCTACCAACTTAGATAGTCAGGTGTCCACAAACTTCTGGCCACAATGTGTAAGCTGATTGGCCCATTTGCTGTTTTTTCCAACGGCAAAGGAGGACTGCTTTTTAGTAATATTTGTGCTCTTCTGTTAAAATGTGAGGTTCCTACTCAAAATGTGTCAAGTTATACAATTATTGATATGATATTGATTTATTTTTTTCACACTTGTGGGTAGAAGGTACAACTTTATTGTACCATAGTACAGGTACTGTAATGAAATGCAGTTTAGCATATACCAGAAGTGCAAATAGTACAGCCTTTTGCAGAATATCAGTCTGTCCCTAATGTTTTTTTTTTTTCTGGAGATAGGGGACTTCTTTGCTGCACTTCATTCCAGTGCCATGCCAACAGTAAAGCATCCTAAGACCATTCATGGGTTGTTTCTCAGCCAAGGGAGCGGACTCAATCACAATTTTGCCTAAGAATACAGCCATAAATAAAGAATGGTACAAAAACATCCTTCAAGAGCACCTTCTCCCAACCATCCAAGAACAGTTTGGTGATGAGCAATGCCTTTTTCAGCATGATGGAGCACCTTGCCATAAGGCAAAAGTGATAATTAAGAGGCTCACAGAACAAAACATCGAAATTTTGGGCCCATGGCCACGAAACTCCCCAGACCTTAATCGCATTGACAACTTGTGGTCAATTCTCCAGATGCCGGTGGGTAAACAAAAACAAATGCTGACAAACTCCAAGCATTAATTATGCAAGAATGGGCTGCCATCAGTCAGAAGTTGATGCCAGGGCGAATTGCAGAGGTCTTGAAAAAAAAAGTATAAATATTGACTGTTTGCATGAACTTAACGTAATTGTCAATAAAAGCCTTTAACACTTATGAAATGCTTGTAAATTATACTTCAGTATCCCATAGTAACATCTGGCAAAAAGATGTTGCACAGACTAAGATTTCATTCTATCACCTTTGGCTTTGATTACACAGAATCCAGGTACAACCCAGAGTACAATCTTTTTTTTTTTTTTTTGCTTTAGCCTTCCTATGTTAAAAGGAGAGCACTTGGAGCCCCCACCATCCCATTTTAAAAACTTCTGTGGTTCATCATGTCCTTGACCTGAAACACCAGCGGCAGTCCTCATCTTTTTTTTTGCCCAGGTCCTTTTTAACTCCTGAGCGCAACCTTGCCTTCATAAACCAAGCAAATCTCTCTATATCCAAGATGGTGATGGCACGCTGGGAAAACAGAAAAAGATGTTTACTGTTACACGGAAATTCGGTGTATTGTCACCAAGGTCTAAATGCTTTAAATGCATATCATATTAGTTGTCAATGGGACCCCATTCAAATTTATGTTCACTACAGAGATATTAAAGGAAACCAGTGTTAAAGGAAATTCAGTGACCATAAAACGTATAAAACCCCTTAAATAAAAAAAAATATTTAATAGATACAGTCAGATCTATGAATTATGTAACACAGATAAGGTTACACCACCACATGGATTTGAAATGAATCATTTAAGATAGGAGTGAAGTCAAGACTTTTAGCTTTAATTCCAAGGGTTTTTACAGAAGTATGGCATTAACCATTCAGGAATTAAATTACAGCCATTTTCAGACATACACAACACACACATGGACCTGGCTGTATTATGAGACACTATGAGGCTGTATCATAAGGCACTATACCTGTAGCTTCCAAATGCTGGCGCTCTCATCAGACATGTCATCCACAGTCTTGCTCATCAGAGCAATTAACATGTTGAACAGCAAAATGTACGTGAGCACAAGGTACAATATGAGCAGCACATAAAATACATCTTTGTACTCATAATCTTCTGTAAACTCCAAGTCGCCCATGCCTATAGTGAATTTAAACAGCTCCAGAGTGGTGAGAGTGATGCTTTTATAGGTTTTTGTCTCATTTTGATTGCCCGTGTTTGAGGAACTTCCATTGTCAGGATCCTTGAGTAGAATCACCACAGCTGGTTAGGGAGCACAAAAAGAATAATAAAGCGTTAGGGACTTGAGGGACTAGAATGTCCTCATGTACAGTAAAGATGATGATTTCGTAAAGAGTACCTGCTGAAAATCCAATGAGGAAAACCAAGTAGACGTAGAGGAAGCGGAAGATGTCAGAAAGGAAAATCTAGTAAACAGAATGGGAACAATAACCTTATAACCCAATGAGGTAATAGGCAAACAGCTTGTACTATCAGATAAGCATCACTTGGAGGAAGATCACGAACAATGAATATTTTTTATCATTGTTGATTTATGCCTCTGTAAGAGCGTATCTAAGAGTATGTCATAACATCATGTGGAGTGAAGTCTTTAGGTTTGCACATACTGTCCTCTAGGGGCAGTGCGACAGACCAGAACCAGACCAGAATACACAGTAAGGGAAAAAACAGTAGTGGTGGAAAGTTTGGATCATTTTAGTGACTCGGTTCTTCGAATCTCGTTCATCAAAATGAATGAATCTTTTTTAAAATCCTTCGTAGTTAATTTTTTAACGTCTACATATACACATTGTGGCTATAGTTTCAGTAATGAAAATATTACAATGCAGCTAAGGACATATTATGATTAACAAAATAAGCAGCTCACCTCTCTTATCTTCTGGTCCGAATCATCTGTTCTTTTGTCATGTGATCCTCATAGATGCAGAATGCACCTCTATGTATCTTAAATGAACCCTTGATGGAACTTGGAAGTTTCAGTGTAGTAAATATTTGGACTGTAATGGCCTCTGGTGTCTTAAAACTGTATCCTTAAATAAGGTCTGTCAATATTAGCGCAGTAACACATGCGATTATTCTATTAATCTATCTTTTTAATGTGTGCCTTTTTTTTTAAGACAGATTTAGTTTGACCCTAATGGTTTACCATAATTGTAACGCGATTACCCCATCGTACAGTATGTTATAATGGTATGTGTGCTAAACGGCAAGTTTCATTATAAAAACCTTCTAGATGGAAGTTTAGACAAAACCAAAGCTGTGTGCTTGAACGACATTTTAAGGGAACGATTTTTACAAGAATAGATTAAATGTAAGACACTTTAAAAGGCTGTGATAGTGATGTAGTTGGCAGAAGTTACTTTAATTGCACTTACTGGAGACCACTGGACATCAGTAAGTAACCATAACACTGCACTCATTCACTCTGCACTTGTTAAAACATGTGCAATCCAATTGCGTTAGCCAAGTTAAAAAGGAGATAAGAAATGTCTTGGAGTATTGGATGTTTTTTTTATTGGTTTCTTTACCACTATAGGGACAGACAGTGCTCACAATATCATTTCTGCTCGCAAGGAGTTTACCATCCAAAAATATTAATTTACCATTTGTTGAATGTAAAATTGTCAAATATAAAACTGTATAATCTGTTTCCTCTAACCAGTTTGTCATGCATTTCTTTATTCCAGCAATGCACGTGTTTAAGTAAATCAAAATATTTTAAAATTTGAGTATATATATATAGTCTTATAATATATTATATTAGTTGAAAACAGTCTATGACTGTGATCAACTAGATTACATTTTTTTAACTACCTAAAAGCTAAGTTTACGGACACCACATGCACTTTTCCAGGCAAATTACAATAATATACAGTATGTACAAAATACAGTATACCCCTCATGAAACCACCAAAGCAACAAGGAAGATTATTTACTTCATATAGCACAAGAGTCTTTTTTTAACGATTTATAAGAGCAGGCGTAGCTCTGCTGGGCTCTTAAGCAAGGCTCTTAACTCTCAACTTTTTGGTTGTATACAGTAGATAGATGAATACATATCTAGTATATGATATACATATCATATATGTAGTTCTGGATAATGGTGCCTGCCAAATGCTTCAAGTGTAATGTATAAGGAAAATGGCAAGTATATTCTAAGCCAAAAGTCAAACTGTAAGTAGCCACCTTAAAATTTTAATGACTTTCGCATTTAAGTGCCAACCAATGTTTGTGTGGCATTTTAATAATACTGTATAATAAAAGTTGCATTCATGTAAATTTTCTCTAAGGTGTGCTTATATCAAGACTGAGTTGAGCAGTGTTTTAAAAAGTCCAACTTATATTGTTCTTTATATATATATTTTTGCAATAATAATAATAATAATAATAATAATGGTAGTTACCCTCTGAATCATGATGTTGTAGATCCCCATGTGTCGACTCCCTCTGGAGAAGTAGAGCAGATTAACCCAGCACAGAGCCACACTAAACACCAGAAAGGTAAGATATTCCTTCTTCCCAGCGAAATACAGCACCGCACAGACTATAAACAACACAGCCTGTAATAGACTACAGCACCAGAAAACACAAAAACGTTGAATGATATTTTACCTCATTTTACCACAGCATGGATGAATTCTTTAATCTGATTGGTCCAAAGCTGCTGAATGGTTTTCTAAAGTAGCACAAGCTTCAAGGTAAAGCACATATATTATTTTAATATGTTTGTTCCAATGGTTTATTGCTTCTACATTAACGGCTAACTGGAGACAATTCTTGATAAAACTGTCAAGTAAGGATAAAGGGACGCATTGCTTTTCCTGGCCAAAACTGTCAAAATAGCTCCTTTCTAGGCCATAGTGTTCCTGAGATATGGTCATTCTTTAGGTTGGATGTTTTAATATAGGTTTCTTAGAAGTGCATAGGGGAATTCTTATTCCTCAGAAAGTTAATAACATGCCATTTCATGTACAACCTGCATTAAATGTCAAATGTTTTGGGCAAATAATAATAGTAGGTATAGGTATTAGCAGTCAGTGTACCAACTAATTCACAGGGGCAATTCACAGCATGTTGTATGCTCCACATTATTTAAGTCCAATCAACAGAATAACAATGTATAAAACGATGTTCTTTAACAAAGAAATATATAACACTTGATAAGATGATATGACAAAGTGGGTTTTTGTATTTATGTATTTTTTTAAGAGTTTGATGAAACAACACTTTATACCTGACAAAATGTAATAATGTAACTGATAACAGAAACAGATAACAGATAATACTGATAATAATAGATATACTTTACATTAAAGATCAAACACTCACAAAAGGAGGTCACAGTATCCATCTATCAACAGCGTTTGCAGACCTGGCCGCTTTTTATATAAATCCACCACCTACAGGAGGAAATAAGTCATTGTTAGACTTTTAATTCATTTCCAATTAATGTTATTTTTTTTAAAGTAAATGATACACACCGCAATACATATGAAGTAGAATGATCCAGTTACCATAACGATTTGACCTAAAAGCAACAGGGAACCAAGGCCACCCTTCCTGATCGGAAACGGGGGCTAGATTGACAAATAGAATGATTAATTAATACACAGAAAGGATTTGTTTGTTTAAATGATATTTTGCATGCATGGTAGTAATATCTGGGGGGAAAACATTATTTTTGGGGTGGGTGAAAAAAATAAACTCCACAGGTGAGAAGTGTATAGTAACATAACAAACATCCAAATCTTCTACAGCTGTATACATGAACTTACTGTACCGTCTTGACGGTGATATGAAACAGCTGTGAAGAAGGTAAGATATATGGTATAAGCAATAAACTTAAAGAGGAATATCCATTTGGCAAATCTGTCCCATTTGTCTTCCAGGAGTTTGCTAAGCAGCTCAATTTGGAGCATCTCAAGACGATTCTGGGGGGAAAAAAACACTGCATTGGCATGTGCATGCTTTTAACATGTAATCTAACTGTAATTAAACTGCATATAAGGCTATGTCATTCCTAAGCAAAATATCAGACAATAAGGAGGAATGCATATGCAACAGAAATTGCATGTTCTGCATTTTGATAAAATCTATAGAAGCATTTTGGCTCATTATTTGAATTTCCACAGAGTGTGTTTCTCTTACAGGAATCTCTGGGCCATAAATGATTATCTCTAGAACAGATTTTGGGTCACAGGTGTCAATAGAGTTCAGGTCGTACAATGCACCAGACACTGGGCCATATCCCCACTCTGTGAACCTTCGGGACAGGTGCCTGCACTCTTCCTCCTGGAACTCACGATTCAGAATGTGTTCAAGCAGCTGGAAGGAAAAACAAAACATTCTCTTTTAGCATATTTTTTAAAACCCATGCAAAGCACTGTGAGTTTTTTAACATCAATGCACACTCACTATGTACTTTATTAGAAACACCTGTATGCTGTGTGCAACTATATATTCAGCCAGTCATGTTGCAGTAGCACAAATGATAAACTTGTACAGATAAAAGACCAAAGCCTTCTTTAATATTTATAGATAATGTAGATAACCATCCAGTCTTTATATTTACGCTGAGATGCTTAATCACATTGCTTATCATTTAGCATTAACAGCAGCTTTTAGGTCACATTCTTACCCTAATCTTTCCTAGTTTCGCAGCCAGCTTGATGGGAGTAAGTCCCTGACTGTTCTCAATGTCCTCCAGTTTCTTTGGACTGGAATTCTTAACAGCATCTTTGGTTAGAATGTAGTCGTACATGGAAATGACAAATTTTGTATTTTCAGCACTATTGTCTGCAACCATGACAAGAGCATGGAGAACCGTGTTGCCCAGAGTGTCTGTACGCTTCACATCTGCTTTTTCCATCAGCAGATCCACTATGTCTTTCTGATTAGTGCACGCAGCCAGAGAAAGCGGTAACTCACCTGTGGAAAAGGTTTGGGCAGAAAAACTAAAAAACTGTGGTTTTACATATGATCTATGATTTTTTTACTTAACATTTCTATAACAGAACAGGTTGTTTATCTCAACAACAAAAATACATCATGTTCATTATAGACTTACCAAAGTAGAAACAATTTTCGCCTACTGGTTGGAAGAATGTACCACAGGCCTGTGCATGGACGTTAGCCCCTTTCTGAATAAGCAGGTTAACCAAGGCCTTGTTTCTCCTCTCGATGGCTATGTGAAGAGCTGTCTGTCCTGCACCAGTCAAAAAAAAAGGTGGGTACCTACTGCACAATAGCTCCCTGGAAAGTTTAGATCTTATATTTTCTTATTCTAACATAAAGCTTTTTAAAAAATTGGTCTCCGTAAAACCTGAATAGTTTGACAGCAAATCAAGATAAATACCATTTTTAAAATCATCATTCACAGAAACACATAAGTGCATGTGTTTGCATTGTGTACAAGAGAAATTGGATACATGTTTTGTGTGATGGAAGCTGTTGCGTTTAGTTTCTCTCATTATGTCTGCTATGCCTCATTCTTATGATCTTTAAGTATAGCGATAATTTTGTGCACCAAAACTTAACGCTTTTTTCCTTGTTTCATTTCCCTTCTGCTACAAAAAACGAAACATGAGTTTACTATACAGTTTTTTGTCATTACAACTCAAACCCAGCATTTTTATACCAAACTGCATAGGTGCATTGCCACAAAAACACCTGTAGGCTAGCGATAGCGAAAAAAGGGTGATGGAGTTACAGCATTTTGCAAAATCATACAAAATCATATTGATTCTACCAAAACAATTTGACACAATTTTGACATTTTTAAAAAACTATTTTATTTTATTTTATTTAAAAAGAACAAAATATTTTCTAACAATTTGTTGCTTCTTTTTCATTCTTTTTTAGAAATGCCAAAATGGAGAGGTCTTAATTTTCAGCCAAACCATTCAAATGGAGTAAAAGAACTCAATGGGATGTTATAGATGGCTGACTTCAACCTTTTCAAAAGCTTTTTAAATAATTTGTTAAGACAGGTGTGTGTTGGGTTTACCCTATATTACATTGCCTAGCTAAAGTTGTTGCAACTTAATAGGAAGCAAAGAAGGTTATGCTAACCTTTTTGGCATGTTGCTAGCGTTATGCTAACTATATTAGCATTTCGCTTATAAAATGATTGGTATGTTGCTAGCATTATGTTTAGTATATTTGTATGTTGCTGGCAACATCAATAAAATGTGGGTAACATAATTAGCATGTTGCTAGCATCACTCCACTGGCTAAGGCAAGCACCACTCACAATTTCTTCAGAAAATGTACCTTTCGAGTTATTATTATTATTTGTTGCTGCACATTATTATACATTTTATTTATAAGTGCCTTTCAAGCAACCAAGGATACTTTACATGGAGCATTTAATATAATAGTACACAATTAAGATCCGCAAGATTAAAATTTTACTAAATTAAATAAGATGAGTAATCGATTAGACAATGAGTCAATCAGTGATCGATATGTGAAAGTCAAATCACTAATATAAGTAAGAAAATAAATAAATTATTTAAATATGAATAAGTAAAACAGACACTAAAGTTGATATGCTGATTTAAAAAGATGAGTCTTGGCAGCTGCTTTAAACTCATTGTGTCAGATGTTAAGAGGGGCAATTCATTCCAGAGCCTTGACACCATCCTAGAGAATGCCAACACCAAACACCATTGTTTTAAGATTAAAGCCTAAGACTGGTAAAAGGCCAGCCAGGGAGCAGGAGCATATGGTGTAATTACTTCAGTCAGGTACACTAAAGCAATGCTACATAAAGATTAAAAAATCTATAGAAGAATTTTAAAATAAGCCCAATAAGATAGCAGATTAACAAAGGTGTGATCCTCTCTGATGTTTTAGATAATAGTTGTCTAGCAACATTCCAACAAAAGCAACAAAAAGAAGGGTTGTAGTACATAAATCCGGTGACAGGGATTTTTTTATATATCGCTTTTTATCTACACCTTAATCAGGTAATTTAGCCTATACTGTAGGTGCACTATGTAGGCATACAATAACTGACTGCATTCTAATTGTTGCTATGTTTGTAGAGGGGAAAAAATCTACCATAATAATACTACCCGAAGCAGATTTTATTAAGGTTGTAAAACTTTCTTAAGTAATATAAAAGTAATAAGTAATATGGTAATATATTACTTATAACAATATATTGTTTAATAATCTTATACCCTTATGGTAACATCTCAAATGTGGTAATAAAGGTTCATAAATTAATAAAGGTTCCAATATTCACACCTTTATAGCAGTCATCTGTGCGTGCTGTGTTCACTAACTCAAGAAGATTATTATTTCTCTCTGCAATGCTCAGCAAGCGCTCCACTATTTCTCCATTTTTCAGGTTTAGCAGGGCCTTCATCAGGACTGTCTTTCCTTTGTGACAATCTTAAGGACACAAGACATAATACTGTAATGCTTTTGCAATTGTAGTCATGTATTATGCATAAATACACACATTGATGAGCTGTCATGTAGGTTCTGTGTGCAGATATGTGGGGTTTTTTTTGCGCAAAGTTCTTACAATCCATGCTTGTCAGTGTCTTGTTATATTTTCGCAGATACTCCTCCAGGCCCTCCAGTCGTGAGACGTCACCACTGGACACAGCATCAGCAATCCTCTCAAAGTCGAACCGTTCTTGCTGATTGGGTTCATGTTTTTTTCCTTGTATTTCGCTGCAGAAGGAACAAACATAAATCCTTAATGCACGGTTTACATGTATTATGATGTATTGCTGACCCACAGCGTTCCTGATTTTACAATTGTACATTTTATTGGAAACTAGGAACTGATGGCTTAGTGGTCGGATTTTTTTGTCTGCCATGCAAAAGGCTCAAGTTGGAAACCCACCCAATACACAAACCCCAGCTAAAATGGGAGGGTTGTGTCAGGAAAGGCATCGGCGTAAAACCTGTGCCATTGACACTTGCGTATCTTTATTGAAAGCTTAGTAATTACACATTTTGAGTCACATTTGTGAACAAAATTATTATTATTGTGCGTTTCATGAATATGAAATGCTAAGAGTAAAATTTTGCATGTCAAACGTTGTTATTTGCCACTTATCTGCAATATTAGCTATAATGTCAATACTACAACATCTTTTACTCCAACACCTCTAGCCTGCTGCAGGAAAGACACTATGTCAAGGTAGTGACAATTTCAGCATGAGATCCAGTACAATAGACCTTTAAATATTTGTAAAACATAAAAATCAGTTCAACTAAGTTTTTACTCTAATACAATTTTTACAGTAACATTTACAGTATGTTACTCTTCTAAAAAGCAGACTATTAGGTGGGGTTACATTATTATTAACAGTTAACAATGAAAATTGTGTCCCTACTGCCACAACATGTCCTTGGCACAGCAGTGGTTAATCTTAATGAGTATTTTATTTTTTAATCGCATGATCATTTTATCACTTAGAGATAATTTATTTAATGAAAATTGCAATGTCTGTCATTAAAAGCAATTTATTTGACCTATTTTGTGATTGTGAAAACAATTGATATTCAGGGTTACTGTGAAAATGTTCCATGGTGTGGAGAAAAAAATCTAAAATATGTTTCATATGTTCTATTAGTATTTACACAAAGCTTGATAAAAATTAATAAAGTTTTAAGTTTAATAAAAAAAATGAGAAGGTAAAATGTATTAAATGAGCATTATTGTAATGTTGCAGTAAGGGCATTTTGTTAAAATAACTGATGAAAAACTATTAAAAAAACATGTTCTAATATAAAATCTGTTTATATTACAGACATTGGGTTTAAAATGAAAATATATTGTGGCTGATATATTGGCATATAAATTTGGCATAGTCAAAAGTGGCCATAGTTGCAGAAAAAGCCAAACACACAAAGACTATAAACTTTATATAAAACTCAAAAATAATTACAAACGTTTTGGCCTTCACACATACACAAAGGACAACGAGTGCTATGAAGTGATATAGTACCTGAGCAGCATGCATTACAAGTTTCCACCTTGCAATACAATTATGAAAACAAGGCAAGAACATTTTATGGCCAAAGGTTTATGGACACCTTTGCCAACTCATATCCAGAGCGACTTACAAAAAAGCCTATGTGCTTTTTGAACACCCCATAATTGTGTAAAAAAAAAAAAAAAAAAAAAAAAGAAACATCCTGTATATATAAAGAATATACACATAGCCATATAAAAAGTATAAATATTAAACAAGGATAATCTTTGTTATTTAAATGGTAAAATAGACGAAACTACTACAGGTACTAAAGGGTTTTAATAAACACAGGCCTTTTACTCACTCAGAGAATCCAGCCCTTATTCTGATTTGGGGACGGACCTCACCAACATCCTCATGGAGGTGAGTGTCCATTAGTGGTTTGTCATTTTTAGCTGCTTGACGTTGTCTCTTTTTGTCCTCTTTCTTCTCCTCAGCCGTCCTGTCATCTATCTCCAAAGAAAACTTTTCCATATTTTTCAGTGTATTCCTTGTTGTTCCTTTACAGTGTCACAGTTCTGTGTAAAATAGGACATTTAAACCATTAGAAACATTATTAATTCAAATAATACATTCTTGGTCATATTTGTTTCTATTTTCTGTGATTGTCTTCACAATATTAAGGAGAGTTGTATATCATACAACTTACAGCAACTTACATTTTAGTACAAAAATGTACATATCCCCCAAAAATAAGACATTTAATCCCAAATGTTAACTAATTTTATCTTACCATGCATTTTTTTTAAGATAAGATAAGATATACTCTTATTCATCCCACAATAGGGAAATTTCAACGTGCAAACAAAGTAGTGACAGTTCCGTGCATAAAGACCAAAAAAGAAAATTAGACATAATCAAAAATAAATTATGTTTTGGCATCTTTATGAGATCATTTTAAGCAGTTGTTTGGTAGCAAATTAATTTCAGCTTTAATTTACAATATCAGAATTTCAGCAGATTTAAAGTTTACATACAACAAGGTGAAATCCCAAATGAATCACTTTTAGGAGCTTCCGATTGGTCAATTGGTAAATAGTCATAATTGGGAGAATACCTGTGTCTTTAAAAGTCTACCTTTAGTGACCCTGTCTTTTTGCCCTAAATAACATGAGACAATTAGAGCACACAAGCCAATATCTCAACAAAAAAAAAGCAGCTACTGGGACAATTTTCAAACTGAAGACGGCCCATTGTTCAGAAGCGAACTCAAGGAACAACTCAAGGCATCATATCTGGAAATTCTAGCCGGACAGTGATCCCAATTGTATCCTTAAAGTTGTAATAAAACGTTGTAAAGACATCTACATGAATGTATTATAGTGGCAATCACGAAGCCTTGACCTGATTCTAAAAAAAATATGTGAACTGAACAGAGAAATGACCAGTTGTCTCAAAAAGTATTGGGAGAAGCTTGTGAAGGGCAAAAATTTACAAGTTAAGCAATTACATGGTAAAATTGGGTTTTGTTCTGGACTGTAAACCCAAAGAATTGGCAAAACTCGAAAAATTTTAGGTAATCAATTTTTTGAGTAATGATGTTTTCAATTTTAAATAAACAGAGCCATCAGTTTTTGAGTATGTAGTACTTATTTATATTAATCATTCTGTATTTGCATTAATGAGTAGCCTAACACATACTATTTAAAAGTCATTATAATTTTTTGTTGTTGGTGCAAATCAAAGAAATTGTTGTTGGTCTTTCGCCTGTTCCGGTCCACATATAAGCTTGGCACAGGTTTTACACCAGATGCCATTCATGAAGCTGCCCTCCCATTTTATCTGGGCTTGGGACAGGCACCTTATCCTGTGGCTGAGAATCGAACCCGGGCCTTTCATGTGGCAGGCGAAACACCTACAGTACCAGTGAACCACCAGTTAAATCTAAAAGTACATAATCTATAAATATTAATACTAAAACTAATAGGAATTCAAGATTTATATTTAAGACCCGAAAACCGGAGTTGTAAACCTTACAATTTCAAGAACTTAACACTTTATGCTAGTAATGTAGTCGGTTCAAATTAAAGATTGATATTTGCCAATTACAAGATATCTTGCTTTCTAACCTCCTGAACAGTAGGTAGCAAAAAGTGGAGCTTACGTTTTCTCCCCTGCACGTCTAAACACATTCTATTCATAACTCTAGAGAGCACCAAACTGTCGACAATCAGATGACATAAATCAAAAACATCAACATGAACACATGAACATTAGGCTGAAAGATTTTAAGTTGGTGGAACTTTAAGGAGACAGACTGTGGCTTAAAATATCAAAGTTGTTCAGCTATCCTGAAAAGTGTAATTTCTACAAACTCATAAACACCAAAGCGTTCTAAATACTCATCAAGGTGAACTAATTGTAATTATTTAAGTTAACAGTACTCAATATGTTAATTACTTTGAGCATTTACAGTGTGGCTGTACATGGTTGTCATAATATTTTGTGATTCGCGAAGTTATTTTGTTGTTCTCTGGAGAGAAAAAAACTGGGCGCAAATCTGTCTTAGATAAAGAGTTGCTGTGAGAAATTGGATCAATGAGAAGATTCTTGTTCTTGCCTGGTTTCATATTGGTGTATAACATTATAATGGTCTTTTACTATTTACACAGCATTATAGGGAACTATATATAATATATAGATATACTACCATACTACCACTCAAAAATTTGTGATCAGATTTATTTTCTACATTCTGGAATAGTTTTCTTGCAAGGACAGTATTGTCAAGTGCATTTGCAAAACCCATCAAGCAGCATTATATATACTGTATATAAATATATTTTTCTTCCATCTGTTGTCAAGTGACAGGTTTAGAAATAATCAAAAGCTTAATTTATAAAAAATTGTATCAAATGTGGGAGAAAAAAAAGGTCAGAAAACAGGCTATGGTCGGGCGATGTGCAAACTACACTTGTATATCGTAAGTATGATGTAGATTATATGAATGTGATTATATTTATCAGGCCACATACATATGGTGTGTATTTCCTACATATATTTTTCTTTTAAATGACTGTGGTACTCAGCCGGGCCTGATGTTTAACCTTCTTCCCACTTGTTTTCCAACTTAAGCTAATTCTTTAACTCGGGCACTAATCCAAACCTCATATATTGCCTTTGCAATTTAAGCGTTTATTGTACCCTTACAGTCACCAGATCAAAACATGCTAACTAACAGGCCAAAAAGGAGAAGCAAGTTAGCACCCTACATAAATAAACATAAGCTAATCTTAACTTAAGCTAATCATAACTTTAATCATAGAGGCACCAATTAAATAGTAAATATTACCACTGTATCACTTGAAACAAACAGACTCTCCTCTGTCTCTTTTGTATATATAGTACAGTATATATACAGTATACAGTATATTTAGCTAAAATCTAAATGTCCATGTGTAGGGATGACTCAGCGATTAGTTTTGAACTAGTGATTGAGAAGCTCCAAGTTTGCCTCATGATTGAAGGCTTTCTTTTCACCCTATATACATCTGACTTTAGATATAACTCAGAGTCATGCCACCTGCAGAAGTTCTCTGACGACTTTGTGGTTGTTAGGTGTGTAAAGGAGGGTGACACCTCTGAGTACCAGTCTGTAGTGGATGACTTCGTTTCCTGGTGTGAGCGTAATCACCTACAACTGAACATCAGGAAAACAAAAGAGGAGGTTGTAGACTTTAGGAGAAGCAAGACCCCTGTGACTCATATATCTGTAAAGGGGGAGATAGTGGACATGGTCTCTGAATACAAATATCTGGGAGTCCATCTGGACAACAAACTTGACTGATCACCCAACACAACGGCGCTCTACAAGAAAGGACAGAGTCGGTTGTACTTTCTTCGAAGGCTCAGGTCTTTTAACTTCTGTAACACCATTCTGCGGATGTTCTATGGAACCGTTGTGGCGAGTGTCATTTTTTACGCTGTGGTCTGTTGGGGTGGTAACATTAAGGTGTCTGATGAAAACAAACTGGACAAGTCAATTAAAAAGGCCGGATCGGTGCTAGGCATGGAGCTTGACTCTGTGGATGTAGTAGCGAAAAAGAGGATTCTATCCAAAGTACAATCCATTTTGAACAATCCTTCCCACCCGCTATACAGTGTCTTCGCTGAACAAAGGAGCAGTTTCAGCCGGAGACTGATTACTATCAAGTGTTCCACAGAGCGCCACAGGAGATCCTTTCTCCCAACGGCCATAAAAGTTTACAACTCTTCCCTGTAACTCATACACACATGTATGTGGATTTTTCACTAACTGTTACACAACAGGACATTATCACTTACCATATTAATAATATTGATTACTGCCTACTTCCCAATAAAATATGTAATACAAGATTACATATAATAATACAATATTACATAAATATACTAGATTACTGTGCAATACTTACAAGTGGCCTTGAGTCATATTCTGATGGCACTTACTGTTTTAGGAACTTTTTTTTTAAAGATTATTATTATTATTATTATTATTATTTATTACCTTTATTCTTTATTACCTTTTCTTAGTTAACAACTGTGAGCACCTGTAACCGAGCATAAGCAATTTCCCTCTGGGATTATTAAAGTTATTTGAATCTTTAATCTTTAATCTCACAACTTTTACCATTTTCTTTTTAGGTTTTAAATTATAGTGATATTACGCCTGTGCTGTTTATTGTGGTGTTCTAATACCTACATCTATGAAAAATCATGTACACAATTAAATGAATTTAATTTAACATTTTTAGCATTTAAAAGAAAACTATGTGAATTAAATGATTATAATAAGTACATGGCTTGTGTATACGTGATATATACAGTGGCTTGCAAAAGTATTCGGCCCCCTTGAACTTTTCCACATTTTGTCACATTACAGCCACAAACATGAATCCATTTCATTGGAATTCCACGTGAAAGACCAACACAAAGTGGTGTACACATGAGAAGTGGGATGAAAATCATACATGATTCCAATCATTTTTTACAAATAAATAACTGCAAAGTGGGGTGTGTGTAATTATTTAGCCCCCTTTGGTCTGAGTGCAGTCAGTTGCCCATAGACATTGCCTTATGAGTGCTAATGACTAAATAGAGTGCACCTGTGTGTAATCTAATGTCAGTACAAATACAGCTGCTCTGTGACGGCCTCAGAGGTTGTCTAAGAGAATATTTTGAGCCATGAAGTCCAAAGAACACACCAGACAGGTCAGGGATAAAGTTATTGAGAAATTTAAAGCAGGCTTAGGCTACAAAAAGATTTCCAAAGCCTTAAACATCCCATGGAGCAGTGTTCAAGCGATCATTTAGAAATGGAAGGAGTATGGCACAACTGTAAACCTACCAAGAAAAGGCTGTCCACCTAAACTCATAGGCCGAACAAGGAGAGCGCTGATCAGAAATGCAGCCAAGAGGCCCATGGTGACTCTGGACGAGCTGCAGAGATCTACAGCTCAGGTGCGGGAATCTGTCCATAGGACAACTATAAGTCGTGCACTGCACAAAGTTGGCCTTTATGGAAGAGTGGCAAGAAGAAAGCCATTGTTAACAGAAAACCATAAGAAGTCCTGTTTGCAGTTTGCCACAAGCCATGTGGGGGACACAGCAAACATGAGGAAGAAGGTGCTCTGGTCAGATGAGACCAAAATGGAACGTTTTGGCCAAAATACAAAACGCTATGTGTGGTGGAAAACTAACACTGCACATCACTCTGAACACACCATCCTCACTGTCAAATATGGTGGTGGCAGCATCATGCTCTGGGGGTGCTTCTCTTCAGCAGGGACAGGGAAGCTGGTCAGAGTTGATGGGAAGATGGATGGAGCCAAATACAGGGCAATCTTGGAAGAAAACCTCTTGGAGTCTGCAAAAGACTTGAGACTGGGGTGGAGGTTCACCTTCCATCAGGACAACGACCCTAAACATAAAGCCAGGGCAACAATGAAATGGTTTAAAACAAAACATATCCATGTGTTAGAATGGCCCAGTCAAAGTCTAGATCTAAATCCAATCGAGAAACTGTGGCAAGATCTGAAAACTGCTGTTCACAAACGCTGTCCATCTAATCTGACTGAGCTGGAGCTGTTTTGCAAAGAAGAATGGGCAAGGATTTCAGTCTCTAGATGTGCATTTAAAAGACATAACCTAAAAGACTGACAGCTGTAATTGCAGCAAAAGGTGATTCTACAAAGTATTGACTCAGGGGGCTGAATAATTACGCACTCCCCACTTTGCAGTTATTTATTTGTAAAAAAAAATGTTTGGAATCATGTATGATTTTCGTTCCACTTTTCACGTGTACACCACTTTGTGTTGGTCTTTCACATGGACTTCCAATAAAATTGATTCATGTTTGTGGCTGTACGTAATGTGACAAATGTGGAAAAGTTCAAGGGGGCCGAATACTTTTGCAAGCCACTGTATACAGGTCATATACTAATCAGGGCAGATACTTAGCAAAGCAAATGAAAAAAAGAGAAGTAGGAGTGGTTTTTGAGGCTCAACCCAAAAACTCTAACAGTTCCTTACCACAGTAGCTGTCTACGTTATATTAAAACAAAAGTGTGTACTGTAGCATCTCAAATATATTTATATCATATAAATAAGGAAATGTAATGTGTATTAGTGAAATGTTGCTGCCAAAACAGCTTCAGAGCACCAGCAGCAACGTTCTGTCAGAAGATATTTCCTCTGTGGGTTTTTCATGATAGCGGTCGAGAGGTCGAGATCTTAAACGACACTTAACTCCTCAAGTTTGTAACTGCATGATAATAAAAACCACCGGCCAAATTATTATCTACCATGAGCATGCAACATATTCACTAGTGGAAAGAAAGGAAAGCACAGAGCATGAACCGACTAGATCACAGTTTGCTCTAGCTGTCACTGGGGTGTGGTTGTTGTTCGATAAAAAAAAAAAAAAAAAAAAAAAATTGGTTAGATTGTTTAAAAGAAGATCTTGATACATATATTATACATAATTCAACTGCAGTGATACTGTATAACAACATGTGTATTGACATGCTCTGCTTTAATTTAATGACATTCTGGTAACATTGTTCAAAAACGTATCTTTTCAAGGTTGTTAATTTAAAGCTGGGATTGTATTTACATTGAAGATGAAAGAAAAACATAATATTTGTGTATTTTAACCATTTAGCTACATTACATTACTATCCTGTTGACTTACATTTATAAGCATTGTTTTCATTTTTAGCAGTCCATAATTAACCAAATTTGCCTTCTGTTGTTTTCGAAGCATTCATGACACAAAATTGAAGACATTCAAAGAATTCAAATAGTATAACACATGAAAGTATGACATTAGTCATATAAGAAACTGGTACATACCAATCACGCACTAAAATATCCTAATTTAATTCGTTCCCCAACTATTTGCACCTTTTATTATATTACAGCATCGTTTTCTGAAGTAGAGCTGTTTTCCATGTGCTAAACATGATAAAGTAGCACAAGGAGGAAGTGAACAAGTGTTTAAGTAGCAAGAGAGACAGGAAAGGGGGAGAGACTGTTTATGTCAGGTGATAAAGTAGTGGTTAGTATTTATTTACTTTTTGATTAATTTAATATTCCGTAATATATGAGGATTGGATTAGCTCCTTAGTTATGCACTTGGTTTTGGCTCAAGAAGGAAAAATCTTAAATAATCTAGCAAGTTTGCAGGATATCTTTCTCTACTGTAGGTATCACTAAATTGTCGACAATGCACTGATGCATTGCAAGAGAGAGAGAGAGAGAGAGAGAGAGAGAGCAGGAGGTTAATATGGCGAATCTGGATCGAGTAAACACAATCATGATTAATCATAAATCATTTTCTAATTTAGTTAAAACCATGCTACATATTTAATTTCCTTGACCTGGTTCCATCTTAACATGTTAAGTTTTTTTTTTTTTTTCATTTTCAGTTACAATACCCGAACACACGGGATGTGGTTTGTTCTCTTGCATGAAGTAATACACTTCTGTACACTTACTGTATACTTACCCCCACTCTCTAACACACACACACACACACACACAGCTATGTAGATCCAACACTTGCATCATGTGATATCTGGATGAAGAACATAAAAAAATGAAAAGCTAAGCAGTAGTGAAAACAGTGTGGTGGAAACAATAAACAAATTTGATGTAACACATATACACTATATTGCCAAAGGTATTCGCTTAAGTATATAACTTGAGTAAAATCTAATTCTTAATCCATAGCGTTTAATATGATCTTTGCCCACCCTTTGCATCTAGAAATTCAACTCTTCTGGGAAGACTTTCCACAAGGTTTAGGAGTGTGTTTATGGGAAACACAGTCAGACACCGATGTTGGACGAGAAGATCTGGCTCGCAGTCTCCACTCTAATTCATCCCAAAGGTGTTCTATCGAGTTGAGGTCAGGACTTTGTGCAGGGAGTCAAGTTCTTCCACAATAACATTGCTTTGTGCACTGGTTCGCAGTCAAGTGTTGAAATTGTCCAAAATGTTAAAGTATGCTAAAGCATTAAGAGTTCTTTTTATTGACAATAAGGAGCATGAAAAACAACCCCACATCATAATCCCCCCACCACTAAACTTTACCCTTGGCACAATCACAATACAATACCCTTGGAAGTCAGACAAGGACCATTCTCCTGACAACCACCAAACTCGGACTCATCCATCGGGTTGCCAGACAGAGAAGTGTGATTCGTCACTCCAGAGAACACGTCTCTAGAGTCCAATGGCGGCATGCTTTACACCACTGCACCGATTCCTTGCATTGCACTTTTTTTTATATAAGGCTTAGATGCAGCTGCTTGGCCATGACAACCCATTCCATAAACTCTCTAGGCATTGTTCTTAGACTAATCTGAAGGCCACATGAAGTTTGGAGGCCTGTTGCTCTCAACTCTGCAGAAAGTTGGCGATGCACTATGCATCTCAGCATCCGCTGACCCTGCTCTGTGATTTTACGTGGCCTACCACATTATGGCTAAGTTGCTGTCGTTCCCAATATCTTCTATTCTGTTTTAATACCACTAACATTTGACTGTGTTGTGAAGAAATTTCACCACTGGACTACTGGCATCCTATCACGGTACCACGCTGAAATTCACTGAGCTCCTGAGAGCGACCCATTCTTTCACAAATGTTTGTCAAAACGGTCTGCATGCCTAGGCGCTTGATTTTATACACCTGTAACCATGGAAGTGATGGAACACTTGAATTCAATGATATAGCAAAACAGTACACAGATTTTCTTGCATCATTAACTGAAAAACAGAAGCTCTGGCTTGATTAAATAAATAGCTCGATAAAGGAAGTAATCACTTGCAAGTATTATGTTAAGGAAATGAGCAAGGTGTATTATATGACATTAAGTGTTTCATTATCCGAAACATCATAGCCAGTATTTAGTCAAGTCATGTCAAGTGGTTGTTATTGGCATTTCAAGAATGTACAGCTTTCCCATGGTGTTACGTAAAATAACACAAAAGAACACCAAACTACACATAAGTAAATTAGTTATTAGTCTAATTTTACATAAACCTGAACAACCATGAACTGTTTAGCTCTATAATAATATCATAGACTCATTGGCCACTTTATTAGGTACACCTTGAAAGTACTGGTTTGGACCGACCCATTTTTGTCTTCAGAACTGCTTTAATTCTTCATGGCATGGATTCAGCAATGCGCTGGAAATATCCCTTAGAAATTTTGGTCCATGACATGACAGCATCATGTAGTTGCTGCAGATTTATTATTGCAATTCCATGATGCGAATCTGTTTTGCCAAATTCGAACCCTACCATTCGAATGTCGCAGCAATAATCAAGACTTGTTAAACCAGGCAACATTTTTCCAATCTTATATTGTTATATTTTTTGAGGGCACATACATATACACTCACACACTCATTTTTCTTTATGTTACAGAGCCTCATGATCTGATCTGCAGCACGTACGCAGCAGATGTGGCTTGACCTATCGCATGAACTAATACACATCTCTACACTTATATGCACACACAGGCGCGCACACACAGCTCAGTTTATCACTCGCATCATGTGATATCCAGATAAAGAAAATTCACAAATGAAACACTTTAAGCATTGCTGAAAACAGTGCAGTGGAAACAATACAAAAATTTCATGTCACACAAACGTATTTCATATTTCTTATTTCATTCCGTAATTTATTTCTTATTGATAATCTTTTTTACTAATGTCACGGGGTGGTCATATAAGCATTTCACTGCACTGTTCGGAGTCATTAAAGGGGCCTGGGTGTAAAAAAATTGAATTTAAATAATAAAAACGTGATGAAGGGGAAAATACAGGACATGGTGCAAAAAAAAACTGGAGGAAAAATAAATTCTTAAAACGGGACATGGGACCCGAGTCAAGTTTTGCGAGATCTCGCAAAACTTGGCTCTTCCATGTGCAGCATTCCCTGGGACCATGGTGTCATATAAAACAATGCAGAACTACACCAAACTACACATACAGAGCCTTGCAAAAGTATTCGTACACCTTGAACTTTTCCACATTTTGCCACCTTACAACCACAAACGTAAATGTATTTTTTGGGGGGTTTATGTGACCAACACAAAGTGGCACCTAATTGTGAAGTGGAAGGAAAATGATAAATGGTTTTCAAAACTTTTTACAAATAAATATCTGAAAGGTGTGAACAGTGTATTTGTGCTCATTCATCCTGAGTCAATACTTTGTAAAACCACCTTTCACTGTGATTACAGCTGCAAGACTTTTGGTGTGTCTTTTGGTTTCTATCAGCTTTGCACATCTAGAGAGTGCAATTTTTGCCCATTCATTTTTGAAAAGTCTTGCCACAGATTCTCAATTGGATTTAGGTCTGGACTTTGACTGGGTCATACCACATGAATATGCTTTGATCTAAACCATTCCATTGTAGCTCTGGCTGTATATTTAGGATCGTTGTCCTGCAGGGAACTGAACCTCCACCCCAGTCTCAAGTCTTTTGCAGACTCTAATCCAGCTTCCCATCAACTTGACCAGTTTCCTTTTCCCTGCTGAAGAATAGCATCGACACAACATGATGCTGCCACCATCATGTTTCACAGTGTGGATGGTGTGTTTAGGGTAATGTGCAGTGTTAGTTGCATTAAGACCAAGAAGTTCAATTTAGGTCTCATCTGACCCGAGCACCTTCTTTCACATGTTTGCTTCTGTATGTCCCCCACATGGCTTGACGCAAAACGCAAAATGGGACTTTCTTTCACCAATGGCTTTTTTCTTGGTACTCTTTATTCCATAAGGGTGTCCTTCAGAGTTACCTTGGGCCTCTGGGCTGCTTCTATGCTTAATGCTCTCCTTGTCAGTTTAGGTGGATGTCTTGGTAGGTTTGCAGTTGTGCCATACTCTTTTCATTTTAAGATGAGGGATTAAACAGGCTCCATGAGATGTTTAAAGCTTGGGAGAATTTTTTTTTTATAACCTAACCCTACTTTAAACTTCTCCCCAACTTTATCCCTGACCAGTCTGGTGTGTTTCTTGGGCTTCATGATGCTGTCTGCTCATTAATGTTTCCTAACAAACCTCTGAAGGCTTCGCAGAACAGCTGTATTTATACTGAGATTAAATTACACACAGATGGACTCCATTAACTAATTAGGTGATTTCTGAAAGCATTTGGTTCCACACTTTTCAGACTTGAGTGTGCAGCCTGTATTGAGGGTCTCCTCGAGGTGAACACAAGGAATCTGGTGCTAAAGAAGAATTTATTTCGTGCCCCAGGATAAGAGTTAGGAGCAGCTGATCATAGTCAGCCCCTTGCTAGCAAGCCTCATGTTCATGTAGAAGCTGTGTTTTTTTTTTTGATGTGTTGTTGTTTGTTGCATTATTTCTGCACCCTAACTGTCTAACTGCATTTTCTTACCACAGGCTGATATAATGTGATAATAACCCACCAGCACAGATGTGTACTGTGATATATCCAACGTGGGTGGTCAAGCTCACACAATAGTCTAATTTTACATGAACCTGAACAATCATGAACTGTTCAGCTCCATAACAATATTATACTCACTGGCCACTTCATTAGGTACACTAGTGCAATGCATTTGGTAATAATCACATTTTTTTACTGCATTTAATAAAATAATCTTTAATGATGACATTACTTTGAGAGAGAGAGAAAGAGAGGGAGAGGGAGAGAGAGAGAAAATGTGTGACTGAGAATCCTAGAAAGACCTGCAGACTCATTGACGAATGATTTGATCTTAATGGAATGTTCATGATATGCAGGTACTGTATATACAAAATATTTAGTATTTCATCTTTAAAAAAATACAATTTACAAATGATTAGTTAATGTTACTGTACAATTACAAAATATGTCTAAAAAAGAAAAGAAAAGAAACAAAGAAAGGCAGTATACAGTATATGCTCATTTAGCACAAACAATGCCATGAGGGATCTGGCCCAAAAAAATTGCAGGAAATTGACAATAAAATAATAATAAATTATTATAATTAATAAGTAAACAATAATTTAGCACCTTACAATGCAATTATTACAGTCCCAAAAAAACAAAATCTTCTCTATAAAGTTAATACTTGATGTAATAGGGTTGTTCAAGTCAAACTGGGACTTTTGACAGTGCAGAATAATACAACACAGATAGGAGAGTAAAAACTACCTTTATATAGTTATAGTTCATATAATTTTCCATATAATCCCCTGCTACACTAATGCACTGATCCCAGCATTCCAGGAACTCCTTTAATGACCCAAACCTGTGAAAAGGGCTTGGAGCGAGATCAGGACTGTACAGGGATGTGGCATTAACTCCCAACCAAGTTCCTGTAATTTGCAAGTGGTGTTGGTGAATGATTGTGTGTACAGTTCCCATGGACAAGTGGCGACAAGATACAGTATCAGTGGATTTTCAAAGATCAGGCAGTCCACTCGCAGAATGCTCATGGGAATGACTGCAGTGGGTGCCCGAGCAACCTTGGCCGGGATCATCATTCACAGACGTACGGCCTTCTTTCAAATATCTGCACCATTAAAAAAATTCCTGCGGCTAAGAGTCTCACACCATACTGGGCTTGAACTCTTCTGTAAATATCAATTGGCTTTACACCTTCATTCACAAGTGTGACTTAAACAACCCTCATATTAATGGAACCTTAATGGAATGAAAACATTTTTATTGCGGACCCAAAATAAAAGCAATTAATGTCTTAAAGGATTTTAAGATGACGCAGAACTTTGGTTTATATTTAGAAATGCAGCCAACAAGGTGTATCTATAGTGCATTCTAAGTAGTGTGGTCTTTTCCTAAAAGCTTGTCATTAAAAACCATTGCCACTCCGACTGCAGAGTCCACATCTTTCCCGTAGACCACAGGAAAAGGAAACGCTCGTTCTACTTCCTGTCTTAAGGCTTCGTTCCGAGACAGAGCGTTCCCACTACCCATAATCCGTTTTACTCCGGCATCTAACAGCAAGTGAGGGGGCATCATGGTGGCTAGGTTAGCTACCATACCTGTGCAAAGGGCACGAGTCACGTGAGCCAGAGAAAGGTTGTTTGGGGAGATGTGGGACACGGCAGCGAGGCTGCCCGGGTTGTGCCGTTCTCCTAGCAGTGTCGGGGTGACGCAGAGGTCAGTGCTGGGTTGAGTTAGAGCACACTGGATCAGCTTGGAGTACACTGCAGAGTCACTGACCTCCACTCCTGCACAATTAGAAAGAAGAAAAAAATGTAACCTAACACACTGTAGGTAAACGGGATAAGCACAGATACTCTGTTGTGTCTGGAACGAAGAATGAACACTGCAAGCCTAAAAAGGACAACACAACATGGACTGGTTTATCAAGGAAAGAAAAAAAGCATGTCCGGGTAGATTTTTGTAGAATTAAATACACAGCGTAGTTACCAAATTCCTTCATCCAAGAAGTCAGCATTCCAACAAACGTTGCCAGGATGTTGCCTCCGTTGAGTGCAGCGGCCACGGCCAGGTAGGTGTTGTGGAAATAAGGGAAGTACGCAATAGGGGAGAGGGCATCTGGCACACTCGCAGGAGTAAAATCAGCAGGCATGGAGAATGTCAGCTGTGCTGAAGTGCTCATGTTTAATACTGTAAATGACAAAGTGCGCAAACAATAAGAATTCCAAATGCAAAAGCTTGGGGTCAATTAAAGTGTTAGGATACAGTACTGTGCAAAGGTCTTCAGCCACCCCTCATTTCTTCAGGTTTTGCTTTCAAAGAGCCAGACCATCTTATACTTCTAATGTAGTCTTGAGGAATAGTTCTCTAGGCTTCCTGGACTTATTTGGCTCTCCATTTTAGTCCAGTCCCTGTACCTGACCAGTTTTACAGTGATCTATGAATCATTCAAGCATAAACAACATTTAACTTAAGGCATGACCCAATAAAAACAGGTGCAGATGATGACAGATGATCAGACAGGTGTAGTACTAGTATTAGTGTACTAGTGATGCTGAATGCTAAGTGGTTGGAAAAGACGAGAGGGGAAATGAGGTTGCTGCTGATTGTTACATAAACAATCAATGTTTAAATTGTATCTTTAGGCACTTTGCCACCTGTTGCAGTAAAACATTTGTTCCCAATCCTTAATTTAATCTACATCATTTAATTTAATATGAAGAAATGAGTGGCGATTCAAGACTTTTGCTCAGTATTAGGTGATCGAGTCGAAACCATAAGTAACACAGCCATACCTGCATCCATCTTATTCGTCATACAGGAGTAAACGCTGCACTGGAAGTCTCCCAGAGCTGCTCCTACAGGTGTGTTAACAGGAATTCCATGCCACTCAAAGCAGGTCTCACCAGCTATAGACCCAGAATCCACCACCATTGGCAACAAGTGCACCGGGAAGCCTGCTCCTTTCAGGCTAACAATAAAACATTCATTTTAGTATATACCATGATGATCAAGGCTTTTGTATATGTTTCATAAAATATCTGTTAATATTTCGCCAATAGGAAAGCCAGCACTCAGTAACTGTGTAGGATACTACTGTACATTATATACATTACGCATTTGATTTGAGATACAATATGGTTTGTTCAACACACAGCTGCATAGGATTAGAAAAGTGTTTAATTCCTTACTTGTTGCACATTACTATTGCTGAAGTTATATATAGCAAAATTGTAGTGCCGTGCCGGTCTCTACATAAAGATGTAACTGCACTCTGTACTCACATCTCAGTATTCCACTTGTTGTTGGTGGTGTTGAAGTAGCCCCAGCTAGCAGCATTCTGGGCGCTCATGCGGCAGACGTCCAAACCACACAGCATGGACACCACATAATCCTGAATGGTTCCTGAGACACTGAACTTTGAAAGAAATTCAGGGCTGTAGAGAGAATAACACTATATCACTAGAACAAGATAAATCATACCAACTCTACAGTTAGTATTCATTATTCAACGCATGCTTTCTATGTAAAATATACATTTAAGACAGATTATAGATTAAAATATAAATAGGAGAAATTGTACAGATGCCAACCACTGTAATCATTTTAAAGTAAAAATAATATTAATAAAACAGAATTTCTACTAAAGCCAGTATGAGCAGGTAGCTAAGGAACACTTTTGGTCATATAGTAAACTATCAATCAAAGTGAAAATTTTATAATTATTCTTTACCTCCTGACTTTCATGATCTAAGTTTTATATGTTAAAGTTCAGATATTTAATACAATTTAGTCTTTAATACCAATTACCATGATATTTTAAAGTACACCGCCAGTTCGGACAGACATATTTATGTATAGCTTTAATTTAATTGAGTCAATTGACAGCCTAAACAGTTTAGTATGGTGTGCCACAAGGTTCAGTTTTTGGCCCACTGCTTTTCTTTATTTCTATAGCCATATGGATTCCCCCTTAATAATAATGCACAATGCTCACCAATGATGGTCAAGACTTACCATCACAGATAGGCAATATTAAAAACATATTTAAAGACATATAAATTGAGGAATATAAATTTGAAGTGATGATCATGGACAGTAATTCTGTCCAATTCTTCCACACTCAAGCTTCACAGCTATTCCATTAAACAAAAAGCTACATTTAGGAACAGTTGTTATTTTTGCCTTCAATTATGTTCAATTATGTTATATATACTTTTAAAATAAATAGTAAATTAAAAAATTGTAAATAATTAGCATTATATTATATTGTAAATATTTAATAGTATGAGGGGTGTTCAAGTCAAACCAAGATTTGTAATGACATTTTTTTTTATGAATGAAGGCAGTGTGGTGATGAGAACGGCAGTATGGTAAAAACATTAATAATAAGGCAATACTTTCATGGTGGATGAAGCCCACTGCAGTTGTTCAGCGAGTGGAACACTCTCAGGAAAAAAAAAGATCCAGTCTGATCATCAAAGGCATTCTGTCTTTGTAGAACAATGCTCGGCCAATCACTGCCCACCGCACCACTTGTACACTTGTACATCACAGGAAATTCAGCTGGGAGTTACAGTATTGGGCAGTCCGATCATGGCTTTGATGCACTGAGAAATCTTTCTACCTTGATGGTATTAAAGCACTAGTGAAACTGGGATAAGTGCATGAGTGTAGTAGGGTATTATATAGAAATATAATGGTCGTTTTAACACTCATAACTGTGTCCTGTATTTCTTTATAATCAAAATTCCCGGATTTGAGCTGAACATCCAAACAACAGGTTTTCTCACATGCAAAAACACAACTGATTGATGGAAACTACAAATTACATAAAATAGCTTTCTGACCTGTGCTTGGTATACCAGAGGATGGAGGCACACCCAAAACCAGTAGCCACATTCAGGTGTGACTCGGGTTTGGGTAACGAAGACAGGAAATCGCTAGTGCAGCGGCCATCCTGCCATGTGATCAGATGACTCACATCCTGAGGTCTAAATTTATGTTCTCCATGACTACTGTACAACTCACAGCCTGCAAAGGGAACAGAAAACAAAATTAGATTAGGGTCATCTGATCTGTATTAGTCATGCATAAAATTCAAAATTCCTAATACAGATCTGGTTTCAATGCAAAACACTAAAAGCTAAGCACACACTGGTTAATGATGCACATGTGCAATATTAAAGTTAGAGCTCATTTATATTGTTGTTAGATCAAGTTTGGAGAAAAGAAGCATCTACACCTACTTGACCTATAGGTTCTAAACTCAAACTTTTTTTGCAGGAGGGAATCAATCATTCTGAAACTCAAAACAGATAAATTTTATGACTATAAAGCTAAATATTGTAATATTATACATACTGTATTGGTCACCATGTCCTCTATCCACTGAACTCATTTTAATTTTTTTTCCCTAAACATAACACCAAGTAAATCCAAACCAATTACAATGTTTTAAAAGGTTTAAAACATGACTTATGTTTACTTTTTAGTTAGAACTAAGTTTGAAAGGGCTTCTAATTTATTCCTCACTTTCCAACGGAATATGAAAGAAAAATCCAATAAGGAATTCATTTTCAACATTAAAGAATGCAATGCAGCTAAATAAAACAACTGAGCTGGATTACACCAGAGACTCACGTCATCTAGATAATGATCTACGACATAAAAATGTGACGGCACTGACAGCTGATCTGTTTCAGGAGACTGTAGAGAGAAGGAGCTGAGAGATTCAGGCAAACTACAGGTTAAATGCTGCTGCATTGCTCTTTTCAGGAGGAGAGGAGAATTCATATTGGCGCCACAGTCAGCAGGAAACTGAATTATGTTGTTGGCTGAAAGTCATTCCTGACTTCCATGACCTAAACTTCACCAAGCACTGGTCAGGACTTCTTGGTATATCAAGCTGGTTCAACACCCAATTGGTGTTGGCTATTTGCCAGCATTGAGTGTGTGTGTGCCCTGCGATGGATTGGCACCCCTTCATGCTTTATGCCGTAATTCTCCTGGGATAGGCTCCAGGCACCCCCCACGACCCTGTACAGAGGATACAGTGTTATAGGCAAAGGGTAAGTGGGTAAGTGAGTGAGTGAGTGAGTGAGTAAGTGAGTGTTAGGAGCAAAATTATAAACTACACTAAAAACCCTGAGTTTGGGCATTGGTGGCTCAATAATAGGGTTTACCACCTGCTATGTGGAAGGCCTAGGTTTGAATTCCAGCCAGTGTTTTGTTTATTTTTAATATAAACAAATCCTATAATGTGTTACCTCTTCGCTACAGTGTCCACGGAGCACGGAGGGACAAAAAACTCTCAATTTTTGGTTAAATTCAAATCTCTGACTACATCCTACCTACATCAGTGCCCTATCCCATCCAATGTTCAAACCCCCAGGCACTGGATGCAGTGCCGGTCCCAAGGCCGGATTAAACTGGAGGGTTGCGTTAGGAAGTCGTTGTGCATCCAAAAGACCAACAACAACAACCCTGGGTTCAGTTTAGTGTTAGTGGTATAAAGTGCACCTGTGTTAGATTTCCAGAATAAAACCCCATGCATCTGTCCTGATACCCCAATGCATTTGACGTCATGCAGTTTTTCCTTAGGGAGAGCACACATGCACCGGTCAAGAGTGCCAATGATCCGCACAGGGTCCTGCTCCTTGACCTGAAAATAGGAAATGCCACTGTCATATGTGTTATTGCACTAAGGTTAACGTACAGATAAATCAAACCTACGTGTTCATGCGTTTCGTCAATGACGTCAGAGTTGGTCTGTAAGCTGCAGCTGTGCGTCACGGTCTTTGATCGGGTGTCAAACAACACAACCTTGATCGAGGTGGTTCCCAAATCAATGCCTAAAACATACTCAGCTGATGAAGTCATAGTTTTACTATGTGATTAATTATACAGTGCATTTGATAGAGTGGAGAAGCCCTAGAGCGCTGATGCAGGAAGTGAACTGAACCACTTTAGAGTTTGTTCCTCTGTGGCCACCGTAGTCGCCAGGGCAACGGTCAGGCATTTTCTTTTACAATGTTTTTTTTTTATGCGATATGCAAAATATATATCTATAGGATTGTTTTTAAATGTTAAACATGTGAACAACGTTAGAAAAATAAGTTTTTATTTAAAATTAATAATTAAATGTACCAAGGCTTCGTTACATATCAAACACGTCACTGTTTATTCAACACGTAGTACACTAAGTAGGGTGTGTATCAACTGTTACTTCGGTTCCTTGTTAGGGCGCTGATGTAGGATGTAGTCAGCGATTTGCTCTGAACCAAAAATTGTAAATGTGTTTGTTCCTCTGTGGACACCGTAGTGAAGAGGTAACGTGTGATAGGATTTTTTTTTTATATATATTTTAAAAAAAACAATAAATCAGCACCGAAATTATACTACAAACTATACATATTTAAATTTGTTAATTTATATATTATTAAATATATATATATATATATGTAAAACTTATTAAGTTTTAAGAGCATTTTTTTCTGTCATTTTGTCCAGCGAGGAAACGGAAACAAGATGGCGGCCGAGGAGTGACGAGCGTCTCGTTTTTGTTGCAGAAGAAAAAGAGAACGTATATATTTTCCACAATAGTTATGTTGACACGCTTTTAATATTGGCGTGAATATATGATATACGTGTATAATTTAATATCAGTTGAGCCTTTATCGTTTCCTAATCGCGTGAATCTTTAATCCAAACGGTAAGCTAATCATCAGGAGTAAACCGGAAGTTGGTTATAAGAATAGAGTAATGGAGATGAATGAGGGTTTGCAGGTGCAGTCACGTGGTTTAAAAATGTAATTGAGGTGTATTAATCATGCGCGTTGGTCGCTTAGTGGTAGTTTTCTCGACATCCATACGGCAGTCCTGGGTACAACTCCCAGCAACTGGATGCAGTGCTGGTCCCAAGCCCGGATAAAATAAGAGGCTTTAGTCAGGAAGGGCATCCCGGATTTTTACCCTGGATTGCTTTAAGAAGGGCATTCAGGGTAAACAAAAACTTAAGTTGTCTGTAGTAAGTGTGTGTGCCCTGCAAAGGGTTGTTGTTATGCCTCTCGCCCTAAGTCACCTGGGTTAGGCTTTCAGGCCCCCTGTAATCCTGATAGTGGGTATAGGCAGTGA
Source organism: Clarias gariepinus (assembly GCF_024256425.1). Lineage (NCBI taxonomy): Eukaryota > Metazoa > Chordata > Actinopteri > Siluriformes > Clariidae > Clarias > Clarias gariepinus. The sequence goes on along the minus strand of NC_071123.1, from coordinate 7,234,554 downwards.
GCAAAATTACAAACCACACTGAAAACCCTGAATTTGGACACTGGTGGCTCAGTGGTAGGTTTCCCTTCTGCCATGCCTAAGGCCCGGGTTCGATTCCCATCCAATGCCCAAAACCCCAACAATGGATGCAGTGCTAGTTACAAGCCTGAATAATATGGGAGGATTGTGTCAGGAAAGACATTCTGGATTTTTACCCTGGATTGTGTCAGTTAGGGCATCTGGTTTAAACAAAAAACCTGCCGGTGTCAAGCTGTTGTGTGGATCAGATGGTCCATTGTGACGACCCCTTGAATAACACCAACTGTGTTTTGTGTTTTGTAGTGATTTGGACAGAATGGCGGCGGTGGCAGCTAAACGTGAGGGCCCGCAGTTCATCAGCGAGGTGGCAGTGAGGGGAAACGCTGCAGTGCTGGAGTACTGCCGCACCTCCGTGTCTGCTCTGTCCGGGGCCACGGCGGGAATCCTGGGCCTGACAGGCTTGTACGGCTTCATCTTCTACTTCCTCGCTTCCTTCCTGCTTTCCGTCCTACTCATCCTTAAAGCCGGCCGACGATGGAACAAGTGCTTTAAATCCAGACGCCTGCTCTTTACCGGAGGTCTCGTAGGCGGATTGTTCACTTATGTGCTCTTCTGGACTTTCCTGTACGGAATGGTGCATGTGTACTGAAGATCAACACTACTGAAGATGTGCATTAGTGCATAGGTTAACAAATCTCTCTAGGTTCAGCATGTTTATTGAATCTAACATTTATTTCATTTCTCCTTTGTATTTCATTGCACTGAAATGATTCGGACGTGACTCAATACCTAGGCTCTAAAGGTCAAGGTGAAGCATGAAGTCATTAACCAGATCTGTTTTATTTATTTTTTCAATCATAATTGAGAGCTGTTATCCTGGGTCGGTGGATCAGGAACTTATCTTGGGAACACAACCTGGATGAGATGTCCGTCAGTCACAGGGCACACATGGGCCATGCTGCAAAATCAGTCCACCTAGTGGCTGTTTTTAAGAAATAAAAATCCTGAAGGAAACCCATACCGCTTTGGAGAATATGTAAAACTCCATACACACCCACACACGGTAACCAGAGCTCAGGAATAAGCTGAGGAACCTGGAGCTGTGAAACTAGACATGCTGCCTGCTGTACCACCTTTATGCACAATTTTTATCACGGTCATAAGTTTTGCTAACAAGTCTTTAATTTTTGCTTTATTTAGGATTAAATAACACTCAATTAAAAAGGGGAGGGTTGTTGCTTCTGAATGATAGTTAAATGATACATTAGGAACCTATTTCTAATTGTAGTTTAGTCCCCTTCACCCAAAAGAACAAACCGAATGATTGTTTGAAATGAAAAAAGAAAATCTCTTTTCCCTAACGTTATCAAAAATCCACATGGATGGAAGGAGGCTACTGGTGGAAAATTTAACAATAAATGCTTAGAAAAACGAGTAAACACACATGTTAAGTTGTTATATCTAAGAGTTAGAAATGTAGCGTACTTGTATTACAAATAGTATTTTTATTTCCTGAGATCCTGAGAAGAAACCAATATTCCATCATAAGAAATATAAATGAACCATCTTAACAACTTCTGACTTATCTGGCATTGTGTGTGAGTGTGTGTGAATATTTCTGTAGTTTCCTTTTAAATAAATAAATCACTCATATGATTACAGCGATAGTTGTTTATTTATCTCTTTAATTCCCTTTAGATTATTAACCATGCACATATCACTTTTAAAAGAATAATATTTAAATTGTAAGTGAGGTATGTGTAAAAAAAACAGTTACAAATATTACAAAGTAATATAGCAATTAATGTGACCTCCATTTCACACAGTTTCAGGCATTAAAAGAAATACTGTTCAAACCAGCCAACTCTAGATTAATTGGCACAGGAAAAAAAAAACATGCCAGAAAGAATCATGCATTTATCCAATGTTTGACCTTAAACACAGAGTAAATTCATTTAAAACACTTTTTTTTCCAAACGTGAAATGTTTCTTAATTAGAACAGGGGATTTTTTTCCCCTTCAAAATGACACTTTCTGTGGACAGACTTCTTATAATGTATAAAAAACTGTAGAGAGTTGCAGATCTTGAATCAATCCTTTATGTATAACATTTCAAGCATCTTTATATTCTTTTGAGTTCTGGAGAATTTATTCCTTGCGAGTGAGGAATAACGTAAGCCATGTTAAAAAAAAGGCAATTTAAACATAAAACTATTATCAAGTTCATGTTTGATTCCACAGCTACAACACAAAATTGTTCAACTTTGGAGCAGCATCTCATTGTCCTCTCCTTCATTTCTTCACTTCTTTCACAGTATACAGGAGTTCCCTCCTTAAACAATTTTCATTTCTTCATCTGCTGCTTTATTTCTTTGGACTGCATGGCGCCCTGGATGAGGAAGCCTGAGCCGCATCCTTTCTTTCAGGGCTAAGGTGAGATTTGGATGTTGCATCTTTAACCTGCTTCTGTTCATGATTGCGATGTTTGTGTTTTCTCGGACTGCGAGTCGGCGAGGAAGACAGAAGTTGGTTCTCCACGTCTGGGTTATCTTCTTTCTTGTGTCTATCGTGGCCGTGCCGATGGTGTCTTTTCCGCGTCTTGTCTCTGGACCGTAGATCGGGCTTTCTACAGAAAGTCATATTTTGCACATTAGCATAGATTGGATGATACAAGGTGGTATCAATAAGTTACGAGTTCTGTAACACACCAACAGATGGCAGCACAAGGCTGCACGCGCAGTCACAGGGAGCACCGACGATCATAAGTCAGTGTGCCAAAAGAGATATTCCTGGGTACATCACAAGCTGTACACCTGGTGCTATTCTGACTACGTTACTACGTCTGCGACTTCATCATGGACAGCAAGTTGGAACAAAGAGCAAATGTGAAATTTTGCGTGACAAAACAAGGTTGTACAAGGTGTTTTGAGTGGCACACGAGCGGAAGAACATCACTGTCAGATGACGAGAGATTGGAAAGGTCAAGCACTGAAAATGTTGAAACTATTCGGCAACTTGTACATCATGATTGTCTGAGAACTTCCACATCCACCCTACTCGCCAGATGATAATAAAGAATTAATAGGAAAGTAAAAAGTAATAAAGTACTTTTTTTTGTAAACAGAACTAATCTCGCAACTTTTTGATACCACTTCGAATATATCAACAAAAAGTTTGAAATCAATCTTACGCTGCAACGGACTCAAACTTCCTCTTCCTATAGAACGAGCTCCCAGTCATCACATAGATGAGGATCATGTCACAACAGAACACTCCCTGTGCAATAAAAGGAAAGAAGAAACAGATGTACAGGTTATCACAGCTCATTACCTTTGTATAAAGCAGTCTCATTCCCATTGTGCTTCTGTCCAAACTATGGCTGCAACCATTTTTTTTCATGTTTACTTACAAATCAGTGCAACGCAGTCATTGAAAGCTTAGTGTGGATATGACAACATTCCAATTTGACCTGACAATATATGGTAATAGAAAATTATTAGAACTCCTAGAATGAGTATTAAAATGTCACTCTGGATCACTTAACATTTGCAGGTAGGGTTTGTTAATGATGATGAAAAATACAATTGTGCCCTCTTGTGGCTGGAGCTTTTATTGTCTCTTAGAGCATGTGTAGATTCTTAAGGCCTTTAATTCTTGCTTCTGATAGTAATAGTGTATAGTCGTTACTGTTACACATTTAGTTTAATCCCTACTACTGCTAGGGATTGCAATCATTTATTGAATTGTACTGAACCCAATTACCACCAACAAATGGTGATTTTTTTTTTTAGTCTGAGCCAATCTCAAGCAAACAATAATCACTTGTACATACCATATGACACCTGACCATAACACCAGTATGTAGCTTTTTTAACAATCCACAAGATGCACACAAATCTACATAATGTCTTTGTATGCTGTAACACAATTACAATTCTTTTTTCCTGGAATTTAAAAAAGTGCATCATAATACCCCTGCATACAAATTGATCTCCATGAGAACATGGTTCTGGTGTAAGATCCCTGAGCTCCATGAAGACACGGTTGAAGTGTAAGATCTCAAGTTTCCTGCACAGACCCTTGACCTCAACCCCACGGAACATCTTTGGTATGAACTAGAATCTTCTCACATGACCTCAGTGTCTGACCTTACAAACACTGCTGAATGCTGAATGAACACAAATCCACAAAGCTAGAAGCTAAAGCCTTTCAAAAAGATTATAAGAGCGAAATCTGGCTCATATAGGTGTGATAGCCAATAGTCCATTTAGGTTTGGGGATATACAGGGTGGGTGAAAAGTAAGTAGGCATTAAATATTGGTAATAAAGTCCATATTTGCAATACAAATACACAACCGTTTAAAAGTTTTAGAACACTTTCCAACTCCATGATCGATCCTGATTTTTTATTTCTTTCTACATTGTATAGGAATGCTGAAGGCGTTCAAAAAATGCATTAATCTCCTTTAAACAGTTAATAGTGAGATGTTTCTGCTACTTATGTTCTGTAAAGACTTCCAGGCTGATAAATCTAAATGAACTTCTCGTCTGCAGCAGAGGTAGGTTTTGGTCTCGCCCTCCTGGGATGGCCTTCATGAGAGCCAGTTTCATTATGGTGCTGGACGGATTTTGCAAATGCACTTGACAATACTGTTCTTGCAAGAACTATTACAGAAAGGCTGACCTCTGTGTCTTAAAATAACAACTCACTGGTTGTTTTTCTTCTTGTTACGTAATTACCTAATCCTATATGTGTTAATTTATAGTTTTGAAATTCCTAGTATTGTTGTGGAATGTAGAAAATAAATCACTAAACAAAAAAAAAAAAAAGAAATTTGCAAGTGTTCTAAAACTTTTGAACTGTAGTGTACATAAAGTTGTACATGTACTTTATTAGATAGGAAAATAAAAGCAAATGTTTTAATTTCAACATAGGCACCAGTGGCGTCAACCAGTTTCCTCAAACGGTCGGGGATGGGATGCACAGTCTTCTGAAGGAAGTCGTTTGAGATATAGCTGGGAATCTCCTGAATCCGTCCCACCAAGTCCTTAAGTGTATCCTTAGGTTGCCAGGGACGACGCAGGTGCATGAATGGCCTACAAGAAGTCCAGATCTCACTCCATGTGATTTACTTCTTGTGAGACTACGGTAAAAAGAAGGTGTACAGGACAAATCCTCGCACACTGGAGGACTTTGATGCAGTACATGTACAATTTGTTTCAAAAATGTGTAAAAATGTGGACGATGGAATATGGACTTTATTACCAATTTTAATGCCTAGTTACTTTTCAAGTGTACAAGTGTGGCTTGTTCTTCAGTTTCATTTTAAAAATCATTCACAGAGCCACCTTCTAAATACTACTGTAGCACTTCCTCCAACCCTCGTTTTTGCTGTTTTGTTTGGTTTTGTTTCACTGTGTCGCTCTTTCTTCTTTATACTGATTACAGGAAGGTATACTCACAATACCCATTAAAGCAACTCCGGAGCCAATGTTCACCGCTGTGGGCACAATACTGAATTTCCCAGCCTGGAAACCGACAAGAAAATCAGAATCAAAAGCCAATAATTTTTTTTCTTTATTTGAATTGTCATACTAAAATAATAATAACAGTGAACCTTACCTCCCCATTAACCATGATATCGAATCGAATGCCAAACACTTTAAACAGTGAGCGATACGTCTTTCCATCTGGATCTCTGTAATAGCGAGCAAATCTGCAACACAAGCCAGAAAACGTCATTACACTATATGATAAATGTCAAGGAGAAGTTGCGTCATGTCAAATGGACTTGTTGGTTTGAAATCTTTCCCAACTCATCCAAATATCCCCCTTAACCTGAGAAAGGTTGGTTAGGGACCCCAAATATACCCTTCAAGGGCTGTTTCTCATCTGAATAGACTTATTGATGGACAGGAGAGAAGTAAAAAATTAAGGGGGGAACACAAGCTTGTGTGTAATGTCTACGATCATGTTTAGTTGTGTTAAACCGCTAGTTGGAGACTAGGGGTTCCTATGCCACTGTATTAAGTCTCCTTGCCACTCTCTGGTGAGTGTTTTTTTTTTTTGGTGTACTACAAACAATAGCAAAAGTGAATCTTGCTGAAGTTGGAGCTAATAAATGTTGAACAACAGCTACTCACTCACTTACTTCTATACCACCATCTATACCATACCTGGAGCCTATTCTAGGAGACTTAGGGCATGAGGCAGGATACACCCTGGACAGGGTCCCAATCAATCGCAGGGCACACATGCATACACACACTACGGGAAATTTTGGGAACGCCAATTAGCCTAAACTGCATATCTTTGGACTGTGGGAGGAAACCGGAGTACCTGGAGGAAACGCACCAAGCACGGGGAGAACATGCAAACTCCATGCACACAGAGACGGGAATCGGACCCTGGAGGTGCAAGGCGAAAGTGCTAAGCACTACACCAGCTAACTTTACTGAAATGACAAGACAAGACATCAGAAAAGATGTAGATGGTTAGTAATACTTTCAACACAGTTAAAAAATGGGAGCGTAGAAGAAGCGGGAAATGTGATGCCACCAGGTGGACCGATCACAGTTGTTGTGGTCTGTATTGCCTTCATGTATAGTTACATTTCTGGAGACCTGCACATCAGGCTACTCCATAGGGTATGGTATAGGGTATGGTACCTTGTGGCTCAGATTCTCAATGAGATTTCATAATTTAATGTGAAATAATATTGCACCAAAAAAAAGATTATTCCACCACCCATTGCTGCTGATGATGCCCCCTTGTGGTCAGCTTAAAGACTTGGTCTGCTTCGATATTCATGGAGAGGAAGTTTTTCTGTGATGGTTTGTTACCACATTCACTGCATCAGTGAACAGCTGGGAGTCTCAACAAAATCAACTTTATATTAACTAAAACATTTTCACTTATACCTCTGCACTTTTGACTTTATAGAAAAAAGGGAAGGGATTTATTTATGGTCACGCTATCACGGTATCAGCTACTTGAGGATGATTTTGACGTCGTTTAGGGAGTTTTTCCGTTCTATCGTCGCCGCTGGTTTGCTTATTAGGGACCAACTGATAAAGTTACACATTTGTGTAAATTTTTTCAAATTACATCCAGAATTTCTATTACAACAAAACTATATATATATATAAATGTATAATTAAATTCTAAAAATGCTAGTTCTGCCAGTTGGGAAAGAATATGTTTTGATGGAGCAAAATAACTAATTAAATAAACAAACAAATCATAATCTGTTGATAATAAATGGCATTTGTAGAATTGTTGTATAAAAGCCAAGTCACTCGTGCTGTTGTAATTGAATATCTTCAAATGCATCACAGCCGTTCTGATATTCTGTACAACAACATTCCTGCTTGTGTGATGTTGCAGTTTTGGCGTTGCATTTACATATATTTAATGTTGATAAAAACTCCAAGGATCTCAAAGTTATCGTGTTACAGATTACACAAACCTTATCAATGCTGGAGTGATAAACACACCTGAAGTTGTATCCAGAGATGTTTGAGCCATTTGAGTTGTCCAGACGAGTGAACCTGTACTCAGGGTTGCAGTAAGAGGTGTCTTTATCTAAATTACAATTCCATTCAATTCCCACTCCGATAGATCCACCCTGTGTGTATGAAAGAGCGAGAGAGATTCAATGGACAGATAGATAGATAGATAGAGAGAGAGAGAGAGAGAGAGGGCTCCAGTCCCCCACCCGTATGACCCTAGAGAAGATAAATTGTTTTGAAGATTGACAGATTAGGCTTATTAGGCTCCACCCCTGAGATAGTGCTGTTGTACTATAAGGTGTAGTCTCCTCTTATATAAAAAAATAAACATACTTTAGGATGTGGCATTAAAGCAAAACAATGTCTTAGGGAGATAAATCATATTAACTTAACTTCATGCCAAGCTGCATCACACCACCCCTCTGCTGATTATTTTCCTAGAACAACACACCCTCCACGTGCTTTATTTACACAACAGATGCTTAAAAGTTTCATAACGGCCATAACGCAGGCTGAATAACGAATGCACAATAGCAGCTCATAATAAAATCAGTTCTTCTCTAATCATTTCCTTCCGCGAAAATCCAATCCTTAGCCATCAAATTCAGACACATCATTCCTAATCACTGAGACATTATAAATACATTAAGACCACATAATGACATTAGTGACACTCGCCTTCACAGCCATTTCTTGAAAGCTGTTACCAGTCCAGTTGACCATATCTCCCAAGCGGAAGATGGGGCAATATGGATGGTGGACTTTGTCATAGTAGCAGGACTTCAGATATGTGTGGTTGGTGGAGGTGAGAACGTTGGCTCTTGGAAAGAAAGACAAAAAGGACAATGTTGACTTGAGACTGTTACCCTGGGACTTTATTAATAAAATGGTGCATAATAAAACATTAAAATCAGGTGTACATACAAAATAAATAAATCTGCTTCAGAATAATAATAATTAAAAAAAAATCACCCTAATGAAGTAGAACATGTTTATTTTTAAAGTGCATCTTCACATGTATAAGAACAATCTGGTTAGAATTTGTATTAATTCTTTTTTACACATAAATATATTTGTTTGTGGTAAATTATTTTTTCTTATAATTCTTAGCACTTGTAAGTATACTTGCATATATACTTTTCCATGATTTTATATATATATATATATATATAGTGTGTGTGTGTATATATATATATATATATATATATATATATATAAAATCATGGAAAAGTATATATGCAAGTATACTTAAATATATATATATATATATATATATATATATATATATATATATATATATATATATAAAATGTATGTGTGTGTGTGTGTATATATATATATATATATATATATATATATATATATATATATATATATATATATATATATATATATATAAAGAAATGAAGTTGGAAAAACATCCTGAATGAGCTTGATGGAAGACTTGAAATCAAATTATAAAAAAAAAAAAAACGTAGCTAATTTACGGCTATGTTTAATAGTTACATTAAGAGCATTTCCACAGACACAGTGCAAAGAAAAATCAAGGGATTGGGACTAAACAGCTGTGTAGCCTTACGAAAAACACTTACAGTATGAGGGGAAAAATAAATAAATTTACTAGGAAATATAAAGAATGGACAGTGGAGCAGTAGAAAAAGGTCAAGTGGTCTGATGAGTTAATTTACAGTTCCCCTGTTCCAGGGTGGGGTGATGGATGCATCAGGGTTAGAAGAGAGGCTGATGAAGTGATGCATCCATCACCCTGGAACAGTTTAAATGTAAATTCTTTATAGTCATGCCTGGCACGTACCGTACAAGTCTGTAGGGGAACTTAGTCAAGTCTAAGTACAGCAATTTTATTTGGCCCAAAAAGGAAGATCAGCTGACCACCTGAATATACTGAATGACCAGGTTTTTTATATCAAGTAACTGTTTTCTTCCTTGATGGCGCGGACATAATTCAAGATTACAATGTCCAGCTCAAATTGTGAAAGAATGGTTCAGGGAGCACGAGATAGCATTTTCACAAATCGACTGGCCACCAGACCTTACATTGAATATCTTTGGCATGTGCTAGAGAAGACTTTATGCAGCAATTTTGGATGATATGAACAAATGAGCAGGAATGAACAGAAAAACACTTTTATTTTGCAGCATTGCCAATACCTAGTATTATATTATGAATTTATAAGTACATACTATCTATTAGGGGCAATGGTAGCTTAGAGCTGAGTTACTGATCGGGAGGTTTGTGGTTCAAACCCCAGCTGCTTGGCCCATGTCTACTCCGGGGGCGCCATATGAAGCCTGACCCTGTGCTCTGACCCCAGCTACACTGGGATATACAACAACAAAAAAAAGTTTAACTGTGAAGTAACAGATAAAAACTTCGAGCACAGTATTATAATGAGACTCTTTTTTTTAGTTCTTTTTAAAACCCTTGTGACTCAAAGGACACATGCATAAAATGTCATCTTCATTAGGCTGACTGGGACAGCGTGCTCATCATCTAACCTCGCTCAGCATGCTTAAAGCTTTTCATTTTCACCTGTTGAGGGAGCGAGGTCAGATGACGAGTCTCAGTCACCCCAATACAGTCAGTTTGTGTGTATAAATAGAAATCCTATAAATAGGGGCTTCTTGTGCAAGATGATCCCAGTCTGAATATAGCACTGTGTTGTCTGTGTATACTGCCTGTCATGAAGTTTCATGATGTACATGATGCACATGTGCTCAAAATCTTGTTATATGCCTATTCTAGTAGCTGGAAATATGTGTGAGAGTATGTTATGTTATACAGATAGGTGTGAACATGGTGTGTTTTTGTGGTCTGAGGGTAAGGTGCAAAAGTGCAAAATGTGCATTTTTGCAACAACAAAAAAAAAACTACTCATACGTACAAGTATTAAGTATTATTAAAAATACAAAATAAAATGCAGTGAATCAGTTGAGGTTTCAGTATATTTCAACTGACAATAAATTGCTTTTTACAGTGTTGATTTTCAGTTAAGAAACACGCATATAGGAAGTACAGTATGACTTACTTGGAGAAATCAAACTTCGGAAACCTGATGAAGTTCCTGATGTAGATGCTGAAGTTTTCGGCTTTTCCCAGCAACGGCTCCCTAAACATCACACCATAAGCATGACTCATTTCGTTCTTTAATTAGGCTGCAGCAAAATCAAATCCAAAAGCAAAGCTTACAAGGGGCGTTCGAGTCAAACTGGTACTTGTGATGAAGGTGTAAAACCGATTGACATTTACAGAAGAGTTCAAGCGCAGTACAGTGTTCAGGCTCAGATGTAGTAACACATTTGAACGGTGCAAACTCATGATGTAAAGATGTTTTATTAATTATTGTTTTACAAATAAAACAACTTAATAATAGCAAAGAACAACAAGCTAATGTTAACACTAATGTTACAGCATGTCACTCACAGTAAGAGTTAATCACTGGAGCTAAAGATGCTTAACAAGTAGAAAATCCAAAGTTATAAGTAGTTTAAAGGTTTATTAAAGTCATCATCTTAGCAGAATATTGGTTATTCATACCTTCCTTTGAAAATTTAAATAAACACTTATCCAACATAAATTTTTTTGAAAATGAACAGCACCTCTGTCCATAATAACTACACACACAATAATTTATGAACACCACTTGCACATGACAGAAACTCAGCTGTCACTGCCATGTCCCCTATACAGTCTTGACATTTTACCAAGTGACAGTCTGGCATACTCAGTAAACTTTCTACCTTGATGGTATCCAAGCACTAGCGAACCGCTGGGATAAGTGCATCAATGTACTTTAGCAGGGGATTATACAGAGAAATAAAGGGAGTTTTTACTCTCAAAACTTCCTTCTGTTATTCTGCACAATCAAAAGTCCTGGTTTGACTTGAACGCCCCTTGTATAACGGTGTAAGGTGCTGTTTTGCTTACTTTGGTGTGTAACTGCGCTCAACCGGACACCAGCCATGTATTTCACACGTGCCCGACTCATTCAAACAGCGTCCCGTCTTTAACCCTGAGTTCAACCCAAGTTCTACAATGAAATGCTGCTTTCAAAACAGAATACTACTTTAAATTTAGTTACCATTCACATGTCTAAAAAGGCTTAGAGATACGGTAACATTGCTGACTATGTCGTGATAACATAATAAAGCACAGATCCAAAGCATTTCCTGGAAGAAGAAAAGAATATTTGTTTGTCACCTTTTTTTTTGTCATTTCACATTTTGATTCAATCAAAAAGCATAGCTTCCACAAGTTTGGTACAGCTATGGAGCTAATGTTTGCTAGCTAACTTGGCAAATTGTATAGCTAACTGTGATCCACCAATTCAATCACAGCTCATTTTCTCACTGTTCATATCATGTACCTGTACACAAATAGCTTTTACAGTAACTACCTGGTGACTCATCTGCCAGGAAAGCATTTTTACGGTATAAAATATGTCCTACACAATGATGCAGCAGGAAACATTGCTGCCTCACAGCTCCAATGTCTTTCAACCATTTTGAATTTTCGCATGTTTTTAAAATGAGTCCCCTCTTGGTTCACCAGTAGTAGGACTTTTATTATATCTGGCCATCTAAGTTTGCATATGCAGAATAGCTAAAACGTCCAGGTTCATAAGCAAATGCTGCAGCAATGTCTCTCTGTGAAGAATCCTGTCTTGTTTACACGAGAAGGAGTTCTGTTTGATCTTCTATGTTTAGTTTTAAAGCCATCATAAAAAAAAATTATGGCTTAATAAAAGTGAGTATGGAACTTCTTCAAATCATAAAATCCCACAATAAACTGAACTGTATTGAACCTTTAGTACATAAAATCATTCCTCTTACCATGACCTGCTCTAACAGGATCTCCCTCTGTGCAATTGTCATCATAAGAACACACACCATCAAGGACCCGTGGACTCTGAAAGCAATAAAACGACCATACAAATTACTACAGAACTCACCATGTACAATAAACCAGACATAAAAATTATGCCAAGCAATGATAAAAAAAATCCCATAATGATGGTAAATACTGTATTCACTTTCCGTCCTAATATCCACCCAAGAAATGCAATCCCACCTTTTTGAGTACACAAGCAATTTTTCTACTAAGCATGCGTCAGTGTCGTTCAAAATCCATTTTACAAGTAAAATACATTCAAATACAGTGGGCAGGAGTCTTACCTCGGCACAGGAGCCCAGCCGTTGGTTTGGAGTCTCAAGGTAATTTGTTACAATAAATAAGACATTATCCCCCTTGATAAAAAAAAATATGATAAAAAGATCAACAATGCTGTTTAAATATAGAAAGATTTTAAGAGATTATCAAATTATACATTAAATTATACAGAAATAAAACATAATCTTTAAAAAAGAGAAAAAGATGTTCCTATTGCTTGGGTGAATGTGTAAAGAAAATAAAGAAATCCCAGATGTGGATGATTTTAGACATGTATACTTGTGTGCATTTATTCCTGTTTGCCTTCTACCAGAGGTAATGATCATATTACATTCCTTGCTTGTTTATTAAATTTCATTTTATTTTTGCCTATGCACATTTATAAATAAGTGATGCCCTACCTTTTTATCCATGAAAAGTTTTTTTTTTTTTTTGGTAAGGACAAAACAGGAAAAATCAGACGAAATAAGTCACTTTTACTTTCTGATTGATTGAACTTGTTTGTATTATAATAATTTGTAATATTCTTATCTCTAAATGAGGAAATCCTAAAAAAAACCACCTTTAAATAATTTGATTAATGCATGTTTTATGATACAGTTCCATTAAAAGTTTGGACACACCTTGTAATTCAGTGTTTTTTGTTTAGTGATATATTTTTAAAAGTCACTTGTTATTTTAAGGCGGAATTTTAAGGTGGAATAGTTCTTGCAAGAACAGTATTGCAAGTGCATTTGCAAAACCAATTAAGCACCATGATGAAACTGGCTCTCGTGAAGTCCCAGGAAAGCAAGATCAAAACTTAATTTAGAGTCACCAGCATCAGAAATCACCAATTAACAAACAGCACCTCAGATTAGAGCCGTTATGAAGGATTTACAGATCAGAAGTAGCAGATACATCTCAATATCAACTGTTCAAAGGAGAATATTGCATATTTTGGACACCTCAGCATTGTTTTACAGTGTAGAAAGAAATAAAAATCAGGAAAGACCACTGAATTAGAAGGTGTGACTGGTAGTCTAAGAATGTTTTATTCATGTAGGCAAATTAAAGCTGTTAATATAAATCATCAGCATTATACTGTATATAATTATCAAAATCACCGCTGAGTTTTTCACAGCATTTCTAATTATTACACACCTTCTAACATTTTAATAAAATTAGATTTGTCCAGGGATGGCAAAAAAAAAAACTATTTTTTACCCCCACCATCCAACTCGGGGGCCTGCCTACCTGAGAAGGAATTACATAATCTTCGGCACCCCATAAATTGAGCCCGAGGTCTGTGGTGTTAATAAGAGCAATGCCTTTAAGCTTCGTGAACACTGAGCTCTGAATTGCTTCTTCTTTCTCCTGGTAGCCTTTCTTCCATATGAAGACCCATCTACAAACAATAAGAGTTGCAAATAATACTGTACATTTTAGGAACAAGACAGTTAAAGGTTACTGTATATAATAATGTCACTTTAATGTGGTTGTGGAATATTCACTGACATAAAATGAGTAAAACAACTCTAATGAAACCATATTGATACTGATATTGATATGAACATGTCATACAGAACATGTAATAGCAATACAACAGCAATGTACTTATACAAGGCTAAAGTTAAAAAAATTGTATTAACTATCTCTGACTCTCCCGATGATGCTCGTATCCTTGATAGGTGAAATTTAAGTTACTGTTGGCAACACTTCTAGTCTAAAAAGACTATATGGAGTAGGCTATGCTAACTTTATTCTTTTAAAGTCCGGGTAAAACAACCTCTGATAGTTTGGAAATATCGATGCATTCGACACAGTGAGCAAATTAAAAAAACCCATTCTAAAACTAATTCTAAAACACTGTACATTCACAGATGCCTTCCTGTTCACAGGTGCTATAAAGAGCGATTAATTGGGTACCATACCCTTACTGTGTGTTGGAAAAGTTTGTGCATACTCCTTTGACTCAAAGAACTATTGCTTCCTGTGTGTGTGTGTGTGTGTGTGTGTGTGTGTGTGTGTGTGTGTGTGTGTGTGTGTGTGTGTTTTTTTAGGGGCCTTTGGTTGTTGTTTTTGTGATGGGGTTTTCCATATAACATCCTGTAGTGTCAAGTCCAGAGAAAGTTATCTTTTCTGTAAAAATCACTATATTTAAAAAAAAAAAAAAGGCATGTGATGAGGAAGTCAACGAGATCATTTTCCCCCAACTTGATGTTTAGTCTTAATATTAACCCTATGATTGGCTTCATTTATTGGATAGAATAAAAATGATATAGCGATACGACAACAAATCATAGAAAGTATTAACCGTCACACTTGATCATGCAAACACACCTGGACTACTCATCTGAAGGTACCAGATACCAGCAACACCAAGTCAATGCTGGGCCCTTGGCCAAGACCCTTAACCATCAACTGCTCGGTTAAATAAATAAGATGTAAGCTGAGTTGAATATGTGTGTTCCTAATGTAATGCTTATGCACTGGGATTCTGATTCATGGTAGGCTGGTTTGATGTTTGCATGAATTAACAGATCTATAGGGGTTTCTAAAAAATGGGTGAGTAAGTGCATATGTACGTCAGATTTATAGGTGTAGTAAGAGGGTTTAAAAAAAAATCATAATTAACCTAAAATAATTGTGACTACAAATTTTCACGTTAAGGGTTTTACTCTTTTGTACCTTTGTAGTGTATCTTCCACCTAAATATATAAGTATAACCTTATTATCCTAATATATATTTAACATCATAACCTTTTGCACTATAGTTAACCTCTTGCTTAGTATGTAGTACTGTCGCCTTGCACTTCCAGGGTCCGGTTCAATTGCTGAGTGTCTGTGTGCTTGGTGGGTTTCCTCTCACACTCCAAACACATGCAGATTAGGCTAACTGGTGCTCCCAAATTGCCTGTAAGGTGTGAATGAGTCAGTGTGTGTATATACATGGTAGTGTGTGTTACTATGGTAACTCTTGACTATAAATTAAATAAAACAATAAATTTTAACCACCATAGTCTGTAATACATATAACTGGTACCTACAATTGAATGTAATCTTTAAAATGTAACCCTGGAACATGATTTTATATAGTTTTTCATAGATTATTTATCTATTATTTATTTCATAGATAGTTTATAAAGTCTGACATGCTAACTTTTACTCTTGATGTCTAATATTCAAGAATTGCACAAAATTAATTCATTTTTTAAAAATGTGACTCAAAGTGTGTAATTACTAAGCTGTTTGGTAAGGGCACACAATAAATACTTTAACACAGAGGATTATTATATAATAAGGACCTTATATTTTGAATTAAGTTCTTTGGACATCTATTGTGGATCGTGAGCACCGTGTGCTCACTTGGGAACTTCTATTTCTATGGAAGCCACATTTAATTTGTTTAAAAAAAAATTGATCATGGCTTTCTTCAGTGTTACAGTAAAGACACCGAAAAATCATATAAGTGAGGAGTAATAATAAAAGTATATATTGTGGCGGACCAATGTGACTTAAGACTTCAATTCCGCTAACTGAACTACTTCATGACATTATTTCAAATGAAATTAGTTAAAATTGGTAACTGTATTGATTTGACATTATTTCAAATATTCAATTTCATTTGAAATAATGTCTTAAAGTAGTTCAGTTAGTTGAATCAAAGTCGAAAATCACATTTTCTCGATATTATTTTTGTCATGATGTGTAAGTAACATGCACATGTTTATCAATTGTCACATGACAGGTTGTATAGGAAATCTAAATTTCCTCTAAAACAAACAAACACATTTAATAGTTGTAGATCAGCAATAAATAAAAAAATGTCTTACATTGAAACATGATTGAGTTTTAGGGGGTGAATATGTTCACTTTTTAAAACTTGACTACATTTAAAAGTACTTTCACTCTTTGATTCAGATACTTTCACTTTTAACTGAATACAATCTGACGACACAATCCACTTTAAGTATACATAAAAAACTTTATATATATATATATATATATATATAAAATTCTTCTTATACATATATAAGAAGAATTTCTCAGCACTTTGTTTTGGCTACGAGACGATTGTAAACTCCTGATATAGATCCACTTACAGTTTAATAAAGTGACCTCATAAATATGGAGAAGCTCATGGAATTGCCCTTTAAAGCTCTGCACTGAAAGTCTACAAATAGCGTCCCTCGACCCATGCGTGGTGTCCTGCACTATTTCAGCCTCCAGGACACACATGACACCAGGTGTAATCCTGCCTCTGTATGTGATATGCCTCAAGTCGTCCAACACAATGCGCGCAGTAACCTTCATATGAAATACAACTCCGACTGTAAGAGCGCACCTACCCGATTAAGTATCCGATCACTGCGAGCTGAAAGAGTCTGAACAACACTCCGATCTTATTATTTCTCGCGACAAAGAATTTTTCCGTCTTGTAGTCGAAGATAGAGCAGAAAAGTTGACCCCAGCCGTTTGCCATGCCGGTGCCGGTGATTATCCTGCGCGTGAACTCCAGCCGCGCGGCGTCAGTGACGGAGTCCGTGTGCGACACCGAACAACCGCTTGTGCGCGCGAGTGAGTGAGTGTGTGTGTGTGTGTGTGTGTAAACGAGAGGCAAGGACAAGTACAAGTATGTCTGCCTAGAGGTCCGTTAACTTGGTCAGTCAAACCGGAACTTGCGACATTTCTCGTGAATTAAGGCATAAACCCGACTGGCATGTACAGAAAACATCAATATGACGAAAAAACCGCGTCTGTCTGTGGAAACTGTACACACACACACACACATCATTTATCAACACCCACTTTACACATTACTGGACCACAGCTGGGAGTTATTCCCACATCCCCTGTACAGTCCTGATCCTCGCACCAAGCTATTTCCCATGTTTAGACCATTAAGGGAGTTCCTGGGAGGCCAGTGTTTCAGACTTAAAGCAGGCACGGTGATCATGAGAAATCTTTCTACCCTAAGGGGACATTCAGTCACACTATTTTTTTTTTAAAAAAAAAAGGAAAAACAACATAAAAAGTTTAGTAACAAGTTGCACCGGCTTTTTTTAGAGTAATATTTTACAATGCTGAGATACAGTTATTAACATTTAGCTCCCTTGCTCATGTACACTGAAAAAAATAACTTGTAAAATTTACTTAATAAAATCCTCGTAACAATTTGCACACATAGATTTTAAGTAAATTTTATTGCTCCAATATTAAGTAAAACTCACCTGTAATTGTCAGGTAAAATCTACTTAATTAAATTAACAATTAAATTAACAATCAAAGAAATTAAGTAAAAGTTACATAATTATATTTAATGCACAAGTTAGATTTATTTAAAATAATCAAGTAAAGTTAATTTATTGTTGTATCAGCAGGAACCTTGATTTTATGAAATTATTAAGTAAATCTTACTATCATTTTGTTTTGTGAGATTTTCCCTTACTTGGTTTTATTAATTTATATTACTCCCTATAATAATGTACACATTGCTAATTTATGTTTTGCAAAGAAACTTACTAATTATTTCATCTATATCTTTCATAAATCACACAACTAAAATATAATTAAACAGTTTATTCACCAACATTACCAAATATTTTTGACATTCACAGTCTCGATACAGGTTGTCTTTTTAATAAAAGTGCATTCAGCTAAATTTTGCATCCATAGAAACAACTGCACGGCACCAGGGCCTGAAATACTTGTTTTAAACAAAATTGTGTAAAATAATAATAATAAATTAATTAATTAATAAAATACAGCATTCATTTAGAAATAAAATACAGCATAAAATACATAAAAAAAAAACTGTAGAATAAACTTTAAAACTTAATAGCCCTCTGTAGCAGTGAAGTTGCAACATTCAAATCAGCACTCTGGACTAGTGCACTTAAAAGTATGCCATTGAAACCTTAACGCATTAAAACATTTTAAGCTGAACATGTAAACACTGAACATGTAAAGACTTGTAGTCAAGCCAAATTAAATGTTTTAAGATGATAACTTCATCTTTAAAGCTTGCACTTTTTGTGATAGCTTAATCACACCAAGTTCTAAAAGAACTTTCTGAAATAGCTCAAATGTGTAGCGCAGTGCTCGGGGGGCTGCAAGGTTAATGGCCTAAATTATTCCCATAAGCAGTGCACATGCCTTTGCAGTATTGCCACATTCTTGCAAAATTTCCTTTCCTTCAAGGATTATGAATACACCAACCGGTTCCTCCCCTTCGACAGCACGGACAACAAGGATTTTAAGAATGTGCAAACTGACATCACTTCGTCTGTCCTCCTGCATAAAATTTACAAGTAAATAAAAAATATATATTAGTTTGAGAAACAAAAAAATCTGAATTGCTTCAATCACCTGTGATGACTTCATTATCACAGAGAAAAAAATAATAATAAAAATGATTGATAATAAAAAAATACCATCACTTCATATACTTCAGATTGTTAAACTTGGGTTAAATTGCTTTAGCAATAATCTTGCATCAGTAAAACATTCTGAAACATGGCATGAGATGGCATTTACAGTGTCAGGAAATCCTATGATGAATGCTGAGTTTGTATTTAAAGGGTTAGTCCAAACATGAAAATTCTTTCAATAATTACTCAGATATATGTATTCATTTGCATTTGGTATATGCTTCTGTCCAATGCAACATTTACATTTAGGCATTTGGCAGACGCTCTTATCCAGAGCGACTTACATTTTTTTATCTCATTACACATCAGAGCAGTTGAGGGTTAAGGGCCTTGCTCAAGGGCCCAACACTGGCAACTTGGTTGCGGGGTTTGAACCTGGGATCTTCCGAACCGTAGTCCAATGCCTTAACCACTGAGCTACCCCTGGCCCTTGCAACAAACACTATATTCAAGGTACAAGTTTTTATTT
The DNA here is from genome assembly GCF_024256425.1 of Clarias gariepinus. Lineage (NCBI taxonomy): Eukaryota > Metazoa > Chordata > Actinopteri > Siluriformes > Clariidae > Clarias > Clarias gariepinus. The sequence goes on along the minus strand of NC_071123.1, from coordinate 7,214,954 downwards.
ATAACTTGCAATTTACAATTACTTGCTTTTCCTGGGAATCAAACCCATGACCTTGGCATTGGTAGCACCATGCTCTACTGTTTGAGCTAGATAAACTGTAGATGGTCATCACTAAGCAGGAAATGTCCACCCCTTCATCTACCTTTATCTTGTAGTGAATTTAACATTTTAAATTGTATAATTAATAAGAAAACAATGCTTTACCAGGCAATCATCAGAGATCCTCTTCAGATTCACGTCTCATCTCTACGCTTTGTTTCTGTGAAAATATTTACATTGTATCATTACATAATCTTTTATTAGTACAACTACATTTAGTAATTTCTTCATCTTTTGTAAGTTTGCCTTTATCCAAAGCAAATTACAAAAGAGAAAGGCATCAAGCATGCCAAGCAGTGCTACTAACACAAAGTTTCTGACATTGTTAGAAAAATACAAGATAGAATAGTGAGGGATTAAGGAAAAAGTGAGAAGCATGAATCATATGTGGAAAGATGAAGCATGAAACCTAGATGAACCCTAGATGAACCCTAACCCTAGCGAAGGTCTTATAAATTACATGATTGCATCTTAGTGAAGGTAAGATGCTGGGTCAATTTGATATATTTTTTTTAAGTTTATTTAGTCAACAAAATAGCTCCCACACATTATACCACCACCACCAGTGATACAGGGTAGAATTAATCCATGCTTTCATGTTGTTTATGCCAATTCTGACCCTTCAATCTGTTACAGCATAAAACAAAACTCATTAAACTGGACAATCATCTCTTGTCCAATTTCGGTTTTCTGTCCTTAGCTGACAGAAGTAACAACTGATATGATCTTTTGCTGTTGTAGCCCATCTGCTTCAAGGTTATGTGTTGTGCATTCAGATGTTATTTAAGTTACTGTTGCCTTTCTATCAGCTCAAAGTGGTTCTGGCCATTTTCCACTAAGCCATGGCTTAACATTGCATTTTTTTGCCCAGAGAACTGCAGATTTTTTTCTTTTTTTTCAGACTATTCTATGTAAGCCCTAATGCTGGTTGTGCATGAAAATCCCAGTTCATCAGCAGTTTCAGAGATACCTCAGACTAGCCCATTTAGCACCACCAACCATGTCATGTTCAAAGTCACTTAAATCACCCTTTTTCTTCCATTCTGGTGCATGCATTGAACTTCAGCAGATCGTCTTGACCATGTCTACATGCTGTAATGCATCCTGTTGCTGCCATGTAAAAGACTGATAAGATACTTTTGTTCAACTGCTTGTTAACAAGAATATCTAATGAAATGATACTGAGGGTATGTAAGTGAGCTACAGTATGGCCAATTCATAGCTGTGCACATTCAGTATAACCACTCTCTTACTTGTGCAATATTGATAAAATATTGCCAAATTTTCATGAACACCAGATTATCACATCCATATGGGGTTATTTGCCAAAATATACTTTTTTTTTTGCCTAAAGTGAAAAGAAGCCCAAACAAGTTGTGGCATAATGGCCTGGTTGTGCAAAAGGCAAGATTTGTGAAGACAAGAACTCGAGTTGTGGCCTGCACAGAGCCCATAGCTCAATCCTTTTTTATTAGTTTGGGGATGAATTGCAATGCTGAGTGCATACTACAGTCGTGGCCAAAGGTTTTGAGAATGAACACAAAGTTTGCTGCTAAACTGCTTTTAGATCTTTGTTTCAGTTGTTTCTGTGATGTACTGAAATATGATTACAAGCACTTCATACGTTTCAAAGGCTTTTATCAACAATTACAGTACATGACATTTATGCCAAGAGTCAGTATTTGCAGTGTTGGCCCTTCTTTTTCAGGACCTCTGCAATTCGATTGGGCATACTCTCAATCAACTTCTGGGCCACACAGGACTGATGGTAGCGCTCACCTTTTCTTCTCTGGACAAGCCTTTTTCCACATGCCCCAAACAATCGGAAAGAAGCTTCATCGAAGAATATAACAAGCTCTGCACTGGTGGCACTCCGATCCCGCAGCTGAATCCTCTTAGAAGACGATCCTGGCGCTTGCTGGACTTTCTTGGACACCCCGAAGCCTTCTTAACAAGAACTGAACCACTTTCCTTGAAGTTCTTGATGATCCTATAAATTGTTGATTTAGGTGCAATCTTAGTAGCCACAATATCCTTGCCTGTGAAGCCATTTTTATGCAACGCAATAATGGCTGCACGCCTTTCTTTGCAGGTCACCATGGTTAACAATGGAAGAACAATGATTTCAAGCATCACCCTCCTTTTAACATGTCAAGTCTGCCATTCTAACCCAATCAGCCTGACATAATGATCTCCAGCCTTGTGCTCGTCAACATTTTCACCTGAGTTAACAAGACGATTACTGAAATGATCTCAGCAGGTCCTTTAATGACAGCAATGGAATGCAGTGGAAAGGTTTTTTTGGGATTAAGTTAATTTTCATGGCAAAGAAGGACTATGCAATTCATCTGATCACTCTTCATAAAATTCTGGAGTATATGCAAATTGCTATTATAAAAACTTAAGCAGCAACCTTTCCAATTTCCAACATTTATGTAATTCTCAAAACTTTTGGCCACGACTGTACACTTTTTACAACTTTACAATTTTATTTCCTGACAACTTTTCTGTGAAGAGTGTAAAGTATGCATATACTTTCATTTCCTTCTTTTGTTCAGAATGTTATCAGCGGGTTGGAAAAAGAAAACTAACAATATGTTGTTCACAGGTCATTCAACAGGGCGAAACTGAAACCTGAGAATAAGTTGATCAGCAGATCATCCAGAGACTTGACTTGAAAACTGAGACTGAGCTTGGTGGGAAAAACAATACTACCTGCATGTTATTCGCAGCAACAGTGAGATGAAAAGCATTTGTTGCAGAATTAAAAAAAAAGATTAGCATAAGCATAACCGCCCACAGGGTACAAGTGGTTGTATTGTTGTAGCTCTAACTGGTTTCCATATTAGTCATTGGTTTACATACTGAAAACAGACTTGAAATGTACAGCAAATACATAACAAAAGACATAAATCCAACTTGGTACAATGGTCAGCAGAAGCTCAATATATATATATATATATTTTTTTTTTTATAAAATACTATACTTTACATTTGTATTAGCCTGTGCAGGTCTATGTAGCAGGTAATGTTTGCAAGTATTGTTTATGTGAAATGATTAATCTTAGACCAGAAAGCAAAGGCTTTGTTTTGAAGTGTGACATTAAAACCTGGCTTTAATATGATTTATAGAAAAGTAAAAAAATATATATACATATTATACCACAGTTTTCTGTTCTGTGTCCACATAGGTTTCCTAAAGAGTCGCTAGTTTCCTTTAACTTCCCAAAAGCATGCTAATAAGTGGAAAAGATATGTGTATCTGGATGTCTTGTGACAGACATCTATAGAGTTTTCAATTTTCAATTCCAGACCTGTATACTATATACACAGTGGGGGAAATAAGTATTTGATCCCCTACAGATTTTCTAAGTTTGCCCACTTACAAAGAAATGAAAAAAAAAATTATGGTAAAGAAAAGACAGAACATCAAACAAAAATCCAGAAAAAGCACATGATACAAATGTTATGAATTAAGTTGCATTTTAATGAGGGGAAATAAGTATTTGATCCCCTACCAACCAACAATAATTTTGCCTCTCAAAGACTGGTTATGTGCTCTTGTGGTAAACATATTAATTTAAGAAGGTGCTCCTAACAACAATGTGGTATGTGTATAAAAGCCACCTGTCAACAAAATCTCTATCTTCCATTCAAACCTCACTACCATCGGCAAGACCAAAGAGACTCTTCTCCAAAGAGCTGTCAAAGCAAGTCAGGAACAAGATTTTAGACCTGCACAAGGCTAGAATGGGCTACAAGACCATCAGCTAGAAGCTTGGTGAGAAGGAGGAAGAAAAAGGAGAATGGAAGAAATACAAAGTAACCATTAATGGCCCTATATGCAAGATTTTACCTCATGGAGTAAAAATAATCATGAGAAAAATGAGGGACCAGCCCAGGACTACATGGGAGGAGCTTGTAAATGATTTCAAGGCAGTTGGGAGCACAGTCACCAAACATACTATTGGTAACACAATACACCTGCATGGATTGAAATCCTTCAGCGCAGCAAGGCTTCCTCTCCTCAATAAGACACATGTACAGACCCGTCTGAGGTTTGCCAATAAACAGAGAAAGATTAGGATGAACTGCTGTGGTCAGATGAGACCAAAATTGGGCTCTTTGTCATCAACTCGACTTGCTGTTTTCGGAGGAAGAAAAATGCTGACTATGACACTAAGAACATCACAGTCCCTACAGTCAAGCACGGAGGTGGAAACATTATGCTTTGGGGCTGTTTCATTGCTAAAGGTTCAGATTGACTTGCTGCACTGAGGGGCCAATGGATGAGGCCATGTGTTGTAAAATTTTGGATGAGAACCTCCTGAAGATGGGTTGTGGATGGGTCTTCCAGCATGAAAATGACCCCAAACATACTGCCAAGGCAACTAAGGAGTGGCTCAAGAATAACCACATTAAGGTCATGGAGTGGTCTGGGCTGACTTCAGGCCTTAATCCAATAGAGAATTCACAGAGAGAGCTGTAACTTCGAGTTGCCAAGCAACACACAAGAAACCTTAAACATTTAGAAAAAATCTGTAAAGAAGAATGGATCAAAATGCATCCCAAGATGTGTGCAAATCTGGTAAACAATTAAAAGAAACGTCTTTCCACTGTGCTTTCCAGCAAGGGTTTCTCAACCAAGTGCTAAGTCATGTTTTGATTGAGGATCAAATAATCATTTCCCTCATTAAAATGCAACTTAATTCATAACATTTGTATCATATGCTTTTTCTGGATTTTTGGTTGAAATTCTGTCTCAATCCTTTACCATAAACCTATGATAAAAATCATATCCCATATGACCCTTCATTTCTTTGTAAGTGGCCAAACTTAGAACATCTTTAGAGAATTAAATACTTATTTCCCCCACTGTATATATAGTATACGGCTCTGGAATTGCAAATTTATAACTCTATAGATGTCTGTCACAAGACACCCAGACACGTATTTATTCATAGATAAAAATACACATATCTTTTCCACTTTGCACTAGCATGCAGGGTATAATATAATTTTTTTTTTTTTTTTTACCTATAAATCATATCAAAACCAGGTTTTAATGTCACACTTCAAAACAAAGCCTTTGCTTTTTGGTCTAGGATTAATCATTTCACAGTAACAATACTTGCAAACATTACCTGCTACTGTACATAGAACTGCACAGGCTAAGAAATGTACAGTAAAGTATAGTATTTTATAAAATAAAAATATTATATATATATATATATATAATATGTTTCGACTATAAAAAGCTTCTGCTGACCATTGTACCAAGTTGCACATTCCAAGTCTGTTTTCGGAATGTAAACCGATGACTAATATGGAAACAAGTTAGAGCTACAGCAATACAACCACTTGTACCCTGTGGGCGGTTATGCTCATGCAAATTTTTCTAAATTAAATTTTTTTAAATAAATACTTATTTCCCCCACTGTATATATATATATATATATATATATATACTGCTGTTGTATATATACTGCTGTAACAACTGCTGTTTTTGTAGCCCATCCGTCTCAAGGTTGTGGCTTCACAAATGCTTTGCTGCATACCTCGGTTGTAACGAGTGGTTATTTTAGTCAAAGTTGCTCTTTTATCAGCTTGAATCAGTCGGCCCATTCTCCTCTGACCTCTAGCATCAACAAGGCGTTTTCGCCCACTTGGCTGCCGCATACTGGATGTTTTTCCCTTTTCACACCATTCTTTGTAAACCCTAGAAGTCTTGGAAATAAAATGTTACGCAAGTTACGTCACCTGAAGAAGCTAACCTGGATTCGAAGGCATTGCCACCACACACAAACACAACAGCTGTGAATATTTTCCAGCTATCGCACAAACCTTGCTGTTCTTATGTACATGTGTTCTTGTGTGTTTTTGTTGGCTATTTTCAATACTTGAACTTGATGATTCAATGGATTTGATTCTTGTCTATGAAATCTTTTTCCGGATTTGGGTCTCTCTCCACAGTGGTGGGGTGTGGAACTTGGGGTTGTGTTTCTTCTGCCACACTTGTGTGCGTGTGTGTAACTAATTTCAAAATCCCACTGACATTTAAACAGCTGAAAGTTAATTCAGTAACAGTGTTTATTTTAAAAATGTTAACAATAATTACTTTTTCTATTAGTCATACCGGATTTCATAATGGCAAAAACACACAAATTTCTTGCAATTAAATGGCCAATTAAGCTACTGTGAATTCAAGCAGTACTAATATTAATTATAGGTTTTTACTTATATAACACATTCAGTGGGCCTCATTACAACATACAGTATGGAAACTACAGTAGTGATGTTACTGTGACACAGAGGCTCTGCAGCTTGTATCGTGCAGAAGGGGGCGTGTCCAAATAAAAGTCTTGCTTCGAGGCGTGTCGGTTCTCTGGGAGTCACATGACCAATGACAAACAAAGTCTTGCGTTTGCAGGAATCACGTAACTGAATCATTATATTGGGGATGTTTGTTCTTAAATTCCTAAGCCAAGATTTAGATTTTTTTTTTTTTGCATCTCACAATAAACTTTACATTTACTTAGTATATATGTATAGGAAAATGCACAAAAAAAAACTTTTATTTATATTGATGACCACAATGTATCTCAGTCTTTACTGTTTTTGTACAGTGGGGCAAAAAAGTATTTAGTCAGCCACCAATTGTGCAAGTTCTCCCACTTAAAAAGATGAAAGAGGCCTGTAATTTTCATCATAGGTATACCTCAACTATGAGAGACAAAATAAGACAAATTTTAAAAATCCCCCCCGTGTGGTTGTTATTTTTTTGCTCACAGTTCTTGTGATCATTTTGACTCCACAGGGTGAGATCTTGCATGAAGCCTCAGATCAAGGGAGATTATCATTGGTCTTGTATGTCATTTATTTTCTAATAATTGCTTCTACAGTTGATTTCTTCACACCAAGCTACTTACCTATTGCAGATTCCCAACCAGGTGCCGGTCTACAATTTTGTGTCTGATGTCCTTTGACAGCTCTTTGGTCTTGACCATAGTGGAGTTTGGAGTGTGACTGTTTGAGGTTGTCTTTTATACTGATAACAGGTGTCATTAATACAGGTAACAAGTGGAGGACAGAGGAGCCTCTTAAGTTACAGGTCTGTGAGAGCCAGAAATCTTGCTTATTTGTGGGTGACCAAATACTTATTTTTACAAAAGAACTTTACCAAGTAATTCATTAAAAATCCTACAATGTGATTTTCTGGATTTTTTTTTTTCTTATTTTGTCTCTCATTGTTGAGGTTTACCCATGATGAAAATTACAGGCCTCTCTCTTTTTTTTAAGTGGGAGAACTTGCACAATTGGTGGCTGAAGACTTTCTTTGCCCCACTGCATATAGCTATTGGATTTATATGTTCTGTTCAAACATACCTACAGTGGCTTATATTCATAATTTAAAAGGGTGGGGGGGGACTTTTAGGCTATTGGTTTTTCATTCCCTTTCTATTCTAGATTTAATTTTTAAAGATGTGATTATGTGCATAAACATTTCCTCCAACAGTGGATCTACAAATACAGCTGACAACTTAATGAATGCATCACAGTACTTGCAGCTGCATGTCCATATTAATTGTGCTGCTTGCAGTGTTAAAATCTAGTTGCTACACAGAATTGTGTCCATTAGATAGCAGTACAATAAGCCCTTAAACAAAGATTATTGAAATGAACCTTTTGATGAAGAGGCTTCACCTCACCATTACTTAGAGAAACTACATTACAGAGCTAAATTTAAAAAACAAACCAGTAAAGGGAATTAGAGCGCATTAAAAGACCAGCTTTTACAGAATTTATGCCAAAATGTATTAACAGAATGAATCCATAGGCTTTTGCAGCAAAAACACCATCTAACAACTTTAGCAATAGGGATTACCTGACTCGGATGCACTGCACAGAATTAATGCTATATAAAATGCCGTAATTACTTGAATGTTTGTTTGAATGTAATAAACCTTTTACGCTTGCTCAAGCAAACAGGAGCTTTCAACAGACGAAAAGTCAACATTTAGAAGCTGTGGACTACTTTTAATCAGGATATTGACTAAACACACCTTTCTGCCAATATTAAGAAATAATTAACCTTTACTTTTAAAGCATAAAGATAAGACAATCTCTGCAAACCACTTTATTGCCACTTTAGTGACAGAAAACATGACAAAGTTTTAATGCTTAAAATTTCTATGCTTTATTTTTAAATTTAACAGCTTAAATGTGTGAATATGACTGGTAATGAGCTTGCAGGACCTTGAAACTGCAATAACATGAAACCTATGACATCAGGCTTTTTACTGTCCGCCCCTCAGGCGCAGCACCAGGTGGAGGGTGGACTCCTTCTGGATGTTGTAGTCGGACAGGGTGCGACCATCTTCCAGCTGCTTGCCAGCAAAGATCAGCCTCTGCTGGTCTGGGGGAATGCCTTCTTTGTCTTGGATCTTTGCCTTGACATTTTCAATGGTGTCACTTGGCTCAACCTCGAGGGTGATGGTCTTGCCAGTCAGAGTCTTCACGAAGATCTGCATGCCGCCCCTCAGGCGCAGCACCAGGTGGAGGGTGGACTCCTTCTGGATGTTGTAGTCGGACAGGGTGCGGCCATCTTCCAGCTGCTTGCCAGCAAAGATCAGCCTCTGCTGGTCTGGGGGAATGCCTTCTTTGTCTTGGATCTTTGCCTTGACATTTTCAATGGTGTCACTTGGCTCAACCTCGAGGGTGATGGTCTTGCCAGTCAGAGTTTTCACGAAGATCTGCATGCCGCCCCTCAGACGCAGCACCAGGTGGAGGGTGGACTCCTTCTGGATGTTGTAGTCGGACAGGGTGCGACCATCTTCCAGCTGCTTGCCAGCAAAGATCAGCCTCTGCTGGTCTGGGGGAATGCCTTCTTTGTCCTGGATCTTAGCCTTGACATTTTCAATGGTGTCGCTTGGCTCAACCTCGAGGGTGATGGTCTTGCCCGTGAGGGTCTTCACGAAAATCTGCATCCCACCGCGCAGCCGCAACACCAGGTGCAGCGTCGACTCCTTCTGGATGTTGTAGTCAGACAGCGTCCGCCCGTCCTCCAGCTGCTTGCCCGCAAAGATGAGCCGCTGCTGGTCTGGGGGAATGCCTTCTTTGTCCTGGATCTTAGCCTTGACATTTTCAATGGTGTCGCTTGGCTCAACCTCGAGGGTGATGGTCTTGCCAGTCAGAGTCTTCACGAAGATCTGCATGCCGCCCCTCAGACGCAGCACCAGGTGGAGGGTGGACTCCTTCTGGATATTGTAATCAGACAGGGTGCGGCCATCTTCCAGCTGCTTGCCAGCAAAGATCAGCCTCTGCTGATCTGGGGGAATGCCTTCTTTGTCCTGGATCTTAGCCTTGACATTTTCAATGGTGTCGCTTGGCTCAACCTCGAGGGTGATGGTCTTGCCAGTCAGAGTCTTCACGAAGATCTGCATGCCGCCCCTCAGACGCAGCACCAGGTGGAGGGTGGACTCCTTCTGGATATTGTAATCGGACAGGGTGCGGCCATCTTCCAGCTGCTTGCCAGCAAAGATCAGCCTCTGCTGGTCTGGGGGAATGCCTTCTTTGTCCTGGATCTTAGCCTTGACATTTTCAATGGTGTCACTTGGCTCAACCTCGAGGGTGATTGTCTTGCCAGTCAGAGTCTTCACAAAGATCTGCATGCCGCCCCTCAGACGCAGCACCAGGTGGAGGGTGGACTCCTTCTGGATATTGTAATCGGACAGGGTGCGGCCATCTTCCAGCTGCTTGCCAGCAAAGATCAGCCTCTGCTGGTCTGGGGGAATGCCTTCTTTGTCCTGGATCTTAGCCTTGACATTTTCAATGGTGTCGCTTGGCTCAACCTCAAGGGTAATGGTCTTGCCAGTGAGAGTCTTGACGAAGATCTGCATGGTTATGTATCTATAGACAGAAAAACAATAATTCAAGTCACTTTAATAAAATATCAACATAGAATTTCAGTGATCATAAAAAAAATACAGAAAAATCTATTCAATAAACACATTTTCACATACCAATTATTAAATACACATCAACTTATTTTAACTTGAGCAGCAGATCCAAATATAAATATAAGAGGAAGACGTTAAGCATATGTGGACAGAAGAGGAGCGCGTCTTTAAAATGGCAGTTTAATTCCCTCAGTCGCCATTTCAGAACATCCGGGTACTTGGGCCGAGAAGCAAAAACGATTCAACAAAAAAAACAGTCCGCGACGAACGAAGAAAAAACTAGCATTTAAGAGACCTTAAATTATTCCATTTGCTTTCAACAATAACAATACGCTTTTACCACTTTAGTAGAACAAAACGAAATAATTATATTAAATAATACGTTAATTAACTTTGACCTGAGTCAAGCTATTGCATCACGAACAAACCAACGCTTTAGCACTTTAAGCACATCATTTTACCCTTATTTTTACTAAAATAATCAATTTACGATTAAAAAAATAAGAATAATAACTTACCGAAAGACGAGCTATTTATTTTTGGTCGACTAAAAGTTGAATTAAGATCTCAACGTTTCCTCTTCCTCTAGTCCGGATGAAACTGCGGCAGACCGTGCTGGCAGTGGTGTCTATATAGACTCGATGCGTCATGCGACTAGATACGTCCGCACTAGAAACTAGTCTCTGTTTTATTGGCAAAAACAGGAACATTTTATTATTACTAGCTTTAAAAATATATTTAAGATAATACGTATTTATGAAAATATTTGTTAGAAATGTTTAATTAAACCTAATTACACTTAAGCGTCTGATAACGCGGAGTAATACAAGTTGAAAACAGAAAGATCTAGAACGTACCCGATACCCTCCCAGACTTTGAGAATGGTGATTGGTCGGTTGGCTTGTTTTCTCCAAAGTCATTGGACAATCAAATGAATTAACCGTTGCTAGGGCAGAAACTGCAGTGAACCCATAACACCCTGCTGTAATGCCAAAGGGCAAATATGGCGAAATATGCAAACAACTAGAACAGCGTGTGATTTGATTTCAGTGATAAATTAGCTAATTGAAAAAAAAAATCACTAATGCTCTCATTCGTTGCATTTCATTTACATTTTCCTTTACCGGTACTGAAGTGTTTCATAGTGAAAATAAGACATAGTGTTATATAAAAAATCTTTTTTATTATTCATTTAAAATGTATTTATATACATACAGTATATAAGGTTTAATCAGAATAGTACAGCCTAAAATCATGTCAGTGCTTTTCTCTAAATATGGCTTGGTGTTTACTTTGACTAAATAGGCCAGACCCCAAGACAGTAATAAACAGATTGGTCTACTTGCTCAAAACAAGTGACCTAAATCTTTGACTAAAATTATAATTATTTACAAATTGAATTGAATATGATTATTTTGCTGTGTAAGATTGTAATCATTATAAATCCAAGGTTGTGGCCGCGTGTCTTGACCTAACATGATACCAGTTCATCATGTACTAGACAAACCTGTTCTGAGGTTTCTTTGTTTTTTCCTGGTGTTTTTCTCACGTTACTGCGTTGCAGCTGATCAATCACACTTTAGAGCCCAGTTTTGGAGAATACTGAATACAAATCATACAAACATGACTGAATACTGAAATTTGTACTGCTTCACACTAAGTGGATTGTGGTGTAATTGAAGGGGCAGGTTATTATGCTTTTAACTGGACATCACATTGCTTGAATGGGGTTGGATATTGTGATACTATACTATTAATGGACAGTAGCTGAAAAATATAGTTTCATGACAACCCTATTTAAACAAATTGTTATAAGATTGTACATTTCAAGATTTATATATAAGATATATTTCATATAATGTACCATGAACTGGGTGTTTACCCTGTGTATGTATATTTGTTCTTAAAGGCACTCCACAACCTGTTTATCAGCATTTTCTATAATTAAAAATCCATGACAGCAGCAAACATTCACAGGATAAACAGACCTTTGGGCTAGTTAAAAGTATGAATTGGAATGCAGTGGTGGCCGGTGCAAAGTTTTTTGGGGGGGAGGGGGGCACAAACAAACTTAAAAGTAAACTTTTAATAATCGCCTGTAAATAGCCTTAAGAAGTGCTGAAAAAGTACAAAGTGTAAGATCGGCCACGATCACCTGACTGCTGCTTAATCAGAAGATCAGGTCGATCTGGTCCAAGCTCTTTAACCTTTTTCTTTCTTTATCCAATCGCCTTGCGAAGGAATATTTTAGCAAAGAAATTACAGAATTTTCTCTCATATTTAGCTGGCTTCCACATCATTCACTATTCAATACATTAACTAACAATCTGGTGACTGTTAATAAGACTCGTTGTAAATGGTCCAATCAAATGAGCCCAAATGTTTAAAAACAATATTGATTCGATAAGAACAAAAGTGGGAGGGTTCGGAGGGTTCACATGCTTTTCAAAAATTTAAGTGCCTTCATAGACACTGGTTTGTTTGGCGCGTACATGAACACAGATGAATGTAATGCAGTTTAGATTTTCTTTATGGGAAATATATTATATTAATATATATAGTGGAATATTATGACTAAAATGATTTTATTTTATTATTTAAATAAATAATTATTATGTTAAATAATTATATGCAAAAGTAGCATTCTTCTCTGCCTAACTTTAAGGGGGTTCTTTAAACAATCACTAGCCAATAATAATTACGAAAGGGGTAAGCAACTGGCAAAAGAGGGAAACGAAAATATAGACGAGGATTCTGGAGAAAGCTGAGTGGGAGATATTTTAAGCAAATATAGAGATAATATATAAGGAAGAGTCATTAGAAAGTAACAGAAGTAAAAGAGCTGAACATCAAAATAATTAAAAATATCAACCAAACAGTGGTGAGTGATCCCTAAAAAGGGAAATGTGTATCTTGGTGAAACCAAGATTAATATAAGAGAGCCCAAGCATTATTTAGTAACAACATATAGGGAGACACAATCGGGAGAGAAGCAAATGTTTGGAGAATAATAAGAGAAATTAATAGTGACAAAAGTAAACAAAATGGAAGTGCTACAATATAATATCCAGATTACTATTAGCAACAAATAGAAAGCAGATATCTCAGCTTAGATATCTTATCCAAGGCAGTTGCAAAAATATACAGCTCAGGAAACAATCTTAATGAAATGAGACAGAAAATGGAAAACAAGAAGAAAGCAAAACGACAGAGAGGAGGATCTGGACTTTCTTTAACTCAATTTATGAGAAAGCAACTGTAGGGGCACGGCAAACAACACCAAGAAGATATATATGGTTTAAATTGTTACAAAATGCTTTTGAGTAAGACAGATAATGCACTACTAGAGATACTAAGACTCTTAGCTAAGACTCCTTAATCTGGTAAACAGATTACCACTATAGTGCCTGGGCTAAAACCAGGTAAAGAAGCAAACAGGGAAAACTATGGAAACATTAGTAATAAAACACCATCTCGAAATAAACAAATGTATATAACCTTACTAAAATGGATTCAGTAAAGGAAGACACAGAATCGATAGACTGCACAATATTAAATCTAGAATCAGACTTAAGAAAAGCACAAACAAATAAGGAAGCAGTAATTTCAGTAAAAAACTTTTTGGCGCATACAGTGTGAAAGAAGGTACAATAGTAGAAAGTAGGTCTTTCAGGTCTAATCAGGCTTGACAAATTAGGTATAGAGGGTTATATTGCAAAACTGAAATGCATGAAATGTCTGTTTTGAGTTTTCTCGATAATAGAACAATAGAAGTACAGTAAGAGTGGGTACAGATTACTCCAGATAGTATTTATGGCACTCTGCAGAGAAGTGTGTGCAGTTTAGCTCAGTACTACGCCCCATTATAATAAACAACACTGTTAAGTTTACCAAGCTTGCCGCAATTGTTAAGTTTTAAGATAAATTAAAAGAAGAATTATTTCTTGTTGGGTCCACTGCACCTTGACACACGGGCCCGAATCGGAGGAGAGACAAACACACACATGCATGATGTGTCTGAAGATTTCTGTTTATTGTTAGCAAAGAGAGCATTTTAAGCTTTTGACCAGGTGCCCTGTGTTACATACCCTTACACCTTTACAACAAAAGAACCAGTCATTAACATGTCATAGAGAGACCCGGAGACAGACGATCGGAAATGCATTCACATTTTCCAGTTAAACAAAAGAGTTCCAGCAGACACAAGCCATTTGCATGTTTATTCGTCTGGATACGAGTTTTAGGAAGTGTTACCACATATGGAGTCAGGCAGCGTAGTAATGGGATTGGTTTATTGGCATAGGATGGGAAAGTTCACATCATATTATAAAACCTTACAGACATACTTGAAACAGTAAAAACAACAACAACAAAAGGAAAATCACCATAAATAAATGACAGAGCATTGTGGGTCAGAGGCAGAAACACCTAGTACATGGATTCCAAGATGCAAAGGACAATCAACAAAGAATGCTTGAAACAACAGATTCAATCTGCATAGGCTTGCAAGGATAGAGTATACAGTACCAAAGCAAAAGGTTTAGGGCTAGATATTAGTTCTACAGTGACACTATATAGCACTCCTTCATGGAAATTATTAAAACCCAATATATTCCAAAAGAATAAACAACTCACATTCTAAACTGAATAATAGTAATAACAATAGGAAAAGAGAAACCAATAATATGCACAGATGTCTCAAAATATCTAGATAAAGGATGAATAGCATTCTATATTCCACAGGACAAGATAACAGGTAAGAGAACAATAAAAGGCCAACTACCAGTATGTACAGTTATCCTAATAGGCATACACATAGCACTTGAATGGGTGGAGAAGAATTATCAAGGAGAGGTGATAATAACATCACATAACAGGTCAGCCATCATCAGTCTAGAAACAGGACATTTATGTAGACATGTAGGACATACAACATCTTATTATCACATGATATTGGAATTATACTATTGTACAATCTCTTTTCCATAAGTACCAGAAAAAAAAGTCGATAATTTTAGGACAGTTAAGAATAGGGCACACACATAAGAAAATAGGCAAATAGGAAAATGTGAATATTGTGGGAGAAATGGGAGACAGTATCACATATACTGATAAACTTCAATAATGTGACCGGGATAGCCAGGATCTCAAAGGTACCATGCAAAAAGCTGGTACAGATAGAACAGTAGAAATTTAATAAGGATCTGGAAAATATATAGTAATTATAAGTATATAACTATTATACTGGTTTAGCAGATAAAATCCAAGAATTTTTGGTGGTCCATACTCCAGTCCAGCAGGTGGAAGTAATGCACCTACAGTGTTGTTGGGAGTTGTAGTCCACACCTTTAATGTTTTCAGGCTGCATGGCTGTTTGGGAAATTGAGTTCCTTGATGACAGACGCAGAAAATATGTGGCGATAGAGTAATTGGCATATATGTTGAGATATGTAGGTAAAATGTATGTTAAGATTTCCTAAAAGAATCGTATTATAACCTAGCCTTAATTGCATTATGTGCCTCTTTAAAATTTTCTATGTTTTGGTGAGAACTTGACAGTAAATTGAAGTCTTCGGCCAACCAAGGCACTGCTAAATTTTTTTGTTTTTCATATTTTAATTCATTGATGCTAACCACAACCCACCATTACCAAAATTATTATAATTATTGTTTAGTTCTTATAGTTATTCCCCGGTGACAGGTCACTTAAATCGATTGTGTTTTGTCCAAACATCATAAACAACAAGATTATAAATAATGTCAACTAGAGCTTTGTACTCTTAGAGTGTATGTTTAGGAATGGAACTTACTTTGCCTTGAATAAATAGACCAATTTTGGACTTTTATGTAAGTTTCCATGGAATTGATTTTACATTTTACCTGCTGTAGTATATATATAGTTTTGCAAAAAAATTAGTTTTGCATTTTTTGTTTTTTCGATTACAGAAACACTTATTGTGTTTTTACCGTCTAAGGTCACTAATATGTTCAATCAATCTGGGTGTTTTAACAACATGATTTTTTAAAGCCACATTCACATAAAACACTACTACGTATTTTATATTTTATCAAGTAAGTTAAAGTGTTTGTACACCTTCTCTACAAATAATATAACCCAAATAGTAATTAAAAAACTATACCATTTGTTTACGCGGTCTACCTTTTCTCCTCCATAGATCACTTGGGTTTCTTTTTTCTAAAGATCGATTGATTATTACATATGTTAAAATTCTTTAAAACAGGAGGCAGAAGACATTTATGTACAAGGCTGCCAGATTGCACTGACTTTTAAATATCATTTAAGGTGGGATATTCACCTAAGGTGGAAATATCTGAGAAATATCTGGCCAGGATAAAGGTTGCCAAATGTGGAAGGGATCTTTTCTTAACGTTTCACTCACTAAATAGATAGAGTCTATCTATTTGGAGTCTTACTAATCCCATAGTTTCACAAAAAATATTCAGTTGATAAAGTTACGAGTTCATTGTACTGACAGCGAATATCCCCTACATAGGCAGTACAATTAATATGGGCATGTAACTGATAAGTAATATTAATAATAATAAACTAATATAACATAAATATATAAGTAATATTGTATTCATCATTGACAGATCTGAGTTGTTTGTATCTTTTTTTAAATATACACTCTGCAAAAACAAATTGTAATTGTAAAGTTTCCAAGTAGAAAAGTCTTTTTGTTTCTTCTTTGGTTCATTTCTTTCATGAATTTTATATATATATTAGTACATATTTTTTCATGAAGTTTATATATCGTTTTGTTGTTATCACGTGACTCTCGGGCACACGACACAGACCTCGAAGCGATGCGTTGCTAGGAAACGCCCCTTCTGCGCGACGCGACACACGCTTCTGAGTCATGCGTAACAATACTAGTTTGCTGCAGTTATATCCGAAGCAGGAGGAGGATAAGCGGCGGCACGCAAGTCCGACTTACAAACACTCTAAAAATTTAGACTAGAGGTAAGGGATATTTTAAAAGAATTATAAATAATCAAAAATATTTTAATACAACTTAATTTAACTTAGTGGTGTACAGTACTACAGGGATGTAATGTTGTTGTGACAAAATGTATTTAAACTTTATTTTTTTTAACATTTTTATGATCACTAGTAAATGCAGCATTTGAATCTACTTTAAATGAATTTTTCAAATGTATTATTGTATAGAGTAAATCATGCAGATCTTTGTGAAGACCCTTAGTGGGAAGACCATCACCCCTGAGGTTGAGCCCAGTGATACCATTGAGAATGTCAAGGTCAAGATCCAGGAAAAAGAAGGCATTCCCCTAGCCCAGCAGAGGCTGATCTTTGCTGGCAAACAGCTGGAGAATGGTCACACGTTGTCTGACTACAACATCCAGAAAGAGTCCACCCTGCACCTGGTGCTGCGTCTGAGGGGCGGCATGCAGATCTTCGTGAAGACCCTGACTGGTAAGACCATCACCCTCGAGGTTGAGCCCAGCGACAACATTGAAAACATCAAGGCCAAGATCCAGGACAAAGAAGGGCTTCCCCCAGACCAGCAGAGGCTGATCTTTGCTGGCAAGCAGCTGGAAGATGGCCGCACCCTGTCCGATTACAACATCCAGAAGGAGTCCACCCTCCACCTGGTGCTGCGCCTGAGAGGCGGCATGCAGATCTTCGTGAAGACTCTCACTGGCAAGACCATCACCTTGGAGGTTGAGGCAAGCGACACCATTGAGAATGTCAAGGCCAAGATCCAGGACAAAGAAGGCATTCCCCCAGACCAGCAGAGGCTTATCTTTGCTGGCAAACAGCTGGAAGATGGTCGCACCTTGTCTGATTACAACATCCAGAAGGAATCCACCCTCCACCTGGTGCTGCGTCTGAGGGGTGGACAGTAAACAGTCTAATGCCTCAAATAATGTTTTTGTTTACCAAGCCTCGTATACAAAGTCATTTTACAAAGTCAAAAAGTTCTTGTAAGTAATTTTACTTAACCTGCAGATAAAGTTAAAAATAACATTATCTTGTTTTATTTTAAATGTAACAGGAGAAAAATAAAGCATTAAAGTTGAAGCATTGAAAGCTTTGTGGTGTTTGGAGTCATAACCAAATCTACAATATAAAAGTTGATGATGACATTGCCTACTGTCACCCCACAGCGTGAGTAGTTTATTATGACACAGAGTACTGTTACATCAGTCAAGGAATGTTTGTGACACGCCTGTGACGGAGCTATCTGCGCAAAACACCAACAATACCGGCCAACGAGGATTTCTGTTTTTATATACATTTCTAGAATTAAATTGTGTAATGCTTTAAAAATAAAGTCTAATAAAATAATTATTACATATCCTGATTATATGCATTTGCTGTTAACTGTATCTTGTGCATCCGAGTCATCGTTCACCAAAGAATGATGGCTGTCAGCAGGAACTGTATTATTTTAAGGTAAATCTATTCCTAAAGATGCTCTTGGCTACAAAAGTCTATAAATCAATAACAACAGTTGACTTCAGTGGAGAACAAATATTTTAATTTGGCTTCAAGACAGAATCATAAAAATCTGGTCCATTCTTGATGAAGCCAGTATGTTTGGAATTTAATATTTAGTGATAATGTTCTGTGCTATATGTTGTAATTAAAGCCACTGAATGCCTTATATAAGTGAAAACCTATAATCCATATTGAGTAGAAAATAAAAATAGAGGACAATAAAGAAAGTATTTAATGGGATTCTAAAGACTGATTGGACTTTTTAAAAAAAGGATTTAAAATGAAAGGTAGATGAGGGAGAACAAGACCAGAAGGTGGCAGTAATGTAACATAAAACACAAACACCAAGAAGACAAGAATATCAGAGGACTGTGCAACTTTCATTAGATAACCACATTTAGTCCAATTGACCATTCGGTTGCAGGAGCCTTACAATGTTTATATTATTACTAGGAAATCATATATGTCTATTCTAGTGAGAAATTTAAATTTTCTTATAATTTCAAAAGAAATGGAGACTTTTACTGACTTTATATAAGCTGTTTAATATCAGTGGGAAGTAAAAAAAAATCACAACCCGACAAAGTTCCTAACACATACCTATCAAGTAAAATCATGTATGTGTGATTGAACTATACTAGTAAGAATGCATTAACAGCACATACTGTGATATTTCTTTGTGCATTCTTGATTTATGTTTTTTATCAGAGGTATACCTCAACTATGAGAGACAAAATAATAAAAAAAAAAATCCAGAAAATCACAGTGTAGGATTTTTAAAGAATTTATTTGCATATTATGGTGGAAAATAGGTATTTGGTCAATAACAAAATTTAATCTCACTACTTTGTTCTATACCCTTTGTTGGCAGTGACGGAGGTCAAATGTTTTCTGTAAGTCTTCACAATGTTTTCACACACTGTTGCTGGTATTTTGGCCCATACCTCCATGTTTTGAGGCTGTCGCTGGGCAACACAGATTTTCAATTCCCTCCAAAGATTTTCTAAGGGGTTGAGATCTGGAGACTGGCTAGGCCATTACAGGACCTTGAAATGCTTTATGAAGCCACCCCTTCGTTGCCCATGCTGAAAGACCCAGCCACATTTCGTCTTCAATGCCCTTGCTGATGGAAGGAGGTTTTTACTCAAAATCTCACGTACATGACCCCATTCATTCTTTCCTTTACACGGATCAGTCGGTCTGGTCCCTTTGCAGAAAAACAGCCCCAAAGCATAATGTTTCCACCCCCATGCTTCACAGTACGTAAGGTGTTCTTTGGATGCAACTCAGCATTCTTTGTCCTCCAAACACAAAGTTCTATTTTGGTTTCATCTGACCATATGACATTCTCCCAATCCTCTTCTGGATCATCCAAATGCTCTCTAGCAAACTTCAGACGGGCCTGTCCCTGGCTTAAGCAGGGGGACAAGTCTGGCACTGCAGCATTTGAGTCCCTGGCGGCGCAGTGTGTTACTGATGGTAGCCTTTGTTACTTTGGTCCCAGCTCTCTGCAGGTCTTTCACTAGGTCCCACCATGTGGTTCTGGGATTTTTGCTCATAGTTGTTGTGATCATTTTCACTCCACAGGGTGAGATCTTGTGTGGAGCCCCAGATCGAGGGAAATTATCAGTGGTCTTGTATGTCTTCCATTTTCTAATAATCGCTTCCACAGTTGATTTCTCAACACCAAGCTCTTTACCTATTGCAGATTCAGTCTTCCCGCCTGGTGCCGGTCTACAATTTTGTTTCTGAGTGGAGTTTGGAGTGTGACTGTTTGAGGTTGTGGACAGGTTTCTTTTATACTGATAACAGATGCCATTAATACAGGTAACGAGTGGAGGACAGGGGAGCCTCTTAAAGAAGAATTTACAGGCCTGTGAGAGCCAAAAATTCAATTAAATTTTATTTGTATAGCGCTTTTAGCAATTTTTATCAAAAATCTTGTTTGTTGGTGACCAAATACTTATTTTCCACCATAATTTGCAAATAAATTCTTTACAAATCCTGAATTCTTATTTTGTCTCTTATATTTGAGGTATGATGAAAATTACAGGCCTCATCTTTTTAAGGGGAAGAACTTGCACAATGGTGGTTGACTGAAACTTTTTTTGCCCCACTGTACATACATACATACATACATACATACATACATACTGTACATACATACATACTGTACATACATAAGGGAACATTCATTTAGTTGTTAAATAAAGTGTATTTATTACAATAATTACAATAATGTGAGATTTCATATTGAATACTATTCTTGGATTTTTTTTTTATCACACACACCAATCACCCATACCATTACGACCACCCACCTAATAATGAACAGGTCCCTCTTTTGCCAGCAAAATAGCCCTGACCCATCCACTAGAACTGTGAAGTTGTTCCTTGGTATCTGGCATTAAGCCTCCCATAGCAATCCTATCATATTCTGCTGTTTAACAGCAGAACATTGCCCAAAGCATCACTCTGCCTCTGCATGGCATGTCTTCTTCTCCAGAAGATCTGATGTTTTGTAGTTACATTGACAAAGTTGTCTAGTCATTACAATTTGGC
The DNA here is from genome assembly GCF_024256425.1 of Clarias gariepinus. Taxonomy (NCBI): domain Eukaryota; kingdom Metazoa; phylum Chordata; class Actinopteri; order Siluriformes; family Clariidae; genus Clarias; species Clarias gariepinus. Next base: position 7,193,849 of record NC_071123.1, on the reverse strand, counting down.
CCATGTCAGTTCAAATCCTTTCACTCTGCTTTCAAGACATCAAATTCAGAAACAAAATGTTCACTTGCTGCCTAATACAGTACATCCCACCCACTTTAAGGTGCCATTGTAAAGAAATCACAAAAAATTGGTCTATACGTTAAATGCAGTGACAGGTGAAAGAAAATTCTAAATTTGCTGAAAAGTTATTTCTGGCTATGATAGGAAAGTGTCAGAATCTACCATGCATCGCAGCTTGATAGGGTGCTGTAGCCACAGACTGGTTAAGGGTTGAGTGGACAAGTGAATGTCCACAGAACAATGTGACCTGGTTTGTGGAAGGCTGCGTGCATGAGCCTCAGTTACCTGGGCAATACATAGCTCCAGGATGCATTCTGGGAAGAAGGCATGCTGGCGAAGACAATGTTAACATCTGCCTTAAAACTGTTTTCAAATCTTTTATATTTTGTTACTTTATTGCTGTAATGAAGTGTAATAAACACTTCAAAGCTCAATTATCCCTGGACTTTAAATACATTGAACATGACATACACTGTTTAAATGGAACATAGGCAACGGCTGTAACATTATTTAAACATCTCATTCTATCTCGCATGGAGTGTTTCGGTATACCTGGATACACTTTGTAAAAAAGTTGTGTCACTGTTATGTCATTTAAATCTTAATATTTGATAATACAAAAATCCACATGAACATGGAACTGAAATTTAGATACTTTATTTCACACATAAGTGATACTGATACATCATGATGATTATTTCCTTGGAAATAAGTGTGTTAGTGTGCAGCACAATGTGCAGCACAATGTGCAGCATACTACAGAATATGGAAAATAGGTGTATTCCAGGTGTGGCCTATACATCTGTATTAACTCAGACAGGGCCTACCAATCCTCATAATTATGTGGTGTCTCTGCTTTCAGAATCATTACATAGAGGGAGCTACAGTAGTGTCGCCTCTCCTTTATAATTTGACCCAAACAATTTTTTTTTAAAGGTCACATTTGTGTTATTACTTATTAGTATTATCATTTGGCTTCTTCTGAAGTCTTGGACATACTCCTGATCGTCTTGTGTTTCTGCATGCTCTCCTCCCACTTCTCACCACAAAACTCTTCAACTGTGACACTCGTTACAGTTCCAGGGTCCAGGCAATGTGGAGCTACACCTAGAATTAAAGCAGGACAGGTTTATACAGTACATATACATCAAGTCATTAATATAGTATTGCATTATACAAATCTTAATATGTTATATCTTAATATTACAAATGCTAAATATGTTGGTCACAAGGCTCTCTATCAAAAACTGGCTAATCTTTTTAATCACGGTTTACAACATTACAATTTACACCAAAGCTCTTAATTAAGATCGTGCTCTTTATTAAGAATTTATTTAGCATTTCTTTTACTAAGTAGTCTCGAGTGTCATACAAATCAGTGCATTAGTACAATATTAACATATCTGTAAAATGATTAAATGTATGACTTGTCTTCTGTGATCATCAATAAAACATTTTATGATATGCTGTATGACATATGCTAAAAAATAATATTTAAATATGCACAAACACTTTTTTTCGTACTAATTTGCTTTTACAATAATTGAGTTTCATCGTACTCAAAATAATCTGAATTTTAGCTGATTTTAATATGAATTTAGATACTCTATGATATTATCATGTGCCATTTTGGCCCATCCCTACTCACTCACTTACACTCATCGTCTACAGTATACTGCTTTATCCTGTATACAGATTTGCAGGGGCATGGAGCCTATTCCAGAAGACTTTGGGCATGAAGCGGGGTACCCTCTGGATGGGGTGCCAATCCATCGCAGGGCACACTGCATACACAGGCACTCGCACACAACAGGGAATTTAGGACTGCCAATTAACCTAATCTGCATATCTTTAGACTAGGGGAGGAAACACACACACACACACACACACAAAGACCCTGAGGCGGGAATCAAACCTGGACCCTGGCAGTGCAAGGCGACAGTGCTAGCCACAAAGCCACTAAATGGTGTGTTATTTGTATTTGTTCTGTGACCTACCAAAGCCATCAGGATTCGATCGGGGTGTGTAGAAACTTTGCACACCACATATCTTGCAAAACGTGTGCTGGGCTGCGTGTGTATTGAACGTGTATGTGGTTATGTTCTCTGAACCCTGAAACACATGAGTCAAGCGGTCAATAAGGTTTTGCATTACTGAAGGAAAAACATGTGTTTAGCAAGACTTTAATGCAAGATATGAACTTACAAACATTACAAGAAATCAAACTCAAATTATTATTCGTCACATACACAACCATACACAATATGGTATACAGTGGAATGCTTACACGACAGTTTGTGATCTAAAAAAGGAAATAAGATGGCAAAGGCAAATGCCAATAGAAAAGAATGTAAAATATAAATTTTACAATGTTTAGTAATTTTGCTACAATAAAATAAAGTATAAAAATGTCAAAAAGTATGAACTGTATAAATGAACCATATAACATATATGGAACGTGTGCAATGTGCAAACAGAATACCGCTGATACTGTACCTATGCACTTAGCACCAGTAAGGTATAAGGGCCAAGAAAAAGCTCAAGAACGAAGCACCCGGTGTGATTGGGAGACAGAGAGTGGCACGGCATCAGTTAAGTGTGTGCTCTCGGGTGAAGTAAAAAGTAATAAAAACAATAGAAATCACACATAAGCCTTAATGAGGGTCCAATGAGGGCAAGAACTTTAATTTTTAGTTCCCAGAGCGCCTTTGGTCTTGTATGAGACGGTGGAACTCTCTTTATTTTGTGTTTTCAGTTTTCCTTAAGTTTTTAATTAATAATCCAATGCTATCTCCAAACTGGAGGGTCTTTCCATGTGTGCCAGATAAAAGGTGTAGATTAGTGAATCAAGCTTTTCCAAAGGATTTTTTTCATCAGAGTTTTCCTCCATTTTGTCAGTTACCAGGGCAATAATCTTTAGAATATTTTTCATCAGATTATTATCATAAATTCAAGAAAATATATTAAATTAAAGCCAATGCTTACTGTACAGTATTTATAATTTCTACTGAATATAAATATATAGCCATTTTACTTTTAATTCTGTCACCTGGTGACATGATCATAATTTTAACAGATCATAAACACTTACTCACTCTCTCTAAGCTTTTTTTTTCAAACCTGCATTTTTTTTTTTTTTACATTTAACAAGTTAAAGTTAGTAAAGTTGTGTAGACTCAAAGCAAAGGATTGTATAATGTATACACTATAGAGACATAATAAGAGCAATATACTTGTCTTTTATTTCATTTCCAACATAAATTAGCTACATTTAGACAAACATGAATCAAGGAACAAAACAAGTCAATCTGTCCAGTCCAACTGTCAAACCTAAATAATAATAATAATAATAATAATAATAATAATAATAATATTATTATTATTATTATTATTAATAATAATAATAATAATAATAATAATAAAATACAGTAGTAGTAAAATATCTTTAATATATTATTTTATAGTGATAGAATAACTCCAATAACATCTATATATTTAATACCAGCACAATTTATGTTTCTTTCTTTTTTCTTTCTCATTTGTATTTGTTAATGTGTCCATTTTTCAACACAGGTATATAATTTTAGATACAAAAAATTTAGATTTAAAAATCTGAATTTAGATAGATAGCCAATTTAGATTTAAAAATGTTTTACCATGTATCACAAATTTCTGATTCTTGATTTTACATGTTGAAATCATACCTGAAGCAAAGTAAAGTGGGCCTTGGGAACAATAAAGTGGCGGTTCTGTTTCTTGGTACAAATGCTGCAACTGAACAAAAAGAGGCATTGTTATTCATTTAACACCGGCTTACCTGCAAATGCATGAAAAAGGAAATTCGCAAAGCGAAATACTAAGTGATAGCACACTTCTTCCAGCCTTAGTAAAAAAATGTGAATCATTTGCACCTCTTGAATACGACCAAAAAAAAAGCTCATACTTGCAATCAAAAACATGCAAATCCGCAGCATTCCACACCTCAAAACGGACAGCACCACAGTGGCAGCCACCCGTGTGCCTCACCAGACCCTCTACATTCCTGGAAAAGATGATTCAAAACTCATGTTAGATAGAAGACAGACTGTTCCAGCAACATAACCATTGCACACTCTACATGACCCTTAATGTCCAACAAGCCCTAAGTTTAGTTAGATTTAACCAATAATATACTTCTACTGTAATCATAGAGCTTGCTTGGGGACCACAAACATACTTTTCTACACAATCTATTTATTATATGTAATAGTTATCTGTGCATAGACTCTCAGAAATAAACCAAGCTGTACATTTTCATGTCAATATGGTATCATCTGCTTTTTCTTTTTACACACTGAGTATATTTCTTATATATTAGGTAAATTGCATTCATATTTTCATGTAAAACATACTTTCTAAAGGTCCAATAGATGTAACCTTGATAATAATGCTCCTGTGACAAGGAAACATATGATTTAATACCTTTATTTATAAGAGCGGTTATATGTAGTTTTTATACAAAATTAGCCATGTACTGTACTATCCTAAAAGAACTGTATTATAAGCTTGGCCTAATTGTTATCAAGTGTATGGTCAAATTATTCATGCATTATGTGTCTCTTTAGAATTCTTTATATTTTAAAGAGAAGTTAAAAGTAAATTGAGGACTGTGTAATTTTTTATTTTTATTTAGATTCTTTGATGATAACCACTTTTATCAATTTTATTATATTTGATCATTATTCGTCAGGTGACAGTTCACTTGAATTGATTGAGTTTTGTCCTAACATCATAAACAAGGAGATCATAAATAATGTCAACTTGAACTTTGTACTTTAGAGTGTAAGTTCAAAGATAGAATCTGTCTTGGATTAATAGACCAAATATTTCCGTTTACATTTGTATAATGTTCCATGGAAATTTATATTAAAATAGATCCCTGGTTGTAGATTAATATATGTCATTTGAATAATCGCTGGAACATATTTTTAATCTTGTGGTCTGAATTGTGATTTTTGGGACCCTGGTCACTAATATGGTCACCCAATATAGTAACAGGTAAGTATAACACTACATTAATTCATCTTCTATACTCTTTATCCTGGATACAGGGTCGCAGGGGGCATAGAGCCTATCCCAGGAGACTTCGGGCACAAGGTGAGGTACACCTTAAATAAGGTGCCAATCCATCTCAGGGCACACACACTACTGGTAATTTGGGAACGCAAACTAAGCCAATCTGCATGTCTTTGGACTGTTGGACAAAACCCACCCAGCACAGGGAGAACATGCAAACTCCATGCACAAAGACCCGAGGCGGGATTCGACTGAAGATGCAGGGCAACAGTGCTAACCCCTGTGCCACTGTGCCTCTTATAACACTACATTTTGCATTTAATCATGTTACTGTACTTACAATGCTTGTACACCTTCTCTACAAATAACATATGACCAACGTTGTGATTAAAAGACTGTGAATTACCATCTGTTCACACAGCCTACCTTTTCTCTTCCATAGACCACTTGGGTTTCTTCTTTCTAACGAGTGATTGGTTATTACATACGATGAAATGGGGGGACTAGTGAAGTGAAGTTTCCTCGAAAGTTTCAGGAGCCATTTACAAAAGCTGTAACAGGTTGCCAGATTGCATACACAGACACAACACCCATAAAACATATTCATGCTCTTTAAATGCCTGTTTAAATGCCTACACAGGTTTTAATCACAATTTAATACATTTTGATGCATACATTTTATTATAAAACTATGGGTAACTATTTACTTCTTGCTAATCAGTATATTTCATATTTAATTTTTTTTTCCATTTTCCTATTATGTAATTTCATATATATTTTTTTCCCTATTGCTTCCCTTTGATAGTATTCTCACTCATTCTACCAGTTTGTCAGTTGTATCTGCTTAGCAAACAATGGCTAGATCATTTCTAGAAAGTTCTGAAAAAGGTAACATTTTTATTTGTAAACAGAAATCTTTTCATATGATTTGTTACTTTTTCAAATTGTTTTTAAAACATTGCCACCTTACACTTAGGGAGTCCATGGTTTGATTGTAAACTATAAATTGTTACACTTTGTCCAGGGGTTATCCAGTTTTCTTCCATCAGCCAAAACATGCCAATATGTAAACCAGCAAGTATAAATTTCACATATGTGTACAAAGAGAGGTTTATTTTTTTCCATGACTTTTCATTTATATAAGAAGATTTTTGGTGTTTAGTAATGGTCATTAGTATGCTGTATTATGATATGTTGTTATGTGGTTGACTTATTAATTATATACAAATATCATACACCTCAACAACTGGACCCTTTGATGAGAACTTCTAATGTATATAATTTGGATTCAAATTTAGATTTAAGTGAATGCAGCAGATATTCTTCCACTAAGGTTATGTGATGTGCATAACTAACAATGCTGTGATTTTGGTGTGTTTTAAAAAATCTCTTGAAATAAAAATGCATTTTAAGACTGTATACTTTTTACTGTATAAAGTAAAATCCTGATATAAAATGTATACAGTATACAGTAGATACATATAACTAACCTATGGCATATTATCAAATTTCTGTGATTAAATTAGACCATGGTGTCTAACAATCCACAAATCTAACAATCTGGCAACACAAAAGTATGACGGAAATCATGTGACCCAGCCTGCTGACGCGTCATTGGGTATAATTGTGCAAAGTTATCATTGTGCATTGTGCCATAATAAAAGAATCAAATGTGTGTTCCGATTGGCCTGAAGTACCCTGCGAAGTATACTGCACAGGGTGTTCAGCCATCTTAAGTTTGATTCCAAACCGCAGGGAGCGAAACCGCTCAGTACAAAGAGAACTGCGATCGGTATAGGGGACAACTGAACAACGGGTTTTCACTTCACCGGAAACGAGAATGAAAATTTTCCCATCAGTCATTGCGTCTCGCTGGAGCTCGAAAAGGGATTTATATATTTATAATCATTATTATCGAGAGCGACATAATATTAATATTACACAATAATATATTTTTTTTTAATTATATTAAGACATCCCTTACGGAAGCTTATTGCATTCACAAAAGAAAAAAAAATCACGGGACTTATGTCATAATTATGACTTAGTATCTCATAATTATGAGATATTATCTCATAATTATGAGATAATGATCTCGTAATTATGACTTAATATCTCATAATTATGAGATAATTATCTCATAATTATGACTTACTATCTCATAATTATGAGATAAGGGGAGGCAGTTTGTGAAAGGGGGCATTTTAGCGCATGACATCGGAAACGAAAGTTACTGCATCCTTTTGCTCGTAAACGAGGATCCAGAATTTTTAATAGGTGCCAGATGATTCTCTGAGATACCACAAAGCCAGCTTGGATGCATTTTAAATGGATGATTTTGTATCCATGAAGCATTTCATATTGGTTTTGTTACGTGGGGCGGTATGGAGAGCTGCACCACGAAATGTTATGATGTGTATAAGAGCCCTTACGCTGGGCTTTAGAGGGGATGAATGAAATAGGAGTTGTGAGAGTGCTTATGATACACACGGAAGGACCTTATCGTTTGGACATAGCGGGGGATTATTAATTAGGAACTTAAAAGGAAACAAAATTGAAACTGAAAACACAAAATGAACAGAGCCCCGCCGTCTACGCGAGAACGGACGGTGCTCGTGAAACTAAAAAAACGTTCGCCCTTACCTAAGATTTATAAGAGAGAGAGGGGGGTTTGTGTCTTTTTTTGTACTTTCATACTGTACTTAATCTGAGTGCGCGCGCTGGACTGATGCGTGCCGCTCCCTCTCTCTCTCTCATTCTCGCCGGCGTCTCAGACAGGGAGAGGCTGGGGCTTTGCCTCTGTCTCTAAGCAGCACACTTTTCTGTCTGTTTGTCTTTCTTTTCTGCGGACATGCCCGTTCAGAATATTGGTATTTATGCGTTGTTCTGCCCCTTGTAAGACCCGCATCGTTACAGGTTTAGCTGCTCCTGAATGAAGAGAGCCACTTCGAGAAGGACAGAATGTGCTTTTCTTCCTGAACAGTCATAAGCACTTTAGATACCTGTGAGTGTTGACATACTAATGATAATATCATCCAAATTACCTAATGACATTATTACCAGTATCATACCAGTATCAGGATCTCATAATTATGAGATAATAAGTCATAATTATGAGATATTATCTCATAATTATGAGATAATAAGTCAAAATTATGAGATATTATCTCATAATTATGAGATATTATCTCATAATTATGAGTTAGTAAGTCATAATTATGAGATATTAAGTCATAATTATGACATAAGTCCCGTGATTTTTTTTTTCTTTTGTGAATGCAATGAGCTTCTGTAATCCCTTGCATCACATAGATCATATGATCTGTAATAAATCTTCATACATCTTGTAAATTAATCAAATTATTGATTTACAAGTTATACACGTTTCAATAGTATATGTTTTATAATGGAAGTGACTACGCTGGTGACGTTTTTTAACTACTTTTTTTTGTTGTTACTATAGTACAAACAATTTGACAATAAGAATAATAGAAACAAAACAAGGCACAGAACAAATCCACAGTCCACAAATCAGTTACATTGTAGGATAGGATACCGCATGATCAGAAAAAATATTACCCAACAAAGAGGAAAGCCGAATTAATTATTGAACAATTAATACAATTGGAGGTAGAAAAAAGTGTGTGTGTGTGTGGGGGGGGGTGTTAGAGGGTCTATTTAATCTTCATTGATGATGTTGGGAATTTAAATATTAAGAAGCTTTATCCCAATTCTCTTACACGTGTGCTTTAGTGAAGCGTGAACGTCATATTCTTGGTCTCTTGTAAAAACAAAAAAAAAGAGATCTGGTCTTTAGTGTTTTACATTTGTGAATAAAATTTTTTCCAAGTAATAGCATGGCATTTACAAAAAAGTAAACTTTATTATCAGTTAGCAACATGCCAAATAAAATATAATTTTGCGTGAAAGGTGGAAGGGCACGTGTTTTAGTGATCAACCAATCATGCATATCATCCCAAAAAGCTGAAGAGAATACAGAAGAAAAATAAATGTTCAGATGTTTCTATATTATTATTGCAAATAATTTTACCTTCACAGACATTCTCTGTGCTGTTTGAACACTTTAATATTTTGTTTGTTCGTTGGATCTAGGACCACATATGAAAGTAACTCCTTAGATCTGAAAAAACTCAGAATTGTGTGTTCAGACAGCCATATAAAAAAAGTCAAATTTTATTTAAAAAAGAAAAAGATAGAGGATCCTAGAAAGTTCAAGTTCAAAAAGGTCAAGTAAAATTCAAGTCAAAGTTCAAGTAAAGTTCAAGTTTATTATTCTGACATAACCAAATGAATATAAAAAAAAACAGAATATATTTTAATAAATATGATATAATATAATATAATATAATATAATATAATAATCAATGTTCCTGTTTATATGTGCCTAAAACGGGGACTAGTTTTAAGTGCGGACGTATCTTGTCACGTGACACGTCAAGTGACGTCACTGTGGGATGTTTTTATATGTACACAGCAGGCGGCGCAGTTTGCTGCAGTTGTATCCAGACCAAGAGATGAGCAATAAAGCACTTGATTATCCAATTTAAGGGTAAGATTATTATTATTATTATTATTATTATTATCTCGAATAAAATATTTTAAAACAAGCAAGTTTTTTAAACAAAGCTTAATTTAAGGTCGTTTTTTATTCGTGATGAAGGCTAGTTTTTCTTTGTTTGAACCGTTTTTTGCTGAATCATTTCTGCTTTGAAAAAACACAGATGTATTGAACCATATAGTTTTATAGCTCAAATGATCCTGCTTTTGTTTTATTTGTATTTGGATTAAAAGCTTTAATTTGAAATCGGTTTACATGTTTAATAAATATGAATAAAAGTTTATGAATAAACTTTAACTTATGTATTTAAACTATTTAATTAATTTATATTTTATGATCACTAGTAAATTCAACATTAATACATTTTTTTTGTTCCATATGTCATGGCCAAAAGTTTTAAATGACACAAATATTAATTTTCATTAAGTCTCCTGCCTTAATGTTTATGATGCCAACTTGTCTATATCCCTGAATGTTATGAAGAGTCATCAGATATATTCTAATTAATTGGAAATTCCCTCTTCACCATGAAAATAAACTGAATCCAAAAACAAAACTTTTCCACTGCATTTCAGCCCTGCCACAAAGGAACCATCTGACATCATGTCAGTGATTCTCTCATTAACACAGTTGAGAGTGTTGACAGGGCTGGAGATCACTTTCTTGTGTGGATTAAGTTAGAATAACTGACTGGAATAATAAAAAAAATGGGTCGTGCTTGAAATCATTCTTCTTCCTCTGTTTATCATGGTTACCTGCAAGGAAACGCGTGCATCTATCATTGCCTTGCACAAAAAGGGATTCACAGGCAAGGATATTGCTGCTACTGAGATTGCACCTGAATCGACTATTTATCGGATCATCAAGAACTTTAAGGAGAGGGGTTCGATTGATGTGAAGAAGGCTTCAGGGCGCCCAAGAAAATCCAGCAAGAGACAGGACCGGCTTCTAAAGTTGATTCAGCTGCGGGATCAGGGCACCACCAGTGCAGAGCTTGCTCATGAATGGCAGCAGGCAGGTGTAAGTGCATCTGCACGCACAGTGAGGCGAAGACTTTTGGAGGATGGCTTGGTGTCAAGCGGGGCAGCAAGAAAGCCACTTCTCTCCAGGAAAAACATTAGGGACAGACTGATATTCTGCAAAAGATACAAGGATTGGACTGCTGAGGACTGGGGTAAAGTCATTTTCTCTGATGAATCCCCCTTCACTATAGTAAAGCATCCTGAGACTATTCATGTGTGGGGTTGCTTCTCAGCCAAGGGAGTAGGCTCATTTACAATTTTGCCTAAGAATACAGCCATAAATAAAGAAGGGTACAAAAACATTCTCCTAGAGCAACTTCTCCCAACCGTCCAAGAACAGTTTGGTGACAAACAATGCCTTTTTCAGCATGATGGAGCACCTTGCCATAAGGGAAGAGTGATGATTAAGTGGCTCAGGGAACAAAACATCAAAATTTTGGGTCCATGGCCAAAAAATTCCCCAGACCTTAATCCTATTGAAAACTTGTGGTCAATACTCAAGATGCAGATGGATAAACAAAAACCCACAAATGTTGACAAATTCCAAGCATTGATTATGCAGGAATGGTCTGCCATCAGTCAGGATGTGACCCAGAAGTTGATTGAGAGCATGCCAGGGCGTATTGCAGAGGTCTTGAAAAAGAAGGGTCAACTATGCAAATACTGACTCTTTGCATAAACTTAATGTAATTTTCAATAAAAGCATTTGACACTTATAAAATGCTTTTAATTACACTTCAGTATACCATAGTAACATTTGACAAAAAGATCCGAAAACACTAAAGCATCAGACTTGATCAGACATGAAAATTAATATTTGTGTCATTCTCCAAACTTTTGGCCATGGCTGTAAATAGATTAAACCATGCAGATCTTCGTAAAGACTCTCACTGGTAAGACCATCACCCTTGAGGTTTAGACCAGTGACACCATTGCGAATGTGAAGTCCAAGATCAGGACAAGGAAGGCATTCCCCCTGACAAGCAGAGTCTGATTTTTGCTGGCAAACAGCTGAAAGATGGCCGCGCCCTGTCCGACTACAACATCCAGAAGGAGTCCACCCTCCATCTGGTCCTGCACCTGGGGGGTGGCATGCAGATCTTCGTCAAGACTTTCTTTCACTGGCAAGACCATCATCCTTGAGGTAGAGTCAAGTGACATCTTTGAAAATGTCAAGGCCAAGATCCAGGACAAAGAAAGCATTCCCCCAGACCAGCAGAGGCTGATCTTTACTGGCAAGCAACTGGAAGATGGCAGCATTAATGTTATGTTGAATGTTAAATACCTTTAAGTCCATGTTTACCTTGGCAAGGGTTAAAGGATTGTGCAGCATTAGTGTATATCTTATATTTTTTGTATTAACGAACGGTAAAAATGTAGTATACAAAAATGTATACGAAATCTTATAAATCATAAACAACAATTACACCTGTTTTGGAGTGAAAAGCTGGTCCATTTATACATTTGCTTGATAAAGTGTTTGGAATTAAATATTTCTTTGATAATAGAGTAAATTTAAATTCTGTGCTATATTTTGTAATTAAAGCCACAAATTGCCTCATATGAGGGGAAAACTAAAATTAATATCAGAGTATATTTTTATTAGATAAAAATCTTTAGCTTAATTGGCCATTTGTTTGCAGGAGCCTTGTGTGTTTATAATATTTGTATAAAATTAGATATTACTACTCTAGTAGGAAATGTGATCATTAACACTTTCAAAATAATTGAAGACTTTTCCTGAACTTATAAAAGCTGTTTAATATATGTGGGCTAGGGGACACATCTGTAAGGAAGTATCACAACATGCCCCACCACTCTGTGGAAAGAGACCCAAATCCAGAAAAAGATTTCTCAGACCAGAATCAAATTCACTGAAGCATGTATTCATTGAAGTTCAAGTATTGAACACCTTTTTCCCTTTATCTCCCTGAGTTTATTAACTTAACTCCTAAGAACTATTTTCTCAACAGTAATGCAAAGACCACATATACCTACTGTATTAAGTAAACCATGTTTGTGTGATGGAGCTGTACTAGTTAAAATGCGCTTACAGCACAGACTGTGATATTCGTTTGTGTATTTCTAATTTATGTTTGTTCAATACTACTCTTATTCAGAGACCCGTGATTGTGTGTATTATTATTATTTATTATTTTTTGCCTATGTGACCAAGTATCAATATTTGCTCAGTCATGAAGGAAAACTTGGTAAAGTTGATTAAAAAGAATTCAGTTCATTAAATTGCCTATTTTATGCTGAAAAAAAGGATGTCACCATATACTGCACAATTCTGAGCCCTATATATGATTATTTTTTTTAAAAAACAGCTAAACAAATAATGCCTAAAATGGTGGTGTCGTTATTCTTGTTGTTACTTAATTACTTAATGCCATATGTGTTATTTCATAGTTTTTTTAATTAAAAAAAACAGTATTGCGTTAGAATGTGGAAAATGAATCCAGACCTCTGTCCAAACGTTTGACTGGTACTGTTATTTCACAATCCTATTACATTAATCAGCTTAAATAGCTTACTGTATACACTCAGTGCTGTGTTTGGTGTGACCAACGTTTGCTTGCAAAACAACAATTCTCCTAGGCAAACTTGCACAACGTTTTTGATGGAAAGTGACAAGTTGTTTAAAATATTTTGGAGAACTAATCACAGATCTTCTGTGGATGTAGGCTGCTTTTTGAGGTCAGGACTCTATAGGGTCCAAACCATCACTTCCAGGATTCCTTGTACTCACAACAAGGTATGTACCTCGCTCCCAGTGGTTTCTGCAAGTTTTTTGATAATTTGGGCTGTCAGACAACTTCCAATGTTGCATTGGGTATTGTAGCTGTCACAGATAAAATATTTTATTCAGAATATTTTTTGGTCACATTTTGAAATACCTTTTTTTTGTTTGTTATAAATGGTGTGTAATATTTAACTTTGTATTTTGAATCGTTTATTTAATTTATATGATAATATGAAAAATGTGCCACCTACAGGAGAAAACCAGTGCGCTACACTAACCAGTCATGTGTTTTTATTAGCTGTGTGTACACAAAAGACATGAGGTTGCGAGTGTGTCGAGCGTGCAAGATAAAGAAAAGTGGTGTTTAAAATGTATCTGTTGATGTCTCCTGAATCCTGATTAGAAGGCACACGGTATGTTTGTTTATATTTTGAAATGATCATGCCTTTGTAATGTATGGTAAAGTTTGTATTTGAGAAAAGTCAATAATCTGTGATTAATTTAACTGTCATGATGCATTCACTTCACAATCTGTAATTTTGATCGTAATGTTGTTTATTTTCATATTATAGTTTTTTCACGGTGGCCATTTGATGTTCGTGAAGTTGACTGTCCTCACTTTTGAGAAGATGACATTAAAATTTGAAAGCATTGAAGGCATCAGTTGAAAAGTGTTTTTTCTGGTCAGAAAAAAAATATTCGGGAGCCGTTATAGGTATCATTGTACAATCAAGACTCTACATATACTGTTATATGAAATAAAAGAGAAGAATATTCAGTTATTATTTTACTTTTGATTAAAATGTTTTGAGTCTCAATTAATCTTTAATGCTTGGGTAATTTTATAGAATAAAATAATTTACTGCAGTTGATGCCATATGAAAGTAGGCCACTGAATATCAGCTCAGGCAGTAGTACTAGAATGACTTGTATATGTCAGAGGTGACTTAAAAATATAAAGTGGGTTCTACTGGGTACTCATTATTCATTATAATTCATAACTAGCCATAAGATTTGTATACCCTGCAAATGTGCTGTTGTCAGGAATTCTTAAATATAAAAACAGATAACCTAAAAAAAGGTTGTAAAATGGCTTTAGGAACACAAGTATATACAGTACATACTGTAAACACCCAGTTCAAAGTACAGGATTTAAACGATATCTGACAAAGTTCGATCAAATGAACAAAAAACATTTATTAATGTGTGATATTTATCATGTTTAAAAATATACTGTGAATCATAACAGCCCCACAATTACAATGTAATTAATTCAGTGCAAACTGGTAAATACAGTACTCATTCATACCAGTACTCTTCATGACTGGGATCCAAAGAGTGATTCATTAGTAGCAATGCAGTAATGTGGGGGAAGAAAAAACAGGGAAAAAAAAAAGAAATCTTACAACATCCTGGTCAAGTATGTATTGAATGGGTATCATGCTGGGTCAGACTATGAGTGATTTATTTATTTTTGTTACACAGGACACAACCAAAAGAAATGTGTGGTGAGGCATATTTTCATGATGACATTATCATTATGTTCACATTACCAGTCTGAAGTGACTCAAATTTTTACCCTACACAGATCTTATTTGTTTATAGCTGTCTGAAATCTAATGTTTTTCAGATCAGACCCAAGTCACTGAGTCACCTGAGTGTAAGGCCATGTTCACATTACAAACCACATTGTTTTGGACTTTCAGACAGCACAGGCAGTGTGGGGATCTCAGTACGCTCAGTATCACATTAGGGGTCAAAATTTGAGATTTGTGTCACTTCAGTCTAGGTTTTGATTAGGCAAAAAAGAAAGCAAATACATATCAGTGTTTGCACTTACGGTGTTTCAGAGGACAGATGTTTCTAAATCAGAGTCAGATAAAAGTCTGATAGTCAAGACGTCAAGTTATTTATGAATAGAATCAGTCATGACATGTAAATCATGTAAAAACATGCAAATCTTAAAACACTATATATTTTTTTTATTTCTAGGTCATGTTCGGTCAATATTTCACTTATTTGTCAGATTTGTGTATCTGCCAAATAAAAATTGAATTTAAATTTCATCTTTATTTATACAGTGTGGCTTGTAATGTGAACGCTCTAGTTAACTGCAGTGTCTCTCCTAGCAACGTACCATTCATATGAATAATCATTTTCAAGGTGTCCGAGAGTGGGAGCGGTATCGAGTACATTCCAGATCTTTCTTTTTGGCAGAGATTGTATTACTCCGCGTTATCAGAAGTTCAAGTTTAATACTTTATTTTGACATAAACGAATGTAAAGAAATCAGTATACCTTTTTAATAAACGCAATATAATATAATATAATATAATATAATATAATATAATATACGTTCCCGGTATATTTTTGCCTAGTCATATGATACATTAAGTGGCGTCACTGTGCAGTGTTTTTATATATACAGCAGGCGGTGCAGTTTGCTGCTGTATCCCAAGTAAGAGAAGAGAAAGCCGTGGGTTTCATCCGAATTTAAAGCACTTGAATATTTCGTCCAGAGGGTAAGATGATGATGATAATGATTATCTTGAATTAACTATTTTAATAGAAGCAAACCTGATTTAACATAGTGATGTGCTACGAGGATTGTAATGTTTTAGAATGACGCCATAATTTGTGACTTATTTAAGGTTTGCTTCGTTGCTTTATTTAACCATTTATTTTGGTTTGAGTAATGTGAGACTTATTGTTGAATATGCTGAATGTTTTTAAGGAAAGAGTTTATTTTAAGTTATTTTTAGTCGTGAAGAAGGGTGTTTTTTCTTTGTTCGTCGCGGGCCGTTTTTGCTGAATCATTTTTGCTTCCCCAACAAATAACCCGGATGTTCTGAACTGGCGAATAAGGGAGTTAAACTGTGGACATTTTAAAGGAAACGACTTCTCATTGTCAAAAAATATTTTAAAGGCTATATAACAAATGTTCCAGTTCTTCCTTTAATAGTATTCGATTTAAGCTTTAAGTTAAATTGGCTTTGTATAATAAAAAAAATCGTTTATAAATAAGCTTTTACAATGTATTTAGGTTTAGTTCATTAATAGTTTATAATCATTGTGACATATTTTTTTTCTGAATGTATTTATTGTATTTTTCTCTTAAGATTAAACCATGCTGGAGGCTGGAGATCACTCTCTTGTGCTGATTAAGTTAGAACAACAGACTGGAATAATTAAAAAAATGGGTCGTGCTTGAAATCATTCTTCTTCCTCTGTTTATCATGGTTACCTGCAAGGAAACACGTGCATTCATCATTGCCTTGCACAAAAAGGGATTCACAAGCAAGGATATTGCTGCTACTGAGATAGCACCTGAATCAACTATTTATCGGATAATCAAGAACTTCAAGGAGAGGGGTTCGATTGATGTAAAGAAGGCTTCAGGGCGCCCAAGAAAGTCCAGCAAGAGACAGGACCGGCTCCTAAAGTTGATTCAGCTGCAGGATCAGGGAACCACCAGTGCAGAGCTTGCTCATGAATGGCAGCAGGCAGGTGTAAGTGCATCTGCACGCACAGTGAGGCGAAGACTTTTGGAGGATGGCCTGGTGTCAAGCGGGGCAGCAAGGAAGCCACTTCTCTCCAGGAAAAACATTAGGGACAGACTGATATTCTGCAAGAGATACAAGGATTGGACTGCTGAGGACTGGGGTAAAGTCATTTTTTCTGATGAATCCCCTTTCACTATAGTAAAGCATCCTGAGACTATGCATGTGTGGGGTTGCTTCTCAGCCAAGGGAGTAGGCTCACTTACAATTTTGCCTAAGAATACAGCCATAAATAAAGAAGGGTACAAAAACATCCTCCTAGAGCACCTTCTCCCAACCATCCAAGAACAGTTTGGTGACAAACAATGCCTTTTTCAGCATGATGGAGCACCTTGCCATAAGGGAAAAGTGATGGTTAAGTGGCTCAGGGAACAAAACATCAAAATCTTGGGTCCATGGCCAGGAAATTCCCCAGACCTTAATCCTATTAAAAACTTGTGGTCAATACTCAAGATGCAGATGGATAAACAAAATCTCACAAATGTTGACAAATTCCAAGCATTGATTATGCAGGAATGGTCTGCCATCAGTCAGGATGTGACCCAGAAGTTGATTGAGAGCATGCCAGGGCGTATTGCAGAGGTCTTGAAAAAGAAGGGTCAACTATGCAAATATTGACTCTTTGCATAAACCTAATGTAATTTTCAATAAAAGCATTTGACACCTTTAAAATGCTTGTAATTACACTTCAGTATACCATAGTAACATTTGACAAAAAGATCCGAAAACACTAAAGCATCAGACTTGATCAGACATGAAAATTAATATTTGTGTCATTCTCCAAACTTTTGGCCATGGCTGTAAATAGATTAGACCATGCAGATCTTCGTAAAGACCCTCACTGGTAAGACCATCACCCTCAAGGTTTAGCCCAGTGACACCATTGCGAATGTGAAGTCCAAGAACAGCAGAGGCTGATCTTTGCTGGCAAACAGCTGGACGATGGCCGCACCCTGTCTGACTACAACATCAAGGAAGAGTCTACCCTGCATCTGGTTCTGCACCTGAGGGGTGGCATGCAGATCTTTGTCAAGACTTTCTTTCACTGGCAAGACCATCAGCCTTGAGGTTGAGTCAAGTGACACCATTGCAAGTGTCAAGGCCAAGATCCAGGACAAAGAAGGCATTCCCCCAGGCCAGCAGAGGCTGATCTTTACTGGCAAGCAACTGGAAGATGGCAGCATTAATGTTGACATTAATACCTCTAAGTCCAGATTGTGCCACATCAGCGTATTCTATATTTTGTAATAATGAACAATAAAAATGTAGTAAAAATAAAGCATTTGCATCAGAGTCAACATTAGCAGACGGTCATCAACAAGAACTGTTTTATTGCTTGTTACATCAGGCCAGCCTATTGCTAAAGATCATTTTGTCTATAAAATCTTATAAATCATTAACAATTTCACCTGTTTTGGTCCCCAATTCAATTTTGGCTTGCATGCTAAATTAACAGTGAAAATCTGGTCCATTTATATATTTGCTTGATAAAGTGTTTGGTATTGAATATTTATTTGATAATAGAGTAAATTTAGATTCTGTGCTATATTTTGTAATTAAAGCCACAAATTGCCTCATATGAGGGGAAAACTAAAGTTAATATCAGAGTATTTTTTTATTAGATAAAAATCTTTAACTTAATTGGCCATTTGTTCGCAGGAGCTTTGTGTGTTTATAATATTTGTATAAAATTAGATATTACTACTCTAGTAGGAAATGTGATCATTAACAATTTCAAAATAATTGAAGACTTTTCTTGAACTTATAAAAGCTGTTTAATATATGTGGGCTAGGGGACACATCTGTAAGGAAGTATCACAACATGCCCCACCACTCTGTGGAGAGAGACCCAAATCCAGAAAAAGCTTTCTCAGACCAGAATCAAGTTCACTGAAGCATGTATTCATTGAAGTTCAAGTATTGAACACACTTTTCCCTCTGTCTCCCTAAGTTTATTAACCTAACTACTAAGAACTATTTACCCAACAGTAATGCAAAGACCACACATACCTATTAAGTAAACCATGTGATGGAGCTGTACTATTTAAAATGCACTAACAACACAGACTGTGATATTTGTTTGTGTATTCCTAATTTATGTTTGTCCAGTACTACTCTTATTCATTACATTTTATTAAATTCTATTACACAGTTATTCATTTTGACCAGTAAATATCTGGTGAGTAATCTGACCGGCCTTTTTTTTTTCTTAGCAGCACACAGCCATATAGATCATAACCAAGCAGACAGTGTTGCCATAGCAAGACCATTACTTATCCGAGGGGCACTATTTTATACAGCTGGTACAAAAGGGAACATTACAATTAGTTGGTGAATAATGTGTATTTATCATAACACTAATGGGTGTTTTCATATAGAATTTTTTCAAAACATCCATTCTTGGATGATTTTTAATCACATAGCCATAATATTATGGCCACCCACCTAATATTGAGTAGGTCCCTTTTATGCCACCAAACTAGCCCTAACCCATCGGTCCATGGACTCTGAGCTCTAAAGGTATGCTGTGGTATCTGGCACCAAGCCATTAGTAGCAGATCCTTTAAGTAATGTAAGTTGTTAGGTGGGGCCTCCATGAATCTGATTTGAGCAGAGGCCCCTGCTTCCAAGGAATACCATTTCCATGAAGGAGTTTACTGTACATGGTCAGCACCAAAGTTTATGTAGGTAGTACATGTCAAAAAGACTTCCACATGATTTTTTTTTCTGCCTTCAACACATCAACTTCAGGAACAAAATGTTCACTTGATGCCTAATACATCCCCCTCACTTCCTGGTGCCACTGTAATGAGATAGTGAATGTGATTCACTTTACTTCTCAGTGGCAAAAATGGCATGGCTGATCACTGTCCATTAACCCTTTTTTTGTCTATGTGATCCAGTTTCAATATTTGCTCAGTCGTGGAGTAAAATCTGGTAAGGTTGGTTAAAATGTATTCAAATTCAGGTCATTAAATTGCTACAGAAGCTCATTGCATTGAAAAAAGGAAAATAATTATGACTTAATATCTCATAATAATGACATCCTAATCTCATAATTATGACTTACTTACTTATAATTATGACTTAGTATCCCATATTTATGAGATATTATCTCATAATTATGACTTACTCCCTCATAAATATGTCATAATTATAATATAATTATCTCTTACTAATTATGACTTACTCTTACTAATTATGACTTACTATCTCATGATTATGAGATAAGGGGAGGCAGTTTGTGGAAGGGGGCATTTTATATAATTCTCATAATTATAAGATGTTATCTCGTAATTATGTACTACTTAGTAAGTCATAATTATGAGATCAGAATCTCATAATTTTAAGATAGTAAGTCATAATTATGAGATATTAAGTCATAATCATGACATAAGTCCCAAGATTTTTTTCTTTTGTGAATGCAATACGCTTCTGTAAATTGCCTATTTTGTGCTGAAAAAAAGTTTGTCACTCTATGTACACTGCACAATTTTGAGTCCTATATATGATTATTAAAATGTTGTTGTTGTTGTTGTTACTACTTAATGCCATATGTGTTATTTTATAGTTTTGAAAAAAAAAACTGTCCAAACATTTGACTGGTACTGTTATTTCACAATCCTATTATATTAATCTTAAAAGCTTAAATAGCTTACTGTATACACTCAGTGCTGTGTTTGGTGTGACCAACATTTGCTTGCAAAACAGCATCAATTCTCTGGGCAAACTTGCACAACGTTTTTGATGGAAATTGACAAGTTGTTCAAAATATTTTGGAGAACTAATCACAGATCTTCTGTGGATGTAGGCTGCTTTTTGAGGTCAGGACTCTATAGGGTCCAAAACATCACTTCCAGGATTCCTTGTACTCACAACAAGGTATGTACCTCGCTCCAGTGGTTTCTGCAAGTTTTTTGATAATTTGGGCTGCCAAATTATCAGCAGTTGCATTGGGTATCATTGTACAATCAAGAATCAAGACTCTACATATAATGTTATATAAAATAAAAGACAAGAATATTCAGTTATTATTTTACTTTTGATTAAAATGTTTTGAGTCTCGATTAATCTGTAATGTTTGGGTAATTTTATAGAATAAAATAAATTACTGCAGTTGATGCCATATGAAAGTAGGCCACTGAAAATCAGCTTAGGCAGTAGTACTAAAATGACTTGTATATGTCAGAGGTGACTTAAAAATATAAAGTGGGTGCTACTGGGTACTTATTATTAATTATAATTCATAACTAGCCATAAGATTTGTATACCCTACAAATGTGCTGTTGTCAGGAATTCTTAAATATAAAAACAGATGACCTAAAAAAAGGTTGTAAAATGGCTTTAGGAACACAAGCATATACAGTACATACTGTAAACACCCAGTTCAAAGTACAGGATTTAAACGATATCTGACAAAGATTGATTAAATGACATGATAAATATCACACATTAAAACATTTATTAATGTGTGATATTCATCATGTTTAAAAATATACTGTGAATCATAACAGCCCCACAATTACAATGTAATTAATTCAGTGTAAACCGGTAAATAAGGTACTTATTCATGTTTATATGATAATTACCAGTACTCTTTACGACTGGTATCCAAACAGTGATTTATTAGTAGCAACTCGGTAATGTGAGTGTGTGTGCGTGTGGGTTTGGGGGAGATCTGATATTTTTCAGATCAGACCCAAATCACTGAGTCACCTGAGTGTAAGGCCATGTTCACATTACAAACCACAAATGGTTTGGAACTTTCAGACAACACAGGCAGTGTGGGGATCTCAGTACGCTCAGTATCACATTAGGGATAAAAATTAGAGATTTGTGTCACTAATTTTTGTGTCTAGGTTTTGATTAGGCAAAAGTAAAGCAAATACATATCAGCGTTTGCACTTACGGTGTTTCAGAGGACAGATGTTTCTAAATCAGAGTCAGATAAACGTCTGATAGTCAGGACGTCAAGTTATTTATGAATAGAATCAGTCATGACATGTAAATCATGTAAAAACATGCAAATCTTTAAACACCATATTTTTCTTTTATTTCTTGGTCATGTTCGGTCAATATTTCACTTATTCGGCAGATTTGTGTATCTGCCAAATAAAAATTGAATTTGAATTTCATCTTTATTTATACAGTGTGGCTTGTAATGTGAACGCTCTAGTTAACTGCAGTGTCTCTCCTAGCAACGTACCATTCATATGAATAATCATTTTCAAGGTGTCCGAGAGTGGGAGCGGTATCGAGTACATTCCAGATCTTTCTTTTTGACAGAGATTGTATTACTCCGCGTTATCAGAAGTTCAAGTTTAATACTTTATTTTGACATAAACGGATGTAAAGAAATCAGTATACTTTTTTAATAATATAATATAATATAATATAATATAATATACGTTCCCGGTATATTTTTGCCTACTCACATGATACACTGAGTGACGTCACTGTGCAGTGTTTTTATATATACAGCAGGCAGCGCAGTTTGCTGCAGTTGTATTCCAAGTAAGAGAAGAGAAAGCCGTGGGTTTCATCCGAATTTACAGCACTTGAATATTTTGTCCAAAGGGTAAGATGATTATTATTAGTAGTAGTATTATCTTGAATTAACTATTTTAATAGAAGCAAACCTGATTTAACATAGTGATGTGCTACGAGGATTGTAATGTTTTAGAATGACGCCATAATTTGTGACTCATTTATGGTTTTGCTTCGTTGCTAACGACGTATAATGGCTTTATTTAACCATTTACTTTTGTTTGATTAATGTAAGACTTATTGTAGAATTTGTTGAATGTTTTTAAGGAAAGGGTTTGGTTTAAGTTATTTTTAGTCGTGATGAAGGGTGTTTTTTCTTTGTTCGGCGCGGGCCGTTTTTGCTGAATCATTTTTGCTTCCCCAACAAATAACCCGGATGTTCTGAACTGGCGAATAAGGGAGTTCAACTGTGGACATTTTAAAGGCAACGACTTCTCATTGTCAAAAAATATTTTAAAGGCTATAAAACAAATGTTCCAGTTCTTCCTTTAATAGTATTTGAATTAAAAGCTTTAAGTTAAAATGGCTTTGCATACTAAAAAAAATCGTTTATGAATAAGATTTTACAATATATTCAGGTTTAGTTCATTGATAGTTTATAATCTGAAAGTATTTATTGTATTTTTCTTGTATTTTTCTCTTAAGAATAAACCATGCAGATCTTTGTGAAGACCCTGACTGGCAAGACCATCACCCTCGAGGTTGAGCCAAGCGACACCATTGAAAATGTCAAGGCTAAGATCCAGGACAAAGAAGGCATTCCCCCAGACCAGCAGAGGCTGATCTTTGCTGGCAAGCAGCTGGAAGATGGCCGCACCCTGTCCGACTATAACATCCAGAAGGAGTCCACCCTCCACCTGGTGCTGCGTCTGAGGGGAGGCATGCAGATCTTCGTGAAGACTCTGACTGGCAAGACCATCACCCTCGAGGTTGAGCCAAGTGACACCATTGAAAATGTCAAGGCAAAGATCCAAGACAAAGAAGGCATTCCCCCAGACCAGCAGAGGCTGATCTTTGCTGGAAAACAGCTGGAAGATGGCCGCACCCTGTCCGACTACAACATCCAGAAGGAGTCCACCCTCCACCTGGTGCTGCGCCTGAGGGGCGGCATGCAGATCTTTGTAAAGACCCTTACTGGCAAGACCATCACCCTCGAGGTTGAGCCAAGTGACACCATTGAAAATGTCAAGGCAAAGATCCAGGACAAAGAAGGCATTCCCCCAGACCAGCAGAGGCTGATCTTTGCTGGCAAGCAGCTGGAAGATGGCCGCACCCTGTCCGATTACAACATCCAAAAGGAGTCCACCCTCCACCTCGTGCTGCGCCTAAGAGGCGGCATGCAGATCTTTGTGAAGACTCTGACTGGCAAGACCATCACCCTCGAGGTTGAGCCCAGCGACACCATTGAGAATGTGAAGGCCAAGATCCAGGACAAAGAAGGCATCCCCCCAGACCAGCAGAGGCTGATCTTTGCTGGCAAACAGCTGGAAGATGGCCGCACCCTCTCCGACTACAACATCCAGAAGGAGTCCACCCTCCACCTGGTGCTGCGCCTGAGGGGCGGCATGCAGATCTTTGTGAAGACTCTGACTGGCAAGACCATCACCCTCGAGGTTGAACCAAGTGACACCATTGAGAATGTGAAGGCCAAGATCCAGGACAAAGAAGGCATTCCCCCAGACCAGCAGAGGCTGATCTTTGCTGGCAAACAGCTGGAAGATGGGCGCACTCTGTCTGACTACAACATCCAGAAGGAGTCCACCCTCCACCTGGTGCTGCGTCTGAGGGGTGGACATTAAACAGCCTAATGTCTTAAATGTTGCAAATTCTTGCTTACAAAGTAGTTTTACCTAACTTGCTCTCTAAGTGAAAAATCCTATTCCCACTTTTATTTAAAAATGTAACTTGATTAAAATAAAGCATTGAAGTTAAGGCATTGAAAAGTTTGTGGTGTTTGGTGTCTTAATTAGAAGTCTTTGGTGTTGTATTGTCTGCAGTATTAGCTTAGTCTTAGCTTTTATGATCTAATTTTTAGACTTGTGTTGTGTAATGCTTTAAAAATAGTTATAATAATGCTATCTGTAACACTAGGTAAGAAATATTTAAATATATTAAACATCCTGATCTAATGCCTTCTAAATGATGACCTTAATACCTCTATGCC
Organism: Clarias gariepinus; assembly: GCF_024256425.1. Lineage (NCBI taxonomy): Eukaryota > Metazoa > Chordata > Actinopteri > Siluriformes > Clariidae > Clarias > Clarias gariepinus. The sequence continues at coordinate 7,169,116 of NC_071123.1, read as the reverse complement.
CATATTTTTCTGAATAAGGGTAAGAAGCTCATCAGCTATACACAGTATGAGTGATATTAATTAACAGTATTTTATTTTTTTTTTTTATTCACACACTTGCTGTTAATTATATATTGTGCATCCAAATAATTTGTTCAAGATATGGCAGTCGGCAGGAACTGTATTTCTTGCTGTATCAGGTAAGACGATTGCTAAAGATGCTTTTGGCTACACAAGCCAAGAACAATTATTCCAGTTTCAATGCAGAATCAAAAGTGTAAAGCTGGTCTATTTGTTAGTGTTGTATAGTAATAATGTAATTTCTGTGCCATATACGGTAATAAAGCCCACTGAGTGTATTATGAGGCGAAACCTATGTGAGTATACATTTTGTTAGGTTCATTGGCCATGTGTTTGCAGTAGCCTTATGTGTTTATAATATTCTGAAATCAAATATGCCTACACTAGTAGGAAATTTAATTATTAACTTTTTTAAAATAAAGGTAGACCTTCAAAAAGTAAAATTTTTGTATGAACGTGTATAAGCTTTTTAACATAGGGGGCTTTTAGGATGAGTTACACACAGCTGGAGCAGCCATTTGGGGGCGCAGCTGTCAGGAAGTTTACAAAAAAAAGATTTCTTAGACCAGAATCAAATTCAAGGCATCAAGTTCAAGTATTAAACACACACTTTTCCCACTTAACTTCTGAAAACTACTTAGCCAACAGTAATGCACAAGAGCATGCATTTCAAGTACAGCAAGGTTTTGTGTGATGCCCATGATGTGATATTTTTGTATTCTTAATTTTTGTTTGTCTATTATTATTTTATTTATCACATTTTATTACATTCTATTCCACAATTATTCATATTCAACAGTAGATAGCTGGTAATTTGATCAGCTGTCCTGTTCTTATCAGTGACTTAGTGTTACCATGGCAGCACAATTTCTCATCCAGAAATACTGTTGTTGTTTTTTTTACAGCTGTCAAGCTGTAAAAGCATTTCACTGCATATCGTACTGTATATGACTGTGTACGTGACAAATAAAATTTGAATTTGAATTTTGAAAAAGGGAACATTGCATGCATTCTGTGAATAATACAGTATGTATTTATTATAACACTAATTGGAATTTTTATATACTGTAGAATTCCATTTTTTGAATGTTTTTTAATCAGACTGGTCTATGGACTCCACTAGAGCTCTGAAGGTATGCTGTGGTATCTGGTACCAAGCCATCAGTAGCAGATTCTTTAAGTCCTGTAAGTTGTCCTATAAGTGAGGTGGGACCTCCCAAAGCATCACACTGCCTCCACCCAGCATGCGCACGCGCACACACACACACACACACACACACACACACAACGGGCAATTTGGGAATGGCAATTAACCAAATTTTAATGTCTTGGGACTTTAAGAGCCAACCAGGGTTGTTGGTGGAAACCCACCAAGCACATGGAGAGCATACAAGCTCCACGAAAACAGGCCAGAGGCAGGAATCGAAACCGACTCCGGCACTATATAGTTTTGCTCAAAAGTTTGCATACCTTTGGAGAATTTGCATGTCTACCATTTTTTAAAGAAAACATGAGCGAGAAGGCAAAACCAATGTATTTTCTTTCTTATAGGACTCAGTAGACTGTGTTGCCCCCCCCAGAACCTTTAACTTTTTCCGCTGTAGCCATTGGAGGGTCAACTTGGCCTTGTGCTTTGGACTATTGTCGCGTTGGAACATCCAAGAGTGTCCCATGCGCAGCTTTCGTGCTATAAAATGTAAATTGTCTGCCAGTATTTTTTGTTAAGATGCTGCATTCATTTTGCCATCTGTTTTGACTAACTTTCCTGTGCCACTGGACCTTACACAACTCTGAACTTTTTACCATAGGCCTTGTTGACTCTTTTCCAAACATAAAGTTCAATTTTGGTCTCATCACTTCAAATGACTCTGCTTCAGAAGCTCTCAGGCTAGTCTAGGTGCTGTCTGGCGTATTGTTAGTGGTCCTTTTTGTGGCATGGGTGCAGTAACGGCTTTCTCCTGGCAACTTGACCATGCAGGTCATTTCTGTTTAAGTACCTCCTTATTGTGCTCTTTGAAACAACAACAATCTTCTCCAGAAGGTGTTTGGGCGGTTTTCTTTGTCTCTCAAACAATTCGTCTGTGAGTGAAATTTTTCTTGATCTACCTGAATGTGGTTTAGTATTAACAGAACCTCTTATTTTCCACTTGCTTATCAAAGTTTTAACAGTACTGACTGGCCCTTTTAAGTGTTTAGATATCTTTTTGTATCATTTTCTGATTTATAATGTTCAACTACCTTATTATGCAGGTCCATTGGCAGTTCTTTTGTCTTCCCTATGGTGCAGTATTCAGCCAATTCAGTACATCACCCTTATGAGCTGAGAAACTCACTATTTATGCACAGCCACTAATTACAATAAGCCACAGGTGTGGAAACTTCCTTTTAATAACTATTTAAAAATGTATGTGTCAACCTGTGTGTTTATAATGTTAAACATTCAAGGATATGTAAACTTTTGATCAGGGTTCGTTTGAGTGATTTCAGTTATCATAGGGTTTTTAAAAAAGACGTCAAACAATTGTGTTATAATTAATGACTTCAAATGATCACTATCCTCAAATAAAGAAAAAAAGATTTTTTCCAAATAAATGGCAATATTTTTCAGGTTATGCAAACTTTTGAGCACAACTGATTCATTACACAACCTTGAGGCGGATGGGCTACAACAGCAGAAGACCCCACCAGGTACCACTCATCTCCACTACAAACAGGAAAAAAGGCTACAATTTGCACGAGCAGACCAAAATTGGACAGTTGAAGACTGGAAAAAATGTTGCCTGGTCTGATGAGTCTCGATTTCTGTTGAGACATTCAAATGGTAGAGTCAGAATTTGGCGTAAACAGAATGAGAACATGGATCCATCGTGCCTTGTTACCACTGTGGTATGGTGGTGGTGTAATGGTGTGGGGGATGTTTTCTTGGCATACATTAGGCCCCTTAGTGCCAATTGGGCATCGTTTCAATGCCACAGGCTACCTCAGCATTGTTATTGACCACGTTCATCCCTTTATGACCACCATGTACCCATCCTCTGATGACTACTTCCAGCAGGATAATGCACCATGTCACAAAGCTCGAATCATTTCAAATTGGTTTCTTGAACATGACAATGAGTTCACTGTACTAAAATGGCCCCCACAGTCACCAGATCTCAACCCAATAGAGCATATTTGGGATGTGGTGGAACGGGAGCTTCGTGCCCTGGATGTGCATCCCACAAATCTCCATCAACTGCAAGATGCTATCCTATCAATATGGGACAACATTTCTAAAGAATGCTTTCAGCACCTTGTTCAATCATCTTTAAATGAACTCCTCTTCTGCAGCAGAGGTAAGTTTTGATCTTTCTTTCCTGGAATGATCTTTATGAGCCAGCTGCAGACACAGACACCTCTGTGATGTTATTGCACCATGGATGTGCCTGTATTTCTTAGCATTTAGAACACCATTAACCCTGACCAAATCTCCCACTCCATTTACAGAGATGCAGCCCCAAAACTTGCTGCACTGAGGGTGTGCCGCTCTCTCACACTCTTAGTCACGCCGGGTTGATGACTGAGGTTGGGTCTTTGTCTGTCTTATCACTTTGTCTTTGGCCCTGTTACCTTACTGGTGCTACCAAAATGATTGCATGAAGTGCAGAGGTATCAGGACCCTTCCAAGCTGATTGCCAATGAAACACTGCATCTATGGCCCTCAACATTGTTCAGATCCTCAACATTGCCAGTCTGCTTTGAGATCATTGCCTTTAAGAGACCTGGGTGATGCAGTATAAATAAAATGTATCTTGTTGGTCTATTCAGTCGTGCCATGGTGTATGACCGGTGACCTGAAACTTGTCTTCCACACCCAGGTTTAAACCTCCTACACAGCTTTTTCTGTTTCAGTTTCAGAATGATTTTAACCTACATACTGTATGCAATTTATGATCATTCGCACCTGCTTGGTATAATTGGTTAACCACACGCCTGACTCTGAGCCTACAAAATTGTTGACTTTGTTTAAGTGTCAAAGTGTGCAAGTGTAAGAATCGATGCTGGTTTGGGTAATCACACAAAGCAATTTTCCTCTGGGATTAATAAAGTTCTTTGAATTGAATCTTGAACCTTGAATCTTAAAATATTGATTTGATTTAGTTTTTCCGGGGAGGTTGCTTACTTTGCATTTTATAAACAATTCAAATATTTATTTTTGAAAGTCTCCTTACTTTACAGCATTTCTTCACACCTGCCTATACACACATATAAAGTAGATATTTTAATGGTATATTATCATATAGACAATTGAATACTATCAAGTTTGTGTGATTAGATTGGGTCACAGAATAAATCTTGCAACATGAAAATAAATAAATAAATAAATAAGACGTACATCATGTGACCTTATCTGCCAACTTGGTGTTTTGTGTCATTGTGCAATAGCATTGATCTAATGAATTATTATCTACATGTTCTGTTCTGGGTTATATAAGACAGAAGAAAAGAACATTCTGTTATTTTTGCTATTTAGATAAAGCATTTATATATATATATATATGTGCTCACTCACTCACTCATCTTCTATACCACTTTATCCTGTATTCAGGGTCGCAGGGGGCCTGGAGCCTATCCCAGGCATCGCAGGGCACATACAAACACACACTCACACGCCCATTTACACATATATATACGTATAATTAGGGAATACCAGTTAGCCTAACCTACATGTCTTTGGACTGTGGGAGGAAACCGCAGTACCTGGAGGAAACCCACCAGGCACGGGGAGAACATGCAAACTCCATACACACAGAGACAGGAATCGAGCTGCCCGGGAATCAAACCCAGACCCTGGAGGTGCAAGGCGACAGTGCTACACCACTGTGCCGCAATTTTAATATATATTATAGTCATAATTAATTTGTAATGCAATTTTACGAAAGAAAATAGATGACTACAGTTAATGCTATATGAATGTAGGTCACTGAATATTAACCCAGGCAGCTGTCTTAGAATGACTTGGATATATGTCACAGGTGACCCAAAAAACCTGAGGAAACTTACTTATTTATTTTACTTTATATTTTTAAATAGCCAAAAGGTCTGTGCATCCTGTGAATGTTTGCTGTTGTCTTGGATGGTTAATTATAGAAAATGCTGATGAACAGGTTGCCGCAGGAACACAAATACTGTACATACACAAAGTTAACACCCAGTTCATGGTACAGGATGTACAGGATATCTGACATAGATTAGGGTAAAGTGGCAGATCTTGCAATACAAGTTACATAATGGAAGCCACAGTGACAAAGCATAACTGGAAAAGCGATCATTTTTATAAAGCTTTTTTGTGTTTATTATATTGCATTAATTGTTAAAATAGGGTGATCGTGAAACTATATTTATAAGTTGCTATCAGTTAAAAGTATATTATCACAATTTCCAATACCAAAACTAGGTAAAGAAAAATAGTAAACTAGTAAATAAATTAAAGTTAATGTCTGCCATTTATCATATCATGTTTAAAACATAAACAGCTAATTATAATAAAATCATCCATTAATCTGAGGGAGCATAAGTACATACAGTAGTTTACTGAATAAAAATAACTACAATGAGTTCATGGTTAATATTAGTTGAAATGGTTGCCTGTTAAAAACAATAATCCACTTGCCTACTCAACAAAGACTTTCTGTTTTAGCCATGAAAAAAATGTTAAATAAAAATGCCATGCAGCACTGTCAAGCTGCCAATTTTACACTAGGTTAAACATTCGTATTTTTAAAGAGCAGTCTGATACTTCAGTAAGATTTTAGTATTAAAATTATTATGGTTTTACAGGTTTAAATGCTATGGTCATGATGAAGAGTCCAGTTCATGTGCCTTCAAAGTAATGTTTTTTTGTGTAGCCAAGGCAGCCTTATTAAGCCAAAATGGTCATCAGGATAATCTATCAGATGTGTGTGATGTCCAATTAAAAGCATAATGACCGCTCAATTACAACGTAATCCACACTGTGTGAAACAGGACATGTTTTAGTAACCAGTCATATTTGTATGATTTGGATTCAGTTCTTCTCAAGGCTGGGCTCGAAAGAGTGATTCATCAGTAGCAACTCTGTATAACGTCAGAAAAACACCGGGAAAAACAAAGAACCATCACAACAGGTTTGTCTAGTATGTGATGAACTGGTATCATATTAGGTAAAGAAACAGAACACAACCTTGAATTAATAATGATCACCATCTTATACAGCAAAATAATCACATTAAATCAAATTTGTTAACATATTAATCATAGATTTAGGTCACTTGTTTTGAACAAATGGACAGTTATTTTCATTACTGTCTTTGGGCCTGGCCTGCTTAGTCACAGTAAACACCAGGCCATGTTTGGAGAGAAGTGCTGACATGATTTTAGGCTGGATTATTTAAGGACACCTTATTCACCAAGACACGGTGGCATTTTTTCACTAAAACACATTTCAGTATCGTTAAAGGAAAATAAATGACAACACAGGAGAGCAACAGGGCTTTTTTTATTAGCTCATTTATCACGGAAATAAAACTGCCTCGGATATCTTTGTTTTATAAACGATTTCCACACTGCCCTAGTTGTTTCCTTCGCCATATTTACCCACCAGCATTAATACTGTTTTTAACAGCAGGCTGTGACATATTCACTGCAGTTTCTGCCCCAGCAACGGTCCATTCATTTAATTGTCCAATGACATTGCAGAAAACATTCCAACCGACAAATCACCATTCTCAAGGTGTCCGGTATTGGGAGGGGAATCGGGTACATTCTAGAGCCTTCTGTTTTTTCAATTGCATTACTTCGCGTTATCAGAAGTTCAAGTTGAATTAGTCTTTACAAACGTAAATAAACAAATATATACAATATATTCATAAATAAATATTATTATTTTTTATATAAAAACCTGATTTAATAGAACACTAAAACAGGAACTAGTTTTAAGTGCGGAAGTACCTAGTCGCATGACGCATCGAATCTATATATACTCCGCAGCTGGCAGCGTTGGTCGCAGTCTCATCTGAACCAAAAGCAAAGGAAACAAAAACGGGATCTTAATCCGACATTCAACCGGCTGATAAATAGTTTGATTTAGGGTAAGTTTTTGTTTTAGGGTAAATCAATTATTTTTATACAAGGAAACGTTTAAAAAACGAGTGAAGAGATATACCGTTAATGTTTTCGAGACGCGATTAACTGTGTCTGGTTTAAGGTTAAACGGCCAGTTAACGTATAATAGTTTTATTTCGTTTTGTTCTAGTAATGTGAAGTCTAATTGAATGTTTTTAAGCTAACCGCATAATTTAAGGTCGTTTTTAGTCGTAATGAATGACGTAATGAGTGTGGTCTTTGTTCTTTTATGGACCGTTTCGCTGAGTCACGTTCGCCTTTTGATCAAAGAACCCGGATGTAGCGGGAGGGAATTAAACTGTGGTCATTTTAAAGAAAAGGTTTCTTATTTGTCAACAGATTTGAGTGGCTGTTTATGGATGTATTTCTTTAATGTTAATTTAATTTGGCTTTGGTAAAATGTATGTATTTTAAATCTCAGGTATTTATGAATTGGCTTTTTTGTGCTCGAACTTCAATTGTTGTTTGCCTCCTAAGTCCTACATTTTAATACATACATTATTTATCTTTCTGCATGTAGATTCATTAAGCCATGCAGATCTTCGTCAAGACCCTGACTGGCAAGACCATCACCCTCGAGGTTGAGCCCAGTGACACTATTGAGAATGTAAAGGCCAAGATCCAGGACAAGGAAGGCATTCCCCCAGACCAGCAGAGGCTGATCTTTGCTGGCAAGCAGTTGGAAGATGGCCGCACCCTCTCCGACTACAACATCCAGAAGGAATCCACCCTCCACCTGGTGCTGCGTCTGAGGGGCGGCATGCAGATCTTTGTGAAGACCCTGACTGGCAAGACCATCACCCTCGAGGTTGAGCCCAGTGACACTATCGAGAATGTGAAGGCCAAGATCCAGGACAAGGAAGGCATTCCCCCAGACCAGCAGAGGCTGATCTTTGCTGGCAAGCAGTTGGAAGATGGTCGCACCTTGTCTGATTACAACATCCAGAAGGAATCCACCCTCCACCTGGTGCTGCGTCTGAGGGGCGGCATGCAGATCTTTGTGAAGACCCTGACTGGCAAGACCATCACCCTCGAGGTTGAGCCAAGTGACACCATTGAGAATGTGAAGGCCAAGATCCAGGACAAAGAAGGCATTCCCCCAGACCAGCAGAGGCTGATCTTTGCTGGCAAGCAGCTGGAAGATGGTCGCACCCTGTCTGACTACAACATCCAGAAGGAATCCACCCTCCACCTGGTGCTGCGTCTGAGGGGTGGACAGTAAACAGCCTAATGTCTTAACTATTCCATTTTCCTGCTCGGTCATATTACTTGATTTGCACTTTAAGTTACCAATTGTATTCCAACGCTGATTTTAAAATGTAATGGCTTAAATAAAGCATTGAATTGAAGCATTGAAAAGTTTTTGTCATAATTATATAAGCGTTTGCAGAGATCTAACACTATGGTAGTGTTTGTTTATTGGTGTTTATGGTTCTCATTCCTGGACTTGGCTTGTCATGCTTTAAAATGAATTAGTAAAGCCCATGTGTAACATTGGCATATGCCGCTTACAATGTATGATAATGGGTATTGTGTGTGAATAATCTCTAATGCAATTCAAGCACTTGCTGGATATCAGTGTTAATTGTATCCTTTCTATCCAAGTCAGGTAAGCCCTATTAAAATGGATTATTGGCTGATGTCTGGGCTACAAGAGCCTACAAGTTAATTTTCATTGATCACATTTAGGTTTAAATGCTGACTTGGCATTAAAATGCTGGTCTATTGGTTACTTTGAATTCATTTACTTGATAAATCTCGTGTCTGGAAGTGAATTTTAGTTATACAATGTAGAATTGTCCCACTGTCATCCTGAGGTTATTAACTTTTAAGAACTAGTAATGGAGAGATTACTGGGTTTCCATGCTTTCCAGACAGTAAATCTTATATGTACTGACATCTAGTGGACAAATTAAGAACTGAGAATAGACTAGAACAAGCAAAACAATTCATATGGACATTTAGCTCTGAAAATTAAGTGAATAATAAACTAATCCTCTATGTTCTAGCAATTAAAAGTAATGACCATATTAAGAGAGAACTTAAATGTTTCACAGTCCTTCTTTCAATATTTAACATGAACACAACGAGACACAATTTGGAATCTTTATACAGAATATATAAATTTGTCAGTATCACCTGATTTGATACAAAAATCAAATTAAAATATAAAGAAAACTAATTGAAGATGGAAAAAACATGTTGCTTTAAAGAAATGACCACAATAATAAGGTTTAGGGGCTAAGTTGAGGTCGTCAATGTAAACCAAAACTTAATTATGTGCATTTTCTTTCATGTAATTTAAAGATAAGTACGTGAGTGAGGAAGTGTTGCCATGGCAACCCTATTTTTCATTCACATACTTCTTATCTTTAAAAAACATGAATGTGGCAACACAGCACGTGCAGTTCTAATCTGTCAGTACATACATAGATGTTGCTTCATTTGATATGTGTATATGTTCTTGGACATTATTGTTGGAAAACCAGTTCTTAGGAGTTAATACATTCAGGGAGACAGTGGAAAAAGTGTGTCCAGTACTAGAACTTGATTCTAGTCTGAGAAATCTTTCTCTGGGTTTATTAAATATTTCATATCCTAATTATTTAATTCCATACACTTTATCAACTAAATAAAAGTGTATAAATGGACTAGCTTTTCAGTGTTGATTCAGCATTCAAATCTGAATTGGAATTTTTGTTCATTAATGTTGTTAATGATTTATAGGCTTTTTTAGCCAATAGCATCTTTAGCAATAGGCTTACCTGATGTGTTTGGTGCATGTTGACTTAACTGCACAAGATATAATCAACAACTGTTATCCAATATGTCAACCTATGGCTTCTAAATATTGACCTTTACTTGAGTGGACCTAACGCGTTAGATTACTCATTACAAAGTAATATATTAATAACATGTCACACCCAACAATGAGCAACAATCACGAAGGCAGCTCACTGGAATGATTTGTATAACTTTATTTATAAAATTAAACATCAGTAGAAAATATCATTATTATTTTCTGTGGTATTTGAAGTAACTCCCAGGCAACACAAAAAAAAAAATACCTTACCAAATACAGAAGTCACTAAAATTTGTACACATAGTTGGAACTTACCACATGTTCTAAAATTGTCAAGATGTATAATAACCAAAAATCTCATGGATTCTATTCATAACAGTTCGTCAGTTTTGGGATTCAAAAGTCATCAAAAATATAATATTTGGTCACAGCTAAGTGATTGTGATCAGAGTGTGTGTACTAGCTGCTAAACGACTTCACAGTCAATGTTCTAAGCCAGTTTAGTTATTTTGACAAGACCATGTGGGGTCTTTTTTTAATTTTCCTACACCATAGGCTGGTGTGGTTTGCCTAGACAACGTAAGTGGGAACAGTTCATAAGTTGGAACAGTTCATAAGTTGGAACAAATTCCTAAGTCTCATTGAAGAGGTACATTTTAAGGTACATTATTAAGTCCTTCTGGTATCAAAGTGACAGGTTTCTCAAAAGCCACATCATCTGGACCACACTTTAGCAGCTTGTGTGTGACTGGCACTTACTGTGAAAAGGCCTTGCACCTTACACTTCCATCCAGTCTGCATTTAATGTGATGGAGTGGCATGCTTAATATGAGCCTTCTAAAAAACTGTGACAGGTAGAAACGCCAGCCATCCATGCCGACAATAACATTGGTCATTTCATCACCTTTTATTTTGTCCTAAACAATTGTCTTCATGTAAGTGCATGTAAGTAGGTCTCCTTCACACCATAGTTATCAAAAGAAAAAATCCAGGAGACTACTCACACACTTGGCCCCTTTGCCTCATCTAGAAGCTTCTTGTGGAAGCCCTCCTGTTAGGATGCCGAGCACAGCACATTTGTGAAGCGCCTTGAAGAAGAAGGGTTCTGCCTGCATGTGGTCGTGTTGATAATGCAGCTGTTGAGTAAATTAAAATCAATAAAAAAAATTTGACGAATAGACGAATGCTTCAGGCTAGTGCTTAATGGTAAAGATCGCAAATATTTCATCACACCATTGCAGGTCAGTTTTTAAAATCACACTTCATCAAAGCTGCCATTCACTCAGTCACTTATCTTCATACGCTCTCCACACTTCCAATTTCTTACGCTTTTATATTCAATATGATCGTCTGTGGAAGACTTTTATTTTGAAATCAAATAACTACATGGCTACACAGGTGTAGTGCAGCTGGAGCATACCTGCATGATGCTCCACCCCTTTTTATCTCCATGTAAAAAGTAAAAATATTCATGCAATGTGGTCGGACACTCATTTACAGCTGTGTGAAGGCACAAGTCCAAGGCAAAAGAAGGAATAAAATTGGAGCAGGTATAACACACTAATAAAGTTACACACCAGCTGGAGTGTGAAAGGGTAATACATGTCAGTATTCACTGTGACATTTAAATATTTGTCTTATTTTGCATTAATAAACTATATAGCAGTTTTATCTGTATAAGAACACTCAAAAAGTAATGATTGAGAGAGAATGACACACATGAGAGAGAGAGAGAGACAAACACACACACAATCCCACTTTATATTAGATTTTTTTTTGTTATGATGATTATTATTATTAGTAGTAGTTATTATTATTATTATTATTATTATTATCTACCTAGTACAGTATATAGTTTTTTTGTGACTTGATTCTTGATTCTCAATACGAATGTCCATATTGGTCATGCCAATAAAGCTCCCTTTGAATCCAATTTGTTACCCTAACGTGACACAGATCTGAAGAATTTATCCAACTCTGTGCATGGCTAGGGCGCTGGCATCATCAGTGCGGGGATTTCATACCAGTGCTCACAACAGCTGCTAAAACAGCTAAAGCGAGGCATCTGGCTTCCTTCCTTCTACTAGATCTCCAAAAACACTAACTAACACTAGCCGACTAATTGCTTGCTGTTCCCCAGAGCAAAATCCAAAGCACATTTTAGCTAAAATCCCATAGTTTGCAATTAATCAGCGGTTGCACAAATATAAATACGGGTTTCAACCCAGATATGCAAAAACGTATCAATGTGCACGCTTCAGAGGTTTCAGTGGCGATACATTTGGTGCTTACTTCTTCCAGAGACCATAAAATGTGTGTTCACTCATGGCTTGATGGCATCACAAGAAGCACCATACAGATTATGCGTGGCAACTTGGATGACAGAAAATTCCACTGCTCTCAAACTTCTTCTACATTCTGACATGTCTGACATGTGACCTGGCTAGCCACAGGCTTCAACTATCACGTGCATTTAAATACCTCACATGTCAAAGCTATTCCTCTACATTCTGATAGACTGCTTACTTATAAACTGGATCAATTAGCAACCACTGATGACAACATGGATATCAAATAAAATTTCCATGAAAATTCAACCAATCCCTAAACAATGTTTTTATAATTGGCTTATAATAGAGACTTGATCTTCGCAGGCTTAGCCTAGGTAAGGAAGACTTGAATCTTCACTTTGGTTAATGTTGGATAATAGGACAATATGTTTTAAATAAAAATATATATTTTAAAAATTGATTTTTAAAAGTGAGGCACTCCTTATACGTGTATTTACACATACAGTATATGGTGGGCATAATCCTGGCTAAAAGGATGTATTGCCCCTTTTGGGATTGTCCCCCTGTTTAACTTGCTTCTGCCTGTCTGGTTAAAGTAAGGGTCACATTAGCTGATATTAGCCTGACACAAGTGTTAACTTTGATAAGATGAAAACACATCGTCAAACACATCGAGGCTATACAGTAATAACACTATGGCCTGTATTTGTTCAAATGCAATTGTAAATAAAAAAAATTACACCTAATCAATTTAAATATTATTCCTATGCAGTGGTTCAAAACCTTATTGATGAAGGACCACTATTCTGCATATTTTTTTTATGTTTTGCCTGCTTTACCATACCCACTGGAAAAAGGTATTATTTATTTGATTACTTAAATCAGGTTTGCTGGCAGCTGAAGAAACACTAAAGTGTGTTACCTCCTCCTAGAGGGTGTTGGCTTTGCCAGTCAAGGTCTGCATGCCGCCTCTCAGACGGAGCAAGAGGTCGATGTTAGACTCCTTTTGGATGTTGTAATCGAACAATGTGCGGCCATCTTCCAGCTGCTTGCCAGCAAAGATCAGCCTCTGTTGGTCTGGTGGAATGCCTTCCTTGTCCTGGATCTTGGCCTTCACATTCTCAATGCTGTCGTTTGGCGCAACCTCTACAGTGATGGTCTTGCCAGTCAGGGTCTTTACAAAGATCTGCATGCTGCCACTTAGATCCAGCACCATGGGGAGAGTGGATGCTTTCTGGCTTTTGAAGTTGGACCTGGTGCAGGAATCTAACAGCTGCTTAAGAGCGATGGTCAGCCTCTGCTGGTCTGGGGGAATGCCTTCTTTGTCCTGGATTTTGGCCTTGACATTCTCAATGGTGTCATTTGGCTCAACCTCGACAATGATGGTCCTACCAGTGAGGGTCTTGACGAAGATCTGCATTGTTTAATCTGTATAGAAAAAGACAATGAAACATTTGAAAAAATGCATTTTTGAACATATTGTAGCGTTTTTACGCCGGCGTAAAAACGCTACAATATATATATATATTTTTTATTGACCATAAACTTTTAATAAATTTAAATTTGAATACATAAGTCAGCAATTGAATACATTGTCGCTTTGCTCCTCCAGGGTCCGGGTTTGATTCCCGCCTCGGGTCTGTTTGCATGGATATTGCATGAAAAAAGAAAATTAACAACATAAACTTACATTAATAACCTCAATCTAGCTAATGAAGCCTAATGTTGTTATTCTGTTTAGGATTTTTTTCTCTCATTCTATCTTTCTTTTTTTTCTTTCATTCTTCAATCGTTCACTTACTAACTCACTCATCGTCTATAACGCTTCATCGTGTGTACAGGGTAATGTGGGTCCTGGAGCCTTATTCCAGGGGACCTAGGGCACGAGGCTGCGTACAACCTGGATGGGGAACCTGTAGGAAACTCACCAAGCACGGGGAAAACATGCAAACTCCAAGTCCGCGAGATGGGAAATGAATTCGGACAGATAAACCCTCTTCAATCGTTTTTCTTTATCGTGTGTTTTAAATATTTGATTTGTGTATTGAATAACTAACACTGACTAGTGAATTTATTAAATATAATTAAAATATTCCAAACAGTGGCTGTTAATTGTATGCATGTTCATGGTTTAATTTAAAAAAAAGAAAGTAAAAGAAGGCCAGGGAAACATTTTTTATTATTTCTCCCAATATGGTCATTACTTTAATTAATTGCTAGAATGTATTCAGAGGGGTAGCTTATTTTTCAGTCAATTTTCAAAGATTCAGAGATAGTAGTTATGTGCACAAGCATTTCCTGTGCACAGTAAAAAGTGAATAAACAACAGCCTACACACACATCTAGCTCAGTGTCTATACTAATTGTGTTGCTTGCGATTTGCTATACAGAATTTGACCACTAGATGTCAGTACAAAGGTCGTATAATTCATTTCGCCATCACTACATTGTAACGGATCACTGTGTTAAATTACCTTAGTTTAAATAAAAATAATTCATTTGAGATAAACAAACAAAACCTACCCTTAGGGGAAATTATCAAGTACAATACTTTAAAGTCTGATTTAAATGGCAGTCAGAACTTATTCCTCTCTTGCTCCAGGTTCAGCTGCAGCAAATAAAGTATTGTTACGTCCTCCGACGTTACAGACGTCTGTAATTACGTCACAACGTACGACAAGTAGGAGGAGCGGAGCGGCTTGACCTTGCCCCATAGGCAAAGAGAATAAACTTGTTATATAGACTGTTTTCACTGCCTAGTAGTTGGAGAAGATGAAAAAAAGTTTGTTTGTTTTTATCTGCATTTTAGTCATATATCATTTGTAGAGGAGGTGCACAAACACCTTAAGCTGTTGTTAGTCTTTCGAAACGATAATACATATAAAACAACAGTATAAATAAAAGCATGCGATATACTGGAAGAAATGGATGGCCGTAATGATCATAGTATTCGTACACATAGATTCCACTATATATCTTCAAATTGCTCACGTTCGCTATAAAGTCAAAAATGCCCTAAAATAGATACGCCCTTAACATTTATTAATGTTTCATTTTTATTAGGCAGACCGCATGACAAAAAATAAGGTGCTGTCAAAAATAAAGTTCCCGATATTTTAATATTTATGGTAATATGGATTTGACTGATTTGTGCATTGTGTCTTGTCTCTGCCTATTTTAAAGGGGGCAATTATTTATCTATGCGATGCACATACAGTAGATGCTGTTTTAATTTGGAATGACATGGCACCCAAAACGGTATCTTAAAGGAAGAGAAGAAAAGCAGAGAAAGAAAAGCAAGTTCAAACTAAGGGGATATTCAGCCATGCATAATACACGATCTATTCTGTAGTATTAGTACTGTACTTGGTTTTAATAAATTATTGTGTCACATATGAGTAGGGTTGCTGAGGTTGTAGAGTAGAGAAGCGTAAAGGGTAAATGTGTAGATGATGTTTATGCAAGGTAGCGGAACTGTATGTACAGTTGCTGAATTAAAGAGTGAACTTAAGTGTGCGCGTCTGTACGTGCGTGCGCGCTCGTGAGTGTTAGCGCTCTCAACGTTACCTGACGCTAGTGGCAGCGCGGGAGAATTAACTGACTGTACAGGGAGCAGCTCAGGATGGCAACTAGTCCCTCATGTAAACGAAAAAAAAAAAAAACCTACATTAATATAAATCAGGTTCGGAGTTCGTTTCGCACTGTTCTTTATTCCAGACGCTGAAATGACATCCACAACGTGTTAAAGTTTCAAAATTTTAAGTGTTCCAAAGAACAAAGACTGTCCCTTATTTTTTAAGCACATATATTTGCATTATATTTTGCAATACTTCCAAACTTTTTAAAACCTGATTACATGTTTTTAAACCATGTATTCTATGTTGAATATTGTATACTTAATGCACATTTATACACCTAAATATTGTCATTTTATGTGCTTTCTCAAATTCTCCTGACTGGTGAAATTGCTATGACAGTTATATACACCAATGCGCCCAATTTTCATGCTCTTATAAGAGGGTCAAAGCTGCATCCAGAAAGTGGTCTTTTTCTGTCCTCTACCCATCACACAGCAGGAGTGTCCTAGCTTCAATGGAAATTCTTTAATGTTTTGAACAGCAGGGGTAACTAGCTTGACTTTAACAGTTATCCGGGAAACAAGCAACCCTCAATGTGGCCCAGCCAGGCCTGATTTAAATTAATGCATAAACAATGTGAAGAGCAGCATCCCATTTAAATATTATGAGTAATGTATTCTAGGATGAGTCTGATCACAATGTAGCACAAATCACAGTTTGTTTGTTTTTTCTTTATATGTTACACAAATTGCATTACTTGCTGTTGTCTGTTAGCGTGGCAACATACACAAGACTTACATCACATGTAAGATGTAAATAAATAAAAAGGCAGATTGATAAAAAAAATCCTCCAATTAACAAAATGCTTACATCATAAAATATCTCAGCTGGGAACCGAGGAAGTTGTTGTTGTTCCCTGTAATCAGGTGTAAATAAACAGGTGTGTGTTTGGTGTACAGGTTCCGCAGAGTTCTGTCTGTCTGTCTGCTGTGTAGTCAGAGCTAGAGATCCAATTCAATTATTATTTTTTTTATTTCTGTAGCACTTTTAATGATGCTCATTGTCTCAAAGCAGCTTCACAAAATCGAAAGATAATGATGGGAATGTGTGGAATACGAGAAAATGTGTATAAATCATAATGATCAGATCGTCCCTGATAAGGGGGCCAGGGGTGATGGTGGCAAGGAAAACCTCCCTGAGATGGTAATAGTAAGAAACCTTAAGAGGAACCAAACTCAACAGTGGAACCCATCCTCATCTGAGTGATAAGGGATATGATCTGCACTCATACTGTGTGTTAGGAGGCTGGAAGTTAAGTTAAATATAACAGAGGATGTCGAGTCCAGTTCGTTATTGGAGGCTCAGGTAGACTGTAGGAAGCTGGTTGTTTGTTGAGTTTCATTCTGACGTCCCGAACATTGTGTCGGAATCAAACGCAACAATCCTGATTTACAGCAGCTGCTTCCAGAGAGCAAGAGAACAAACAACAACCTGTGTGTCTGTGTGTGTGTGTGTGTGTGGCATTCAGATCACAATCGCAATCCCTCGATTATTTCGTCTAAACGTAAGTTTTTTTTTTTTATTATTATTTCAAATGAGTTATTTTTAATACATGCCTACGGAATTGAAGAGTGACGCGCTACGAGCTACTGATGGCGCCTTTAAGCGTCATTTACGTGTCGAGGATTCCGAGTTTCACCGAAAGGTTCATTTGCGAGCTCGTTGTACTGACATCTAGTGGACAAATTGCGTATAGCAAGTAGACGCCAACATCATAATCAACACAACGCATATAGATATTTAACTGCATAATAATGATATTAAATCAGTGGAAGTCCTGTGTCAGCTAAGTGAGTGTATGTTGTTGTTGTTTGAAAAATTCCAATGTGCAAAAGAAATGTTTGTGCTTTTAACTACCATCTCTGAATCTTTGCAAATTAAGTGAAGAATAAAGAATCTGATCAGGTTCTAGTATTTTTTTTAGAGTAATTACTCTACTGAGAGGAAAATGGTGGCACTGCTGGCTCAGTGGTAGGTGTTTCGCCTGCCCGGGTTAGAAGCCCTGGGTTTGATTCCCAGTCAGTGCCCAAACCCCCCAGCCACTGGATGCAGTGCCGGTCTCAAGCCCGGATGAAATGGGAGGGTTGCGTCAGGAAGGGCATCCGGCGTAAAACCTGTGCCAAGTTGTAGTGCGGACTGGGTATTCCGCTGTGGCGACCCCTAGCCGGGAGCAGCCAAAAGACCAACAATAACTCTACTGGGTGGAAAATGTTTCCCTTTCCTTCGTTCTGTCTTTCTTTCTTTCTTTCTTTCTTTTTTTCTTTCTTTCTTTCTTTCAATTAAAAACATCACCATAAATACAACTAACAAGCCATTGAAGGCTTTGAACAGAATATATACATTCACCACTTAGTGTTGATGGTTTAGTGAAGTTAATCATTCAATAAAGAAATCAAATGATTAAAACACCCAATTAAGAAAATTAATTGATGAGGTACAAAAAAAGAACATAAATAACATTAGAAAACATAAATAACATAAGGGTTCACGAGATGAATTAAATTCATTAATGTACAAACCAAATGCTGTATTTACAAACCAAACATTTTCCTTTTTCATGTATTTTAAAGATTATAATCATTTTATTGTAAAATGGTAAAAAAAAAAAAAAAAAAAAGCTTTTTTTCTGAGTTTTGATTTATGTATTTAAAATAATCTTATCAACAGAATGAACAAATGTTACTAATAACGAAGCCACCTGAAACTGGTGATTTGCCTAAGGGTAAAAATACATGGCTTTTTCCACTTGACACAAGGAATGCGACAGTTGTAGCCCGTGTCCTGGATACGTCTGTGTGGTGGCTCTTGAAGCACCGACTCCAGCTGCAGTCCACTCCTTGTGAATCTCAGCCAGATTCTTGAATGAGCTTCATTTCACGATCCTCTCAAGGCTGCGGTTATCCTGTTGCTTGTGCACCTTTTACTACCACATTTTTTTTCTCCATTTAACTTTCCATTAATGTGCTTAGATACAGCACTCTGTGAACAGCCAACTCCTTAAGCAATCAGCTTTTGCTGCGGTAATTCATGCAAAGGGAGCCCCAACCAAGTATTGAGTGCTGTTCCTACATTTTAACATTTCTGTGGTGAAAAAATCCCCTTTTCTCCCTTTTTTTCTGTGATATTAAATTTCCGTTGTTTTTTTTCCGATCATTGTGAGTTTGAAGCTTGGTGTCTCCCTGTGCTTGGCGGGTTTCCTCCGGGTACTCCGGTTTCCTCTCATAGTCCAAAGACATGAAAATTAGGCCTATTGCATTCTCAAATTGCCGGTAGTGTATGCACATGTAAATGTTGACCAGAGGTTATTTTCGCTTCTCGGATGTTCTAAAATGGCAGCTGAAGGAAGATTTGGGTATTTGAAAGAAAAATCCTCTTCCCTTGTCCACAAAGCCTAAATACCTTAAATGTTCCGGCTCTTGTTTTAATTTTATTTGGACGAAGAACTTTAAGTTAAAATGACCAAATATGTTTAAAAAAATTACGAATATGCTTATCCATAACTTGCGCATTCAAAGTTTTATTCAAATCGAGATTATTCTCACTGGTAAATAAAATGTTCAAATATATTATTGTCTTTTTATAGATACAGATTATGCAATGCAGATCTTTGTGAAGACTCTGACTGGCAAGACCCTCACCCTCGAGGTTGAGGCCAGCGACACCATTGACAACGTCAAGGCCAAGATCCAGGACAAGGAAGGCATTCCCCCAGACCAGCAGAGGCTGATCTTTGCTGGCAAACAGCTGGAAGATGGCCGCACCCTGTCCGACTACAACATCCAGAAGGAGTCCACCCTCCACCTGGTGCTGCGTCTGAGGGGCGGCATGCAGATCTTTGTGAAGACCCTGACTGGCAAGACCTCCATTTACATGAAACAGTTATTATGCTAAGTTAGGTGAGTAAACTGTATTTGTATCTTATATGGTTCTCGGCTCTGGTCCTGGAGGACCACTGTCCTGCACATTTGATTGTTTTCTCAGCTCCCAGCTCACCTGATTTAACACCAAAGTATGCATAGTGGTCCTTCACCGATAAGGGAAGTCTCCATCCAGTCCAAATAACCTTCCAAGCTTGGCCGTCGTCATTAAACAAACAGAATGGTCTAAATGTTGTATAACTCAATTATACATTAATGTGCAAGTAACCTTTTCATGTTTTTGAGGATGGAGACGGTTTTACATGCTTTATATTATTGTGTACAAACACCTTTAAATAAGCATCATATTTCATATTCTGGTCGTAGATTGTATAAACTTTTAGAGCTGTATGTGTCATATTTAAGACCGTAACTGCAGATCTTTGCAGGGATTTTGAGGGTAAACACTTCATAAATATAGTATGTTTTTAATTCTTGTGTTCTCAATGTAGCTGATGCTTTTGTAGCACTTCTTAGCCGTAGTTATATTGTGCTAAATATCTTCAAATCTGTAAAACTTCTTTGGTTTTGTCTGCAGCTTGAAGATAAAGAACCAACACTGATGCAGTGGACAGGTAAGTGTTAGAGCTTTTCATATAAAAAAGAGGACAGTTACTGAAACATTACAAACTGAAGCATTGGGGTTTCATTACTATGATGAACCTTTGCACTGATTCTCTTGAAATACTATCATGATGCTGAGAGAACAGTGTTAGTAATGGTTACTTTTTCTGTGTCTCGCATCTCGCAAGTTTACTCTTAAGTTTCGTTTTCATTCGGTTCAATGCTGTTTGGTATGTTATTCAATTTTTTCAGTTATTAAATTTTTTCCTGTGCCTGCATCTCTCATCAAAATATAGCAGATGGGTCACCCTTTAACTATTATTATTATTTTATTTATATATATATAATTTTTTTTAGGGACTATGACAATCTTGGCGAGGCTGTAGGACTTTGCACTCAGCCATCTCACCATGTTGCACAATGGCAAAAGCAACGTGAGAGAGAGGGATCCCCCATGTTGTTGCCCTGTAACAACCCTGAGGAAGGGACCAAGGAGTGCTGCGGTGGCTAGGGTGAGGAGAACCCCAATACAGAGTAGCGACAGAGACCATCAGCGCCGACTGTGTGCCATCCAACAGGTAGCAACGGAGCTCACTGTACAAATGGACATATGCCACATGACGCTCCTGGCACAGCATGCATGGGGATTTATGCAGTAGCTTGGGGAGGAGAGGAAGGAGCAGTCCTCAATACCATGCTCTATCATCTCGTGATTGTTAACAGGCTAATCTCCAACACTCGTTCTCACTCAAAGTTAAGTAAAATCTCTGAGAGCTCTATCCTGTGCTCTGATAGAACTAATAGCCCTGTCCTGTGCTGTGATAGCACGGATAACCCTGTCCTGTGCTCTGACAGTCCTGTCCTGTGCTCCAATAACTCTGATAGCTCCACACTAAGCTCTAATAGCACTGACAGCTTTGTCCTGTGCTCTGATAGCCCAGATAGCTTTGTCCAATCCTCTCATATCTCTGATAGCTCTAAGTGATGCCCTGCCCTGCTGCCTGAGCCACGTCCTTCTCACCATCTGAGCCACGCCCTGCTTCGCCACATGAGCCATGTCCTGCCTTGCCACCTGAGCCACAGTCAGCCCTGTCCCAGCCAGATACTGCACCCTCTCCATCTAGCTCAGCAGCATCCTCTGGTGCAGAGGATGTCCGGCTGTTAGAGAGCATTGTACTGCTTCCGCCACCTAGCTGTGGAGACTCCGGCTTGCTCCAGCTGCCTGAATTTGAGGACATCATGCTTATTCCGCCACCCGAGTTTAAGAACTTTGTGCTCGCTACACCGCCTGGGTTCAAGGACTTTGTGCTCGCTCTGCTGCCAGGGTTTAAAAATCTTAAAGATTCTTAAGAATTTTAAGTCACAGTTCAGTCTTCATGCCGAGTCCCCCACTCAGTCCAAACGACATGCACCACAACCTCGAGGTCAGGAAGCCCAATGAAAGACATTGATGGATTGTCGTGGACCACTGGTGGTGCTCCAGAGTAGCACCTTTTTGGCCGGTGGTAATGTCAGGGATAACCCCTGGAGGGCGCCTTGCTCTTGTGGCCACCTTATGTTTTATGGTTGTGTTTGGACTTTATTTCCCAGGTTGCACTGCACTAGTCATGTTGATTATTTTCACCTGCACCTGCTTGAGTTACCTTGTTAGTGTCATTATTTAAACTCCTTTGGTAAGTAAGTATGGCGGCATGGTGGTGTAGTGGTTAGCACTGTCGCCTTGCACCGCCGGGGTCCGGGTCCGATTCTCGGCCAGGCTCGATTCCCGTTTCTGTGTGCATGGAGTTTGCATGTTCTCCCCGTTCTTGGTGGGTTTCCTCCTACAGTCCAAAGATATGCAGGTTAGGCTTATTGGCGTTCCCAAATTGCCTGTAGTGTGTGTATGTGTGTGCTCTGCGATGGATTGGTACCCTGCCTTGTGCTCCAAGTCTCCTGTGATAGGCTCCAGGCCCCCTGCGACCCTGAATACAGGATAAAGTGGTATAGAAGATAATTGAGTGAGTGGTTAGTTAGTCTGTGTCTTGCATCTGTAAGTTAACAGTTTTTTTGTTGTTGTTTCTATTCTGTTTAACGCTGTTTGGTTTATTGCTGCTGTCTGGATAATTCTCATTCTTTGAATTTGTTTATATCTAATAAATAAAATTTGTAATGTCTATTTGTATTTTATTAATTAACGTCCTAACGTTTGCATTTATGTTGTGCCTAAATCTCTCTTTCCAGAAACAAAATCTTTGCACAACATTGACAAATAAATATACAAATAATTCATATAAACACACTTTTGTAAACTACAGTATAACAATATGCATGACAAGTACATGCAAGGAATCACTCAACAGTAGTGTAAAGTTTTACAGTACACATGCTACAGCCTCCTAAATCATGAAATCATGAAATAGTCTGAACACAACCTTAAATCAAATTCAAAATTCAAATCTTATTTGTCACACACACGTTCATACACAGTATGATACAGTACACAGTGAAATGTTTTTGACAACTGCCCCTGACCGTTAAAAAAAAAAAAATCTAAATAAGAGGACTCGGATGTCACCGCAAATGGCACATAAGTTCCTGTTGGAGTGCTGACGGTTATACTGGAAGGGAACGTCGTCATGGATGGCATTGAAAACCTGCCTCATGCCTTTTGCCTCACATTTGGACTGATATACAGTATATGGCCTTTATCACAGCAATGTAGAACAACTATGACTTTATTTAAACTTAGGAGTACTGTAGGAAATATGAGGCAAAAACTGGCTCTTTTGCATTTTTACTCTATATATTTACATCATGAACAGCCAAACGTTCACAAAGTCAGTCCAGATTATGTTGCCAATTGCTACTGAAATCATATTCTTATTTTTTTGGTTTTATTTCTTTGACTGTATTATCATCAACAAATGCTGACATCATGCCTGAAGAGTGCTTAAGAAATATTGCCGGTAATTCTGTAGCTAAGATCATTAAAAGAGGGCAGAGCTAAATAATGTTAATTTAATAAAAAGGTGGATAAAACATTTTACAACCATTTTAGGCCTTGTCTTCAGGAGTTAAATGAGCTGATGGATCAGTGCCAAGATGTGTTCTCTACCAAACCGGGGATCACTCATCTTCTCAAACCCTCGACAGGTATGTTCGTCTGGCCACGTACCTACAGAGACCTGGAGAACCTGTTGGGAACATTTTTCCTTTGTTGAATCAGAGACCCGGAGACGTTGGGATATCTTTCAAGCAGAAGTTACTCTTTATTGAGAGCATCGCTGTAGTCATCCAAAAACTGACTAAAACTCGGCTCTGGAGAGTTTATACTTTTCAAGATGGAGAAATCCTCCACAAAGAGGTGGAAACAATCTAAACAAAGCATAGTGTAGTACCGGAATCAGCCTGGTTCCCCAGCCCTGATCTCATCAGCATAACAGTGCCTTTCAAATGCATTGGTGCTAATCTACTTAGCCTGACAGTATCGCCCAAACCTTTACATTATCATAGAGACAAAAGCACAGCCTGGCCTTGAGATTAGCATTCACATTTACTTTGGGACCCTACCCAGTGGTCAGGTTCATAAAGACAAAAGGGTAATGTCTCAGACACCTGGGCTACCAGACTTGATCTACTTAGAATGTCATTATCTTTACCTCAAAATGTAAAACCCAATGATCACAACTTTCAGTTTCTACACTATTACGTTGGAATTTAGATTTAACATTTTATAATTGTGTAATCCTACAGCCCGCTGCAGTGCTGTTGAAGCAGTCGGAGAGAAAATGCTTCGTGATGGCATTGTAGCGGAGTCTACTAGCCCCTGGTCCAGCTCCATTGTGGTAGTTTCCAAGCATTATGGGGCGATCCAGCTTTGCGACTACTTTAGGAGTTCGAACCAAACGTCCGCCTATCAGTTACCAGGAAAGGATGACCTCATTAAGCAAATAGGAAAGGCCAGCTTCATTTCTGGCAAGTGAAGTTCAGAGCTGAGGCGAAAGAGATGACCACTTTTAATATGGAACAGGGAATTCAACTCAGAAGAACAGACTCAAGCAGGAGTCCCTGGCCATGCAAGGAGCTACTGTATAGTGGAGTCGAAATATAACACTTCACCCAAGTAACAGACCAATGTTATTCCTCTACAATGGATGGCAAGGGCCAAAGACACTAACCCTTAGATCACCCGCTGGTTACTTTTGCTGCATGTTTATTCATTTGCCCATTGGCTGCTTATAAAACGCTAGCCGCACATCAGTCTGATGGGTAGATTATTACTTATTTCGATAGCTCTTATGCTATTTTGACTCACTCAACAATTTCCTGTATAAACTGCTGCGGATCAGTAAAACATTTCATGACCTGCAGTTATTAGAACATAATACTTGTTTAAGCACATACACACTGTATTTTATTCCTTATAGTTTTGTTTTACAGTACCTGTGTTTCATGATACTCCAAATAATCAGAATTTTGATGTTTTGATTCAATTCATGTTATAATCCTGTGCCTGTTTATTAGCCCAGCTCTACTGTATTATTTTCTTAATTCAAACCCCTCCATCTGATGTGTTGTCGTGTTGTGTGACCTATCAAAGCCATCAGGATTCGATCAGGATGTGTGGAAACTTCGCACACTGCAAATCTTGCATACATGTGTGCTTGGCTGTGTGTGTGTGTATATTGAACATGTAAGTGTTTATGTTCTCTCAACCCTGAAACAAATAGGTCAAGCGATCAATAAAGTTTCATATTACTGAAGGAAAAATATTTGCAAGATCTGATGAAAGAAATAGACTCACATACATTGTTTAAAAAAAATTACTTTAATAAAAAAAACTTCAGCTCATCTTGACTGTTTATGGACGTAAAATATTATTAGTCTCATATAGTGTAATGTTTTTTTTATGGAATCCAGCCAGTTAGAAGGGACTGTTTACCTGAAAGTTTGACTGTTTACCTGCTTAGCAATTACAGTTATGTAACCAGTCTAGAAACTTCAAATAGGAACTTCAAATATCAGACTAGAATGAGTGATTACATAATATTTTTACCGTCTTTTACTACTCACAATTATATTACAGCAACTGCCTTATTGGGAGAAATTACTTCAAAGTGTTGCTAACTGGTCCTTCTCTTTATTGCTTGCTCCATTTATAAATAATATTCAATTCAATTCAATTTTATTTGTATAGCGCTTTTAGCAATTTTCATTGCCGCAAAGCAGCTTTACATAGTCAAAAAAATTATTTAAGTTTGTATGAAATGTGAATTTGTATGAATCAAAATGGTCAGTTTGTCCCTGGTGAGCAAGCCGAGGGCGACAGTGGCAAGGAAAAACTCCCTGAGATGGTAATAGGAAGAAACCTTGAGAGGAACCAGACTCAACAGGGAACCCATCCTCATTTATAATAGTTCTTATTAGTTAAAAATAAAAGGAGAATTAGTTAAAGTTGCTCTTTATGCTGCTCTGACGTAGTCGCTATACAATCTATAACTAATTTATTCTATTTGTTGAATAGCAAGCCTCTCCTCCTACTTGCTGCAACATCATTGCACCTGGTCAAAACTTAGTTTCAAGATATCTGTAATTACGTTTTGACTAGGCAATTCCGAGGTTTACAATCTTCCCAATCTTATATATATTTTTTATCAAAATGATTTTTTTTTTTACTTAATACTACAGTAGATATTTAATAGTAAATTATGATTATCCACTATTTAATTCTGACTAGTCACAATTTTAGTTAAAGGTATTTATAGTATAATTTTGACTACTTAAAAAAAAATCTAAGATATCTTAAATACATTAATTTTAAAGAAATTAAATGACAAGAATTGAATATATCCTGAATTGGAATTATAAATAGTCATAACTTAGTTGCAGATACCCACATTGTGGATGTCTACAACTGAATTAAAGTATATATTATAAGAAACCGCATACACGTAAATGGGAAAGGAGACGCCAATCATCATCATATCTGATATCATCGCCAAAAATATCTGGAATAGCATTTGTGGGTAGTTGGTAAGGTATTTTAAGATTTAATATTTTGTCTGGATATTATATTATAGATATTACATTATTATATTATAGATAGATATAATTCAGTTGTTCCTAGTCAAACTGAACATTCCAGATATCCACAATGACATTTTGCCTATCATTTCAAATATTCACAACATAACATTCACAATATAACAATATTAGGCATCCTCACTACAATGTTGTAACTGATTGATGTATGTGATTTAAAAACATCCAAGAATGGGATTCTATGAAAACTTCCATTATTGTCCCATTTAACGATTACACATTAATCACCAACTCAATGCAATGTTCCCTTTTTGTACCAGCTGTGAAAACAAAACATAGTATTACTGGATGAGAAGTAGTGTTGCCATGGCAACACTGCATGCATGGTTATGATCCCTCTGCCTGTGTGTTGCTAAGAACAAGACGACTGATCAGATTACTCACTAGCTATTTACTGGACATACTACATATATATATATATATATATATATATATGTAGTACCCTCTAGTTGTGGAATAGAATGTAATAAGAGCAGTAAGGCACAAACAAATTAAGAATGCACAAATATTAGTCTGTGCTGTTAATGCATTTCAACTAGTGGTTTCATCACACAAATGTGGCTTAATTTGTTATCTGAATGTGTTTCTGTGCATTACTGTTGGCTAAATAGTTCTCAAATGTTAATAAATTCCATGAGAGAAGAGTGTTCAATACTAGACGGTGATGCTTTCATGAATATTAAATCTATTAATTTAAAAGTCTATTAAATTTTTGTCCGTCAGAATGGTGGGGTGCGGAATTTGTGATACAGATTCATTCTAGGTTATATAAACCTATATAATGCATTTAGTAGGGTTATTTACAATAAATATCCTACACTGTATTACAAAAAAAATTAACTCCAGAAACAAGTGTATAAATAGACCAGTGGTTCAGTGTTGATTTAGCATTCAAGTCACATTGGGATATTGTTCTCCATTGAAATGAATTGCGGTTAATGCTTTATTGGATTTTATAGCCAAGAGCATCTCTTGTAATAGGCTTTACCTGGTGTGGCGAAAAATAGAGCCATAAGTTATAGGTGAATGTTGACTCAGATGTACACAATATAATTAACAACTATTGAATATCATTAACAACTATAGACTAATATCACTCACACTTTGTGTGTGGCTGATGCACAACAATATTTTTACTCTTATAAACTTTAAAAGGTATTAACATTTAAAAGCCATGGAATGACATCTTGGAAATTGCAGTGACACGATCTTTAGATCAGGATATTTTATACATTTGGGTGCCAATGTTGTGAACAGCATTATTAATAAACAAATCTATAAATTAGATTATAAAAGGCATAAAGAAAAGCTAATTTTAACACAACACAATCTAACACTTCTACAATAATTAGTTATGAGACCACACAAACTTTTCAATGCTTTAAACATAAATGTTTTATTTTTCTTCCCGTTACATTTTAAATTTAACGAGAAAATACCATTTGTAACTTTATCTGCAATTAAAGTAAAATGTCTTTGTAAGCAAGAACTTTTCAAACAACATTTAAGACATTAGGCTGTTTACTGTCCACCTCTCAGACGCAGCACCAGGTGGAGGGTGGATTCCTTTTGGATGTTGTAGTCAGACAGGGTGCGACCATCTTCTAGCTGCTTGCCAGCAAAGATCAGCCTCTGCTGGTCTGGGGGAATGCCTTCTTTGTCCTGGATCTTGGCCTTTACGTTCTCAATGGTGTCGCTTGGTTCAACCTCCAGGGTGATGGTCTTGCCAGTCAAGGTCTTCACAAAGATCTGCATGCCGCCCCTCAGACGCAGCACCAGGTGAAGGGTGGACTCCTTCTGAATGTTGTAGTCAGACAGGGTGCGGCCATCTTCCAGCTGCTTTCCAGCAAAGATTAGCCTCTGCTGGTCTGGGGGAATGCCTTCTTTGTCCTGGATCTTGGCCTTTACGTTCTCAATGGTGTCACTTGGTTCAACCTCCAGGGTGATGGTCTTGCCAGTTAATGTCTTTACGAAGATCTGCATGCCGCCCCTCAGACGCAGCACCAGGTGGAGGGTGGATTCCTTTTGGATGTTGTAGTCGGAGAGGGTGCGGCCATCTTCCAGCTGCTTGCCAGCAAAGATCAGCCTCTGCTGGTCTGGGGGAATGCCTTCTTTGTCCTGGATCTTGGCCTTTACGTTCTCAATGGTGTCGCTTGGCTCAACCTCGAGGGTGATGGTCTTGCCAGTTAGAGTTTTCACAAAGATCTGCATGCCGCCCCTCAGACGCAGCACTAGGTGGAGAGTGGACTCCTTCTGGATGTTGTAGTCGGATAGGGTGCGGCCATCTTCCAGCTGCTTGCCAGCAAAGATCAGCCTCTGCTGGTCTGGGGGAATGCCTTCTTTGTCCTGGATCTTGGCCTTTACGTTCTCAATGGTGTCACTTGGTTCGACCTCCAGGGTAATGGTCTTGCCAGTTAAGGTCTTCACGAAGATCTGCATGCCGCCCCTCAGACGCAGCACCAGGTGGAGGGTGGACTCCTTCTGGATATTGTAGTCGGACAATGTGCGGCCATCTTCCAGCTGTTTGCCAGCAAAGATCAGCCTCTGCTGGTCTGGGGGAATGCCTTCTTTGTCCTGGATCTTGGCCTTCACGTTCTCGATGGTGTCACTTGGCTCAACCTCGAGGGTGATGGTCTTGCCAGTTAGGGTTTTCACAAAGATCTGCATGCCGCCCCTCAGACGCAGCACTAGGTGGAGAGTGGACTCCTTCTGGATGTTGTAGTCGGATAGGGTGCGGCCATCTTCCAGCTGCTTGCCAGCAAAGATCAGCCTCTGCTGGTCTGGGGGAATGCCTTCTTTGTCCTGGATCTTGGCCTTTACGTTCTCAATGGTGTCACTTGGTTCGACCTCCAGGGTAATGGTCTTGCCAGTTAAGGTCTTCACGAAGATCTGCATGCCGCCCCTCAGACGCAGCACCAGGTGGAGGGTGGACTCCTTCTGGATATTGTAGTCGGACAATGTGCGGCCATCTTCCAGCTGTTTGCCAGCAAAGATCAGCCTCTGCTGGTCTGGGGGAATGCCTTCTTTGTCCTGGATCTTGGCCTTCACATTCTCGATGGTGTCACTTGGCTCAACCTCGAGGGTGATGGTCTTGCCAGTTAGGGTTTTCACAAAGATCTGCATGCCGCCCCTCAGACGCAGCACTAGGTGGAGAGTGGACTCCTTCTGGATGTTGTAGTCGGATAGGGTGCGGCCATCTTCCAGCTGCTTGCCAGCAAAGATCAGCCTCTGCTGGTCTGGGGGAATGCCTTCTTTGTCCTGGATCTTGGCCTTTACGTTCTCAATGGTGTCACTTGGTTCGACCTCCAGGGTAATGGTCTTGCCAGTTAAGGTCTTCACGAAGATCTGCATGCCGCCCCTCAGACGCAGCACCAGGTGGAGGGTGGACTCCTTCTGGATATTGTAGTCGGACAATGTGCGGCCATCTTCCAGCTGTTTGCCAGCAAAGATCAGCCTCTGCTGGTCTGGGGGAATGCCTTCTTTGTCCTGGATCTTGGCCTTCACATTCTCGATGGTGTCACTTGGCTCAACCTCGAGGGTGATGGTCTTGCCAGTAAGGGTCTTCACGAAGATCTGCATGGTCTAATCTATGCAGAAAAAGACAATTTGGGGAAAAATAAAATTTAATTTACAAGTGATCATAAACTATCAAGTAATTAAAGTTTGAAACAGACAAGTTAAACCTTATTCATAAACTAGATATTATAAAATGTTTAAATATTAAGATATTTTAACTTAGTTTATCCATATATTATTATTTAGTAAATATTACTAGTTCATCCAAATAAAACTAAAAAAGCGAGGTTAAACATTTAAGCTATACAGAAAAATATGTGGACAGGTAAGAGTCTTTTCCTTTAAAATGGCCACAGTTTAATTTCCTCAGCCGCCATTTCAGAACATCCGGGTTCCTTTGTTCGAGAAGCAAAAATGATTCAGCAAAAAAAAAAAAAAAAAAACGGCCCGCGTCGAAAAAAGAACGACTAGCCTTAATCACGACTAAATAAACGACCTTAAATTAAGCTATTTGTTTAAAAACCTTACCAATAAATAACGTTACTCGAACAAAACTAAATAAAAATAAGCCATATATGTCGTTAGCAAGAAAGCTAATCTTAAACGAGTCACAGATTATGGCGTCACTAAAATAATACAAGCCTCGTAGCATAACACTGTAAAATTGTTGTATTAATACAGTTAGTTCGAGATAATAATAATAATAAACTTACCCTTAGACGAAATAATCAAGTGCTTTAAGTTCGGATATAAGAGTCACAGCTCACTCTTCTCGTGCTCCGGGAACAACTGCAGCAAACTGCGACGCTTTCTGTATATATAGAAACACCGCACAGTGACGTGCCTCGACACGTCATGTATCTAGATACTTCCGCGCTTGAAACTAGTCCCTGTTTTTTGGCAAAAATATAAACAGGAACGTTATATTATATTATATTTAATACTGAAATATATTAGATATCTCTTTGCTTATTTAAAATGTTTCAATTTGAAATAAAGTATTAAATTTAAACGCATGATAAGGTGGAGTGATACCATCTCTGTGAAAACGTGAAAGATCTAGAATGTACAGTACACTGTACCTCTCCCAATGCCGGACACCTTAAGAATGATGTCATTCAATATCGAAATCCAACGTTACTGGTTATTTTCATACAAATATGAACAAGTAGTGAAATTATGTACTGGTTCACACTGAGTTAATTACATTGTAATTGCGATTACTTATGTGTGTAATTGATGATGCTGTTATAATTTACCATTTATGTCTTAAATATGATATAATGAAGATCATATATTATTATGATTATTATTTTTTATTTACCTGACCTATGTCAGATATTGTTTAAATCCTGTACATTGAACTGGGTGTTTACACTGTTTAGGTGTTTGTGTTCCTAGAGCCACTGTACATGTACAACCTGTTTATCAGGTTATCTGTTTACTTTCCATATATAATAATACATGACAACAGCAAATTGACAGGGTACACAGATCTTAGAGCTAGTTAAAAATATGAATCATAATGAATAATGAGTCTTCTCAGAACCCAGTTTATATTTTTAGGTCATGTCTGACATATATAAATCATTCTAGTACTACAATTTGAGCTGCCCTACTTTCATATGGCATTAACTGTAGTCATTTATTTCATTCTATAAAATCACCCAATCATTACAGATTAATCAAGACTTTAAATATTTTCATTAAAAGTAAAAATAACTGAATATTCTTCTTTTTAATTTTATATAACACAGAACAGAACATGTTGAGACATGATTTGTTTATTATGGAAACGCCATTGCACAATGACACCCAATACCCCATCAGCAGACCAAGTCATGTGACTCGCGTCATACTTTCGGGTTGCCAGGTTGCTAGATTTCCTCCACTGTGGCCTAATTTTATCAAACAGAGACTTGATAATAAGGGACTGTGGTTGGTTATACGTGTATACTGTACAGTATATTGCCTTTTATATAAGGAGTTATACTTTAGACTGTACAAAGTATACAGTCTAGAAATGCAGTCTTTTATATCAGGAGTTACAGTATACTTTAATATCTATGAAAAACCACACCCAAATCACAGCATAGTGCTCTATTATATGATTGTTTTATTGTTATGCACATTATAAAATGATTTTATATATTTCATAGTAGAAAATATTTGCTGTATTCATGTAAATGTAGACTTGAATCCAAATTATATACACTAGAAGTTCTCATTAGTAGGTCCAGTCTTTTAATCACAACCACAGCTACGGTTTGTTTATATAATCAATACGTTAACCACATAATAGTAAAGTATTTGATCAAACCTGTTAATCATTGAATATACACACAATCTTCTTTAAATCTTTTCTCATAGTACTGTTCTATGCCTTTGATTGGAAATTTTGTAAGATGCATTGTTTATAGTTTTTACTCTCCATCCACCTTCATCTTGACCAGGGTCTTTGGTAAATCAGATTTTTTGTCTCAGTAACCAAAATCAGGGCGCAAAGCAGAAAAACATTCCCACTTATGTGAAATTTAGACTTGTTGGTTTACTTACTGGCATGTTTTTGGTAATGGAAGAAAAACAGGCGAACCCGGAAGAAACCTACACGGCCACAAGGTAACTCCTCACAGTTTCCAATCAAACCAGGGACCCTGTAAGTGTGATGTGACAACACTGCTTACTGCACCTTAACCGTGCCAGATGTATTTCAAATGAATTTGAAAAAAAGGAACAAATCATTTTTAAAGATGCTAACAAAATTATTTTGCATTACAGGTTTACAATACAGTTTTATATGTGAATGTGCACCCAAAATGGCATGTTGTTTAACCACCCAGATATTTATATATTTACCTATATATATTTATTATGGGTGACCATATTAGTATTCAGGGTCCCTAAAATCCCAATCCAGACAACAGAATCAAAAATAAGTGTTCCTGTAATGCAAATTACACATATTCATCTACAACCAGGCATCCATTTAAATGTAAAATTAAAAAGTGCATGGGACATTATAAAAACTATAGGGAAATATTTGATCTATTTATCCAAGACAAACCTTAGACAGTTTATATCCCTGCACTTACACTCAGCAGAGTACAAAGTTCAAGGTGACATTATTTATGGCCTTGTTGTTTATGATGTTAGGACAGAACCCAATCAATTCAAGTAAACCGTCACCAGGCGATGTATAAGAACTAATTAATAAGCATAATTTCGATAATAGTGGGTTGTGATTTGCATCAATCAATTCATCGAAATAAAAAAATCACAGTTGTACACCTTACCTTCAATGTCTCACTGAAATATCTAAAGAGTCTTATAATGCAGGAATAATTTTACTGTAAAAAGCATCCTCTAACTTTGTCATGGATAACAAATAAGGTGTAGTTTGATTCAATTCTTTTAGGATGTCTCAGAATGAATTTTATGTACATATTTCCATATGTACTAAAAACTCTGTATACAGACTACATATAAACACTCCAAGAAGTAAATGAATCAAATCATACGTTTTCTTCTGACTGGAGAGTTATGACTTAAGTTACATCTACAGTATATTGTGGCTTTTGTTTTACATAAAAATACAGTATGAATGTTGCGTGCCTTTAAAATGACTCATAATCTTGAGGTCCTTTAACTTTTTTAATGCTTTATTTTAAAGAAACATACAGTGTGTAAAAAGCAAGTAAAACCCCATTGACATGAAAATGTACAGCTTGGTTTTATTGTTACAGTTACAGCAATTGTACCAAGAAACAGAACCGCTCTTTTATTGTTTCCCCGGCCTATTTACGTTGCTTCAGGTATGATTTTAACTTATGTAAAAATCAGAAATTATTGATGTTTGTTTAATGATGAATTAACTTGTTATCTATGGAATAAAAAGGTATTTATCTAAGAATGTACATATTTGTGCAATTTTAAAAATCATATATGTTTTTCAAACGGTAATGTCACTGATATGAAAACAGAATCTAATAAGAAAAGAAAAAAAACCTATAAATAAATACATAAATTGTGCTGGTGTTACGTATATAAACTGTCAGTATAGTAAGTACAACATTTTCACATTGTCATAATAATAATAGTATATTCTGGCACATATTGTATTACTTTTACATTATTAAATAATATAATAGTAATATATAAGTTTAACAGTTGGACTGGAAAGATCTTCTTGCTTTATGTTTATCTAAATGCGGCTAATTTATGTTGGAAATGAAGTAAAAGATGACTTAATATGTGTGTATAGTGTGAACATTTAAGTAACTTTGTTCATATTGGAAATTAAAAGTTTAGACAAAGTGGTCATGGTCAGTTACAATCTCAACCCAGATGGCAGGATTAAAAGAAAAATGGTCATATGTTTATATTCACTAGAAATGTTACACAAGCATCGACTCTTATCTAATAGGTTTTCATGAAGTTACTAGAAATATTATGTAGTCACTTGCTCTAGTCTAGAAGTTTCTAGACATGTTACATAACTGTAATTGCTCAGAAGTTAATCTTCTGGAGTGTGTGAGAACGGGAGTGCCGGCTGGTGGGGCGGGAACTATTAGGAAACCAGGTGGAGTCACAGATCGGATTACGTTGTATCACAGCTGTTAGTCAGCTGCGGTTGGATGAATAGCTGTGTGTGTGTGAAAGAGAAGAGGTTACACTGTTGTGTTGTTTGCTTAATTGAACTGTGAAATGTAAAATTGCCATTACAGAAGTAAATAACAAAACATGTAACAATTGTAAACAATTTTAAAGCAGAATTTCAGTGCATTTATCTCTGTGTGTGAAGGGGTTTTCATAAAATAATAATAATAATAATAATGAAAATTTTAAAAAAAAAAAAAAAAAAAAAAAAAACATTTAGTGCTTTAGTTTGGAAAGTCACAGTGCATATTCATTAGAGTTCATTCATTCTAGTAAAACTTTACATCCTCTTTCTCCACGGGCATGGCTCGGAAGGTGTTGACGAACATGTAGCGTGAGAACAGGATATAGAGGCGTCTGAACCAAACGAGCTGCGAGCGGTGATGCAACATGGCCTCCTGAGTGAGGAATAGACATAGTTTGCACAGGTAAGCAACGTACGAACAGAATGATGACAAAATGTGGCATTATTATCTTATACACAAGGTTGTCTATAACAAAATGCTTGGAAATGTGGAAATCACTATATGGTCTTATTTTAGAAGCTTTAAACTTTCGTCTTTTGGGAAAAGCATGACTCATGAAGTAGCTGCCAGATTTTCAAGCAAAAGCAGACAAGCCGTGACAAGCCAATCACATAGCTTTTTTATGCACCACACTGGTTGTCCTGAGTGGTTTAAATGGGTTCAAAGAGTTTTTGGCAAATGTCAAAGCCAAGAAAAAGGACATTTACACTTTTACACGTCCTTTAGTAATAATGAATTACAACTAACTGTTACAACTGAGAGTATGCGTCTCTCAATGTCTGTGATAATAGGATCTGTGACATAGGACATTATGTTATATGGATGTTGATTGACAAGCATGTTATATACATAACAAAACAGAGTAAGATACTGAAGTGCAAGCATCTTAACGTTAAGAAAAGTGATAACGTTACTAAATGTAAAATATGCATGAGTGATTTGTGGACAAGAGACATAAGATACACGTGCTGTGTGTGTGTCTGTGTGAAGCTGTTGCATTCTATTTGTCTGGTCCTGTACGCTCTTACTATAAGGTTATAAACTACAAGCTGCAGGTCAAGCTGTTTGACTGTTGATATGTTGTTGTTTTTATGAAACTATTTTCACTCATTCACTCACTCATCTTTTATACCGCTTTATCCTGTATTCAGGGTCGTGGGAGACCTGGAGCCTATCCCAAGAGACTTAGGGCACGAGGCAGGGTACACCCTGGACAGGGTGCCAATCCATCACAGGGCACACACACACACACACACTTACACCCATTTTCATTTTTATGAAATACTGTCTGTTTGACTCAATACAAAATCACTATCAAAGCCTGAATTTGCTCAACCAAAATAATTATATACTTAAATAACCACAAAGACATCCTGAGTTAGCCATTGTGACAAAACTGTCCGAGGTGGAGTTATAGCTTAAAAAAAAATCTTCACATGGAATCCACACTTATTTAACCCAAGCAATTTTCATATAAACCTCTTGCTTTATAAGCAGTGAAACTGCTTATATATTTAAATATGTTGTTAAACAAAGTCAAAAGGTGTTAGGAATATTGGCAGAATTAAACATATAAGCATCTACATAATACTCAACATTGGATAAGTTTCTTACAGCAAAGCCTGATAGGATCCTGAGCAGGGTACATGCGTCATTCCCGGAAGGCTAATCAACACTAGTTAATGATTACACGTGTCCTATGACTATAATCTTTTAGTCCGTTCTAAAAGTCCATTTTCCTTTTCCACATCTAAACTCTGATCACGACTCCTAAGCTAATTAGTGTTTACAGGATCCTTCAATTAAACAACATTTGAAATTGTTGAGAAGATGATTTCATCAGGAATTCTGTTTTAATTCTTTTCACTTGTTTAATTCTTTATTTTGGTCATTAATTAAACTAATAACTCCCTCTATGTGTGCTATGGCATAATGTCCTAATTATTATAAAAGTAAAAAGTTTTCATACATGTACTAATTTTCTGTTGATTTTTGCATCATTAAACCATGGCTGTTTTGAACATTGCTTTAACCCCATGTATATAAACTCTTTCATATTTGAGTCACCTGTAACCGTATAATTCAAATTCAAATTCAAATTCAAATTTTATTTGTCACATACACAGTCATACACAGTACGAAATGTAGTGAAATGCTTACACGACCGCCAGTGACCTTAAAAAGAGAATTAAAACTATAACATTAAATCAAAATTATAACATTGTTAATTATGATTTAATATGTATAAATACAGTGTATACACATTTTAAAAACATATTCTTTAACTCAGGAAAAACGTAGAACAATGATATGGTAAAGATTTCCGTGAATGTTTCATATTTACAGAAGGAGGCTCCAGTGTCAATGCTTTGTAAAGTCTTTGACAAATGACTTTCTCGTCATGACAAATGCATTTTATTTTTATTTTCTTATTAAATGAGGTTAGTGATTAAATATTTATAAGAATTACATTCTTACATTGTCATTCTTAAGTAAAAATAAAAATAGTTACCAATTGCTGTTATTGAAATAATAAAACACTACAGACTGCATGACACCCACTGATTATTTTCATTTAACAGCACACCCTGTTGTGTTTTATACCTACACTGGATACAGCGACATAATTTATCATTATAAGAAATGGTGTTACGTCTAAGTAAAACGTATGTAAGCCTGTTTAGAATCTCACTGTTTCCTCACCTTTGCTTTTTTGTACTCATTCAGTCCTATGATGCAGCAGAAAGACGAGGGTAAGAGCCAGCTGATTGGCAGCTCAAAGACAGAAAGATACTTCCTGAGGATGCTAATCGTGTGAAGGGAGAGGACCTGACAACCTGTGAGAAGGACAAAAGAAAAAAAAATTAGTTTGGGAAAGTTCAGTTATGAAATCTTTAGCTGACCTTTGCAGCTTTTAGAAAAAACTAAATTTACATAAAGAAAACCTAACAGGACAAAAGGGCTAGACCTCAGTGTCAAGCTGGAAACCTGGGTATTAATGGGGAGTGTACATTGTTGAGGACGCCAAGTCCTTTTTTTGTCTTTGCAAGTAAATGAAATTATGCTGTACCAACCCAGCTTACATTGCATAGAATCTTTCCAAACAAAAAAAGTTTCTGTCAAATAAATGCTACTGTTTCCATTTAAGTAAAGTGCAAAATAATAATAATAATAATAATATAAGGACCGATTCTTCTTCGCACATGCCAGAGTTCCATTCACACCGGGGGAAATGCAAGGCATGTGATGTTTTACTCTGTATGCAGCTGTCGAGAAACTGGTTTGAAAAGTGGCCAAAAAAAAAAAAACTTAAAATTTGTTGTTTTGTGTTTTGAGGTCAGGTCTAAAAAATCTCCGTACTGTTTTATGT
This sequence comes from Clarias gariepinus, assembly GCF_024256425.1. Taxonomy (NCBI): domain Eukaryota; kingdom Metazoa; phylum Chordata; class Actinopteri; order Siluriformes; family Clariidae; genus Clarias; species Clarias gariepinus. The sequence goes on along the minus strand of NC_071123.1, from coordinate 7,131,051 downwards.
TGTACCATGGTCCTGGATGAATATTGGTTCATTTCACTCCGGACTCCACCAGCTGGGCTTGAAATAAATACAAATTACCCTGAATATATTATTTGCTGTGACTGTTTTATGTGCATTTTAATGAATGTTTTAGAAACCATGGGTTGTTTTTTTTTGTTTCTCTTCCTGGCCTCACTGAACCCTAGTTTCATATGAGGTGTCAGAGTGTAAAGTGGTGAACAGCTGAAACATTAGTCCTGGGGAAGCCAGGTGTCACTTTGGTCTTGCATATCCATTAAGACTCATGTAAATTCAGTAAAAAAAAAAAAAAGGCTTGGCTGAAAAAAAACAACATCTCTTTACCCATGAATGTTATAATTCAGCAGTTTTGCTCTGGACACACACTTAATACTTTCATAAAGTTCTCCTAAAGAATCTGTAAGCTTTATTTCATCTGCATTTTCACCGTTTTTCTGCTTGAGTTCTAAATTTTATTATTTTATTAGCATAGTGTGACAAATGTAAAAGTTGCACGTGATTCTGACATATTTACATCAGCCATGTTCTGAAAGACAAGTTTGCTCTCTCTTTCTCCTGCTAAAGCCAAACCTTTTGTCACTTGTGCCAATGCCAAACGTCGGTTTTAATAGTGCCAGCAGCGAAAATCTTGGGCAATGTAAAACCTGTATTGTTCTTTGAAGTCCACCTTCACTGTCTTTCCCACATCCGGGAGAGTTACAGTGTGAAGAAGCCCAAAAGAAGCGTACCACTCAGACTGCTGCGTGCCCAGAGTGAAGCATGGTGGTGGATCAGTGATGGTTTGGGCTGCAATATCATGGCATTTCCTAGGCCCAATACTTGTGCTAGATCCGCGCGTCACTGCCAAAGACTACTGAACCATTCTGGAGGACCAAGTGCACCCAATGGTTCAAACATTGTATCCTGAAGGCGGTGCCGTGTATCAGGATGATAATGCACTAATACACAAAGCAAGACTGGTGATTGAGTGCTTTGATGAACATGAAGGTAAAGTTGAACATCTCCCATGGCCTGCACAGTCACCAGATCTAAATATTATTTAAACCAGGCGTTTCAGTTTCATTGTCTAACCCCTATATATATGAACTGAAAATGTATAATCTATGACATTGTTCCCAATTTAAAATGTACATAAATCTAAGAAGAAGCCCCGTTTTAATACAAGCGTGCAGAAAGTCCTGAGGACCCAAAATGTTTTAACTATGTTAAACTTAAAAGGGTTTAAATTGTTAAAAGTCCTGACATGTTATTATGAACGGTGTTCAAGTCAAACCGGGACTTTTGAATAACATAATAATAATGTAGAATAACAGAACATAGTTATGAGAGTAAAAACCACCTCTATATAACCCCCTGCTACAGTTATGCACTTATCCCAGCATGCATGGATATCCACTAGTGCATGGATAGAATTTTATTTAGTACATTTGAGACATGACCAGACTACCTGCTTCATGACTGAAATGTTGCCCCCCCCCAGAAACTCTAAACCATGCAGAAATGACTTGGAGCAATGTCCGGACTAAAGGGAGGGGGGGGGTATGGGGCTGGACTGTGGGATGTGGTACTCGCTGAATGTCAAAGGGTTTTATGCCTTCATTGACAAGAAATTTCATCAGGTGCTGTTTTGACTGGAACGCCCCTCATAGAACGCAAAATTATGTTGACGTGTAACTTCTATGTGAACAGCTTGAACTGACCAGGATTCCGATAGCACTTGTAGGTGGCATGAATGCACCGATTGAGAGCAAACAACAGGTGGCGCAATTTAACTAGAAATCTCAAGGTCGCTCTCTGTACTTTTATGTAGGCCTGAAGCGGACTTCAACAGAAACATGTAATACGAACTCACATGTACTTACTACGTACCTTTTGGTATTCTTCCGACAAATGCTAGATGACTAAAAAGAAGAAGAAGGAGACAAAAAAACAAAAAACAAAAGGTAAGTATTTGAGAAGTTAAAAAATACAAATCACAATGATGAAAATAAAATCTAAAATACTAAACTATTACGATAAAGTTAAAACTGGAAAATATAAAAAATATGGGCACCGTGTCGGTTTATATGCATATTAGGTAAACAGACACCTTTTTGAACTCTTGTGAACCCTTATGAACAAGTATGCTCATGTAATCACGCACACATGCGCAGACACACACACACACACGGGACACGATCACAGGGAGCTTGAAATCTTTAACCAAGTTCCTGGAAATCTCCACGGTGTCCTGGTTTGGCCCACCACAGCGTCACCTCCCTCTCCGTCTCTTTCACCCAGATGACCAAATCCGAGATTAAATTTGATCCATCGGTTGAGTTCCACACCACATTTTGTACTTTATCGACAGTGCGACGTAGGTGTTTTTTTTTTGTTTTTACTTCAAAACAGATAGAAAAATAAGAACTTTGCTTCATGAATGCTACAGACATGGCAGCGCTCAAGCGAAGAAAAACAGCTCGCCACAGTAATAACACTTTCATCTGACTCTCTGAGCTCATTCAAGAAAAACACTAATCCTGGCACGCACCCAACTGGGACAGAGGTCAGAACAGTACGGCACACTGGCTGCAGGAACACACGGATCTTAGACTCGAGGACTACAGACGGCAGAAGTTTCTTGTTTTACCCTTAGCCAGATTTGAACTACAGTACCAGTGCCTGCCAACCTTTTTTAGTGTTAGAATAAAGAAAACTACATCGTTTGTCTGATCACTCTTACTACTCATACTAAACCTTGCTCAATAGCAAGACGAAGTACACAACACTTCAGTGGTGGTCAAAAGTATTAAGACATCATATTAAGCCAATTAACTGAAAAACTATCTACGTGGAGCCATAGCCTGGGTCGTCGCCAGACCTAAACCCAATAGAAAATTGTTTGAAATTGTTGAGGAAGGCGGTAACAAGAAGCAAGCAAGCAGGCACTGAGTACTGCAGACTCTTTCTGACTTCATGTACCAGCCAGAGCCGACAGGTTTTACAGAATAAAGGACTTCATACTAAATATGGATTGTTGATTTCCACTATGCCACCCCATATTTTATTTTGTCTTATTTTATTTAATTGACACAATTGTGCTCCGTCAGATGTTTAGAAATGTTATCCTGCTTCATACTTTTCCAGAAACTTGCTCTGGATTTGTTTGGATAGCTACATGTGGTTCATGATGCTACTTGTGTAGGTATGCTCTTTAACAAACTCTGGGGCTTTTTAGTGACAAGTGAGATCATGTGACACTTTATTTGTATGAATGTAATTGGGGTAAAAACACAGGCAACAGTGCACAGAAATGGACACTCATGGACATTATTCATCTGTGCACACACCCCAATACACTGTAGACTGGACAATCATGGACATAGCACATTTGCACACACAATGCTCATTTGCACACTTCGGGACATTCTTTATTGACATTTTCCACTTTTTATTTGCATTTTAATTTATTTTGTCTTGTACAGATAGGTTTTATATTTCTTATATATTTAAAAAAAAATTATATTTTGGTCTACTTTCTTATAGTTAAGCTATTTATTTATTTTTTGCCTTCTTTCTATTTCTCTTTCTTATTTCTTGTTAATTGTTTTTAAAAAAATTTTAAGGTCACAGCTGGTCGTATAAGCAATTTACTACATATCGTACTGTGTATGACTGTGTATGTAACTTCAAATGATTGACCCGGGGGAAAAAGTTGAATCGACAGATTTATATATTGTCAAATGCCAGGGTCTGTCCATGTTCCAATAAAGCCTCAAAAACCTCTTCACCTTCCAAACCACTAACCCTAGCTGCTGTGTGCCATCATCCCGATCGCAAAGAAAGAGAGAGAATCGAAGTGTGTAATAAAGTTAAAATGGCTGTGTATTACCACTTCACAATGTGGCTGTGATGAGGACAGGATTTGGACGAGACAAAAATGCCTGGCTTGCTTTCCTTCCGACCGACCATTGCTCAATAACCAAGCACGGATTTCTTTTGTGCGCAATCTCTTCGGGGCGTATCTCAGGAGCCCTGGTCGGGTTTTTATCTCTGTTTGTGATTCTGGAGAAGTGTGCTACGCTTTAGGTCACCGCTGCCTTATCTTAATAGACTTTGCTGGGGATTTGAACTTCGGTAACCTTGTACAGAGGGCATGACTGGGCATGAGGATATGGGAGGTTTATTGGATAGACAGTTATTGGACTCTGTATGTCTTAGGAGAGATCAGCGGTCAAAGGCTGAACACTTAAAAACTTTGCCTATTCATGATGACGGATTTGCTGCAATAACAAAACAGGTTTTATCTTATGGACCTGATTTTGATTTTGGTGCTATGTTTTATTACTGCATTCCATAACCGCTGTTATGAGCTTCCTGCTCTCACTTGCCACATTTATTGATTTCTACCCATAAAGATTTAAATCGCAGACAAATCAAAGTGAACTAATGAGTTTGCCTAAACACAAGTGAAGTGAAAGCTGGCTTTAAGCAGTATGAAAGTAAAACCACCTGAGTGCCTTGTAGATAGCGATGTGATTGGCGTGCCCGCTCACTCCTCCCTCATCAAATGTCAGCACCTGTAGGGACAGACGGAATATTGGAAATAAAAAATGTGGACAGGCAGGACATGTTAAGCAGCTACTGTAATGATGCCTTTTATCATACAAATTTTATAACAGCTACATGTACAGGAGGGTTAGCTTATTTGTGCCTTGTGTAAGAATCATTTCATATGTCAACCCAAAGGTCTTCTGGGCAGCAAGTTTGCAGACGTTATAACTTTAGACAAACTTAACAACACCTATCAAAGCTACATTAATGCAAAAGTCTTGACCCACCCCTCATTACTTTATATTAAATTAAATCAAATAATGTACATTCAATTTAAGAAATGGAAGCAAATGTTTGGCTGCAAAGTGCCTAAAGATACAATAAAAAAATATCTCATCAGCAACCTCATTTCCCCTCTCGTCTGTTCCCACCACTCATGTTTTTCATGCTTGAACGATTCATAGGGCACTGTGTGGCTTAACAAACAAAAACATTTCTCTGAATCTGGTCAGGTACAGAAAACGAGAGCCAAAATCTTGCCAAAAATGAGAGCCAAAAAGGACCTTCGGGAAGCCTGGAGAACTATTCTTCAAGACTCCATTAAAAACACAAGAAAGTCTGGCTTTTAAAAGCAAAATATGAAGAAATAAGCCTTTTGCACAGTAACGTATGACTGGAATCAAGCTGGGTTTCATGTTGCTTCACTTCAGGTTTTAATGGTTTGTTTAATTTTTATTTATTGCTATACAAATCATACATTTAATACACATTTTTTTTTTGCTTGCCCCAAAGCGTATGAATTATAAATGTATTTCATATGTGCTCCAGGTGAAGCTGAAAATCCTCAAACAGTATGTAAATGCTGTATTTAAATGACTTGCAATATAAACATGACATTAGGTATAGTACAAGTGCCAAGAACTGAGCTTCATGCCTTTTTTCCCCAACCAGTGCTCTTTCATTGTGGCTTGGTAAGGTCTTTAAAAAAAAAAAAAAAAAAAAAGGAAATCTCAGACAGATCTTCTGAAGATGCAACATTTTTGCCAGATGTTGGTTTGGCAGGAATGCGCAGAGTGTGTGTTTTTTCACACTAGAAAATTGGGAAACCCCGTCCTTCTCCTTCTACAGCAGACTTGAGTTGGGCCTTTCAGCTAGGCTTTGGGTACATGATGTTTTTTCAGGTTGAAAAGAAAACGGACACAAAGTAATGAGAGAATTTGGTGGAAATGTAGAAGACTGCCAAAGCAAACAGACCTAGGGAAGCAGCATCTACAGAAACGAGTTGGAAGATTATTTGACCGGAATCCACATGTTTCATAAAGTGGAGCAGAGCAGAGCATTTGTATAAGCAGGTTATATAAAAACTTTGTCACTTACACGACGAGTCAAAAGTCTGGACACTCCTTCTCATTTTGTGTTTTTTAATGTAGAATTAATGTAGAATTATTTTCAACATTCTACATTAATCCTAAAGACATGTGCTTTAGACCTTCAGTTGTCTTGTACAAAGTCAATAGCCGTTTTAGTCTTACTACACCTACTGTACAAATCCATATTATGGTAAGCAACACTTGGTTAAGGAAAGAGAAAGGACAGTCCATCATTACTTTAACAAATAAAGGTCAGTCAATCTAAAAAAAAAGTCTCAAGAACTTTAAATGTATCCCCAAATGCAGTCGCCAAAACCATCAAACGCTATGATGAAACTGGGTAGAAGGAAGGAAGGAAGACCAAGAGCTACCTCTGTTGCAGAGGATAAGTTTATCAGAATGATCAGCCTCAGAAAACACAGATTTATAGCATCTTTGACACTTTTGGTGACTTGGTCAAAAGTGAAGGCACACCTAACCAGCATGGCTACCATTTTGTACTCAAACATTCTACGAACATCTTCAAGATTGTTGGAAAAACATTTCAGCTGACTGCCTCATGAGGCTGACTGAGAGAATGCAAAGCTGTCATCAAAGCAACAGGTATTGCATGTTCTGGGTTTTTTAAACAAATTTTTTGTTGACTATATAATTGCGTAACTGTTCTGTCACAAAACTGACTTCAGTATTAATGTACAATGTAGAAAACACATAAAACTAAATCTTTTAACTGGATATCCAAAAATAAACATGCTGCATTTATCCCATTGTCCTTTAATTGGTCCATTGTCTAAAAATTACCAGGAACCATAAATACTGGAACACAGACAATAACGAGCTAGATGCCTAATTTTTGCAATAACTGTAATGTTGTGCTCTAATAACAGCTTTTGCCGCTAAATCTTTTTTCATCGGTGAAATAAAAACAAAATAAATTAGTTGGCTAATGTTGGATTTACTTAAATAATAAAAAAGGGAAAAAAAGAAAAACATGTTTGGAGTGTGACTTGACCTGGCAGGATGGGAGGGACGCTGGTTTGGTGATGGTAAGTGTGCGTGTTTATACATGCTCAGGGAAATATCAAACTGGAGTTGTTTCGTAACAGCACTCGTTTTTTCAGCCCGTGTGTTTGTTGTTGTTTGTTTATGCAAGTCTTCCGTGCTTGGGCTTTTAATCAGAGCCTTAATAGCCCGCCCGCCAAGAGAGAAAGAGAGAGACAGAAGAGATAGAGAGAGAGAGAGAGAGAGAGAGAGAGCGAGCGAGAGAGAGACAGACTCAGAAAAAATGTAAAGAGTTGTTTGGGGGAAAAAGGAAAAAATGTTCAGATGTTGATTTGAAATTCCACTTGGGAAATTTCCTGGAATGCTTAGACAACCCCGATAAAAATCTCTGGTTTAGCTTGCAGGCGGCCCAGGAGAGGCCAGAAGCATTGTGGGATATTAGTGTGTGTAATTAGGGATAAATGCAGATGGAGGATGTCATGATAGCCCTTGTGGATTAACTGGACTGGTCGTAATATTAAAGCACCACATCTTCCTGCATAAAACACAGCCATCCATGATGAAATCAAAGATTTATTTTTCAAATAAATTTGTGTATGCCTAAATAAAGATCTGATCTTTTTAAACTCGGATTACAAAAAAAATTAAAATTAAGATACAAAAACAAGCCAGATGGTTTGAAACTGCTGGTTTGTCATATACAGATGATTGATAATGCACGATTTGGGCTTAGTTCCTTCCTTAGAGAAAAGAAACACTGCAAATCAATATGAAGTGCTGAGTATGTAACAAAGAAAAATGTGTAATTGCTGATTTAGCGAAGTATTCTTTGAAATATAACGTCAGAAATAACAGGATCTAACAGCTTGTTTCCATAGACAAGGTCTATTCATTAAATTGAATAAGAAATATTAGAATTTGTAAATTGCTTTAAAATATGTTCCCAACGTCACAAGTCTTGAGGACCATTTTTACACTGTGAGTTTAATTGCAAATTTTTCAAAAACTTGTTAATGCATGGCTTATATATAGTATTTCTGAAAGTAAAGTTCTCACCAGGTTAATGGAATGAGTTGTGATGTGTTTAAGGATCAATGGTGCAGTCAGCGCAATGTTCCACTCAGTCATTGGGTCATCCTTTAAATCACTATTCAAAGGAAAGAGAGAAAAGAAAAGGCATTATATAACACACTGCAACCAATAATTATCACATAAGATTACTTTCTGGAACCTCTGACGCTAATAAAGGTGATTTAACACTTTAAGCACAGTCTGAATGGTGTAAATGTTCTCAAGGAGGCTGTACGTCCATGAATGACGATCCTGGCCGAGGTTGGTTCATGCATATCGTGGTTGTTCCCTTGACCACTCAGTAAGTAGAACGCCTGATCCTCGAAAATCGAAGGATAACTTGTCGCTAGCTTGGGAACAGCACATCAGTCTGTGAGATGAGTACATACAATCATTTAAAAACACAACTTTCACGTTACAGAAACCTGCTGGAATTTATTGCCACATCCCCCATGAAATCCTGACCATGCTACAAGCCATTTCCAAATGTTTGGGGTGTTAAAGGAGTCCCTGGGAGGCCAGTGTTTCAGACGTGAAGCAGGCACTGATATAATGAGAAAACGTTCTACCTTGCTTGTATTCAAGCACTGGTGAAATGCTGGATTTGTTTCCAGAAGTAGATTATATAGAGGAATAAAGGGAGTTTTCTTTTTTACTCTCATAACTAAGTTCTGTTATTCTGCGCAAATCAAAAGTCCAGACAAACGTTGACTTGAAAAACATGCAAAAACATTTTCACCTGGTTTTCTCCCCAGTTCCAACTTAATGGCTAACTCTCATCTAATGCACAAACTGCTGCTCATGCTGCATCACAGGGCAGCTTAACACCCTCAAGTAAAATCATGACCTGCCCTCTTTTGAATACCTGAGCCCAGGGATGTCCATGAATAGCTATTGTCCGTGTGATTGACAGGGAAGAGAGTATATACCATACATCCGTCCCAGACAGAGAAGCCATTTTTGCTTCCTTGTTTCTTGGCCATGGATTCAACCTCACAATCTCCTAAAAGTCAATTGAATGCTTTTCAAGATTTAAGATTTAAAGAACATTATTAATCCCAGAGGGAAATTCCTTCATATGAGCTAATTAAAACATCTACCAACATTCTATAACAATACACAGATAATCTAAAGAAGGTTATCCTGCTTCTGGGTTTCTTTTATTGCTCATTGTCTGTTTGGTCACCTGTATGATGCAACAATTTACAGTCAGCTCCATAAATTTTGGAACAAAGATTTTTTATTTTTTTGTCATTTAGCTTCGGCACACGATGACCAAAATGAATTTAAAATAAAGGTGGGAGCGCAGGCTTTCAGCTTTAATTTAAGGGCTTTGACAAAAGTGTAGCAATACAGGCATTATAGACATACAGTACAGACACCCCCAATTTTAATAATCTTTTTATTGGGAGTTAATGAAACAAATGGCTGATAAGCAGTTGCATGGCCAGATGTGACCTGCTCAATGACTAATCAAGTAGATAAAAGTCCTCGTTTTAATGTGGTGGTGTACAGAGGCCAAATGTCTCTGTCTGTCTGTCTGTCTATCTATCTTTATTTTTTTAGTTTGCAATAAAATGCTTTTGATAAGCTGTAGACAGGCTGTATAAGGAAAGCATGTTCCAGATCACACACTTTATGTGATACATACAGGGACTACATAATTTACAAACTTCTTCATTAACAGCAGTGTAGGATGATACACCAAGGCAGCTCATAAATTAACACAGTTACCCCTTACTGTCTAATTACAACCACATTTAGTGGGTTAAGCCAGACACAGTAAGAGCCAGTTAGATAGATAATTAATTATCTGATAATTACTGAATAATTTCTAGAATGCTATGTTGATACCTTATTAAGCTAACTAACTATCTATCTGCAAAGAAAAAGTTGTGGCATCAACCAAAGAGATCCACAACAGGATTGGTCAGGCAACAGCAGCGTTTGCGTCGCTCAAATTGTGCCTCTGGAAAAAGACCAATATTACAACCAAAACCAAAGTTCGTCTTCTCTTGTGTGGGTCAGAAGGATTGAGTTGTTTCCAACTGAAATGCCTCCGTCAGATCCTTGGCGTATCATCACTGGACCATCACTGAAACAAGATCAATTTAAATCTAGTGCCACCATCTACGGGTAATCACAGATGGTTTGGCCACGGCTGCAGAATGAACGATATACGGCTGGCATAAAATATCATGTCGAGAGAGCCGCCACACCACTGGACAGTCCAGTGAGCAGCAAAAAAAAAAAAACTTGGATCAAACTAATGTAAGATGATCTTCAGAACCAACGACTGACCATTGATGAGGCCAAGTGCAAGTCTGCAGACCGACAAGAGGGGAAGAGTGAATCATGAATGATCTTCGGAATCCATCGTCACCTACAGCGTTGTACTGGCTGAGGGAACCTAGCAAGTTAACTAATTGACACCATGTTAACTCTGTTAATAACATAGCTATTTCTAAAATGTGATTTATTACAGTAACTAATTTATCTATTTAGCGAACTTCTATGACATTCAGTTAGTAACTTAACTAGTTAATCTATCTAGTTGGATGATAAGCTAATTTCTACCATGCTATGTTGGTAAAACAATAATCTAATTGTCATATATAGCTAGCTAATTAATGAAAAACAGCAGTAGCAATAAATAAATGCTAGCTAATCAATCTAGTTAGATAATGACTAAATTACTAATTACTAAAATGCTATGTTGGTCATTTAATAAGCTAACACATTTATCTACCTGGCTAGTTAACTGACTAGGGCTACGTTTACACTGCAGGTCTTGATGCCCAATTCAGATTTGTTGCCTATATCTGATTTTTATGACCGTCTGTTTACACTTTCTTTCAACTATGACTCATATCTGATACAAGTTTTTACACTTGCCATGCCATCTGAAACATCGCCCATGTTTTTTTCCTGTTTACACGGACAGAGAACATATCCGTGTCACATATGAGCAAAAAAATCGGAATTGGGTCACATTTACCTGACAGTGTAAACGTAGCCTATGTTAGCAAGTGAGCTAGTTTATTTATCATGTTGGATAATTTTTAAAATGCCATGTAGGCAACTTACTAGCTGATTAACTAATTTCTAGAATGATCTTAGTGAGTTGGCTAGCAAATTTATATAGTTACCCAATGGCCTCGTAGCTAGTTACTTAGCTAGTTAGCAAATCTGACTTTTGCCTGTGCTTGCAGGTAACCCATTTATAGAGACATTTTCAGTGTGAAAAAAAGTGTTGTACCATGAGTAACATTATTTATTTGATAATGCTCAGTTTTTTTTTTTTTTTAATAATCATTAGCCTAGGCTAGTGCCTTCCATGGACTAGCATTACGTTATCCATTACTGTGTATCAACATGAGTTGTACCATAACAGGGTTTTTCTTGTTAGAGCATGGAACCTACATGCTCCTTCTCTCTCTCTCTCTCTCTCTCTCTCTCTTTCACACACACACACACACATTACAGGTTGTTAAGCTCCAGCTAAAACTGTACCAACTATTCCTCCAGAGAGTTTAGGGCCATGAGTCTGGTGGTGCGAGTGTGCTGGAAGGCCGTGTTCGTAAAACGGTTTAGTGTTGCGGTCCCACATGGCGCAGCTGGAACGTTGCCTACGGGCTCTTTCTGAACCCTAGGGTCAGAGGTTGCCTGGGGTTTTGCCTCTCGTTCATTGGAAAGTAGAGCCCAGAGAAAACTAGGGCCATCACGCATGGCTGTCTCTCACATGCACAGACACAGACACACAAATAGCTCTCCCTTTCTTCCGGACACCCTGCTCAGCCAGCAATGTATCGGAGGTCAATGAACCTCTATCGCGCCGAGCAATCTTTTACTGCAACCCTCCCCTCTCTCTTTCTCTCTTCCATTCTCTTTCCCTCTCTCTCCTTATGGCTTGTTTTTCCATCGAGTTTTTTTTCTTCAAATCCTTGCACAGCCTTTCTGCGTCGACATCAAACACGAGCGAGAGACAGAGTGAGAGAGGCAACCAGGCGTGCAGAGAGTGTTTCAGACATGCCGGGGTCACTGCAGTTCAGCAGAAATCAAAGTGCTGAGGGGCATCATTACACAGAGAGTGAGCGGGGCAGAGAGCTTAACTGTTTCCATCCCAATCCAGACTCATTTTAACTCCATACTGTATGTGCATGCAAAATGGCTGCACCACACGACACGAGGGGAACCAACATGAATATGACTCCAATTATATGCTCATTTTCCATGTCAGTTCCGTACAAAACTATTTGTGTTTAAATTCAACAAACAATTTGCTAATCTAAATAAACCATAAAGAAACCAAATAAATTGGGCTATAAACTGAAATAGCTTGGTAGCCTGTATATTAAACAAGGATTAAGCAAGATTATGTCATAGAGTTGAGGTTTGAACCTGCCAACTTTACACACACACACACACACACACACACACCAGAGGTGAGATATGAACCCTTAACCCATACTGGAGGTATGAAGGGACAGGACCAACCACGAGCCCTCACATTTCATCATGTTTCATATATTTAAGGTTGTTTTTGCAGGTAAAAAAATAAAATAAAATATGATCACTTCAGGACACGCTGTTAATGGAAAATGATCAACTATGGGTTGGGTGATGCATGTGATACTTTTTCTTCTTGTTTGATCTGGAGGTTGACACAAATCATAATGTTGTTGTGCTCGCACGATGATAATAAAGATCTTGAATCTTGCTTTTTCCCCCCCGTCATACGTTACTGTGCAAAAGTCTTAAGCCACTCCTCGTCTTAAGCCACTCCTCGTTTCTTTGTATTTTCCTTCCAATACGCCAGACTTTCTTGTATTTTTAATGCAGTTTTGAGGAATAGTTCATGAAGGACTTTGTTGGCTCTCATTTTCAATCCAGTCCTTGTGCCTGAGCAGTTTCAACGGATACTTATGGTAAATCATTCACAAAATCATTCAAGCATCTAACGTCTAAACATGTTTACATCTAACTTAAGGCATGGACCAGTGGGAAATGGGTGCAGATGATGACGGATGATCAGGCCGATGATGCTGAATGCTAAATGTTTGGAACAGACGAGAGGGGAAATGAGGTTGCTGCCGATTTTTAAATTGTATCGCTAGCAGACTGGGGGAAAAATTGGATTCAGATACGATACAGTGTGTATTGAAATTCTTTTAGTCATGTGCTGCCACACTGACTCCAAAATAAATTTTTTTTATATGATTTTAAATTTGTTCACATTTGCATTCGAGGTGGTAAAAATGCTGCAATTCCTCTATAATCCTACAGGGGGTGTATTGTTAACTGTTCACACAACACAGTGCCCTCAGAATATTATTTGTAACAAAATCTGGGAGAATTATTATTAATTTTTTTTTTTATCTCATCAGGATATTTATAAAATCCCGATACTTATCAGATGGTCACTGGTGGTACCATTTCTAATTTTTAGGCACTTTTCTACATTTCTATTTTCAGTTTCTATTTTTAGTTCTATTTTTCCTAGTTAAATTTTATTTTTTTATTTAAATTTTCTATCGTATTTCTTTTATTCATATTTATTACTTATTATAAGCTTTAATTCTCTTTTTAAGGTCACTGGCGGTCGTGTAAGCATTTCACTACATTTCGTACTGTGTATGACTGTGTATGTGACAAATAAAATTTGAATTTGAATTTGAACTTTTCAGCCTGTTGCGGTAAAACATTTGTTCCTTTTATTTAATTTAATATAATGAAATAAGAGGTGGCTCAAGATTCTTGCACAGTACTTTATATTACTGTAAATTCTTTTACAAATCTATTAAAGAGCACATTACACTTTTTATCCATTTATAGTCGTGAAACAAGTTCATGTTCTCACTTACATTAGAGAATCGAAACATTAATTCCCCTCACCATAATCTTGTGTTAGCAAGAAATAGCTAAGCCTTTTAACCTAAAACATTTTAAAGAAAATGCTTTGTTTATTGTCCCTTAGAGACATATTTAAAGGGTTTTTTTTGTTAGAGAACCACAGATCTGTAGATTATTAGATTACAGTCATGTAGCGCTTTTGCTAATAAAAATCGTTACTATGGAAATGAACCCCCGTATTAGACCTTGTGATTTCTGAAATTCTGACAAATCGGAATTGCGTTGTGGTCACTTTTAAAATTTCTCTCGCTTTATTTAACATGCAAATCAAATCTATGTATACAGGCTTCATCTAATGGACGACAAGCTAATCTTTCCGTTCTTTGTCTCTCTCATTTTATACTGCAGTATAAGATTGGATAGGATGACTGAAGCTTGGATTTGGGTTGGCATGCTTCAGTGATGTCACAGAATATGCCACAAAAAAAAAACCAGCCTGCAGCAACATCTGGGACTGTTGGTAGAAACAGAGCAAGAGAAAGAGAGTAAAAAAAGAGGGAGACAGTGTAGGGTAAGAAGGTATAGAGGTAAAAGACAATAAGGAGGAAGAGGGGTAAAAAAAAGGCGAAGGAATTGAAAAAGCTGTCGAGTAAGATACAGCGAAAAAAGGAAAACGAATCAAGACAGAGTTAGACAGAGAGGATGGTAAATTGTCATTCTCCATCCTCGTATTGTCCCCTTGTCTCAGCTCACAAAGGGATTTGGACAGTGATGGCTTTTCTGGTCCATGATGGATATGGCAACAAATCAAACGCTAGTCAGGGTCATTGAGGTTAGCGGCGGGTGATACCATCTCAGAGCGGGTGATGGGCCTGTGTTTAGGAGCTGAAGGTGATAGGAGGAGGGATCGTTTCTTTTTTTCTCTTTTTTTTTTCCAAAGGGGTGTGGTGGAAAGACAGAGATAGAGAAAAGAGGGATGGTGGCCATTCATAGTGTTGGATGGTGTTTAAAAGAGGAAGGGCCAACCTACAAGGATGATGCACTGTGATAGACCAAAGGGGGATGGAATGGAAGTCAGGAAAGTTCAATGGAGTCATGCTTTTCTCTCTCTCTCTCTTTTTTTTTTTAACACAAACCGGTTTGCCTACCTCTTTGAAAGCCATGCCACAGGACTGAAACACAGTTTTCTTTTATTTCCCCTCCCAGTTATATCTTCTGCTTACACTACATATACTAATAAAGCCTATGTTTGTGCACGTCGACACATTCTGAAGAACATCTGTCAGCGCCAGAGTTAACAGAAAAGAAATAAAATAAAAGCTGAATTTCATTCCAGCGTGTGCAGCATGAAATTTTTATGTTTTCTTGCCTCGAACGATCCCTTTCTAAATCAGATGTGATAGGTTTATTATCAGGCTTTTGAAAGAGATGTTTGGCTCAACGTCAGAGCTGAAAGGCCGAGAAACTGAGAGAGGAAGAGAGAGAGAGAAAGAGAGAGAGAAACAAAAGAAAAAAAAAAACAAAAGACACATGATCTACCTGACCTTTTTTAAGTTGGATTGAGCTTTAGATTCACTATGGCAACAGTGCTAAATGGCCCAGAGTAACCTCCGTCTCTCTCTCTCTCTCTCTGCAACCCTAGCATGTGGATGTGTAATTGCTTGCAGGCATGTGAATCTAGTTCTTGAACTTTGGCCTACTGGAGTTGTGTGTGTGTGTAGGCGGAAAGGGGGGCATGCACCAACGCTTGTTTTGTCTGGTAGCATGGGAGCACAACACCCCGCCCCCTCCTCCTCTCAGTATGAAAGTATGCAAGACTGGTGAATTCCCTTAGGAATATCTTTCAGCATCTGCTTTTTACCATCCAAACATTTTTTTAATTTGGACTGTTCATTTTTTTTTTATTTCTGGATAATTTATACCAACAAACGTGTCTTCTCTTGAACTGTGGTAATGAAAAAAAAGGGTTATTTTACTTTTTTCTTTCCATCAGCAGCTTGCGCATTTCCTGGAAATAAGCTCCACCCACTTTCTACAAATTACATCATGTCGTATATTCCTGAAAAGCTCAGGCATTATTTTATACATGGGATTTCTTTAAAATAAACTTCAAAATGACAACACTGCATTATTATTATTATTATTATTATTATTAAATATATATTTTAAACAATTTATCTAAAAATATTTTTCCTATATTTAAAACCAAAGCATATTCCTGATTTTCATGTTTATTCCTTTCCTTCATCAGAAAAGTAAAAATAAAATATATATTTTTGTATCTAACAAACAGCGTATGATATTATTTATGGAGTTGGTGGACAGTCCTGAGAAGCATCCAAGGTTTATTTCACCATTTTACACCTCATATCAGCTAATTCAGTGCTTAGAGTAAAATGGAAAGCTAATGCACTACGCTGTGTGTACAATCCGTTTTTATCATATACCAGGTAGTGCCTTTGTTGAGTTAGAGAGGGGTCTGGGATTCAGACTTGTATTAGCGACCGACAGTCAGTGTAATTAACGACTGTTAGGTTGTCTGTGACGCGGCATGAAACTAAAGCTAAACGTCCCAGTGCTGTTATGCTCTATATCACCACAATCACAGTAATCAGATTACTATTAAGTTATAACCACTACTAATTGTTGAAGCCAGTATATTAAAGTTAATACTATAAATAAATAAATGTAAATAAAAACATTCAGTGATTAAGAATATAAACCATCATGTCGCATGTCTCATGTACACATCACACTCTTGTATGCATTAGTTATGAACTAAGTCAGAATCTAATAAGAAAGAAGTCGCTCACAGCTGACACACGGCTCTAGAAAAAGAATTTATACTGCAGTAGAAGGATAATTATTGTATGATTAATGTTTATCTCTTGAAATAAAACAAAAAATTTTCAAATCCAAATGTTTTTGATGGAAAAATTAGGCATGAAAGAAATACGATCTCTCATGTCATCTTGTGACAAGCTTCTGGCAGCGAGTTTGTTTCCTGTGCCGTCTGGCGATCGCGTTAAGCAGCTCTGCTCCACAACCCTGGTCTCGGCTCTCAAACCCCCACAGCCCCGCCTTCCACCCCTGACCCCCAGCCAATAAATCAGACCGGGTTTAATGTTCCACTGCATGTATAATTAAACACAGAGGAGGTGAACTCTGTATACTAATAGTTTACTCTTGGTTGCGTCGCTCAAATTCAGGCTTCTGGCATGGTGGCCTCTTGAGCACATGAAAATCCTGTTGACGAGAGCTTATATAACAGCCTTCAGTAATAAATAATGGGCTGAGTCCATTTTAGAGAATTTAGGGTAAGCAAATTAAAGAGCCTTAAGTTACATGTTTGGAAGGAAAACAATGTTACTGCTGGACAGGAAAAACTTGAGATGTCTTATAAAGATGAAGAAAGACGTGCTGATATAGAATAAAAATCAACACCAGGGTGGTATGATGCTGCTTCACATGAAACAAGGTTCTGCTTTCTTTTCCAGAACGTCCTGGAGCGTTTTATTTGTCTTACCCCAAAGAAATTTGTAATAGTTAGGAGGAGACGTCAAGTCAAATTGGGATTGAGACGATTAGACAGTTTTCTCAGTATGCCGGAGCCATGATTGAAACGCTGGCCTGCCAGGAACTCCTTAAATATGTGTAAATGCCTTGGAGCCAGGTCTAGACTGTATGGGGGATGTGGTGACAAGTTATCAGTCAATTTTCAATTTTTACTCGAGTAGGGTCAAGTATAGTGACTCTGACCAAAATTAAATCGTAATTCACGGAGGTACAACCTTCTTTAAAATGTTTGTACCTTTCATATGTTTTATTTGTGGCTAAATGTTGTACTGAGTCGGTTTTAGGCTTTCTTAATGACAAACTTTCATTATGACTTTCATCACAAGTCCCAGTTTAACATAAACGCCCCTTGCATATTTCTAAATTTTTTTAAGGAACGTCTGTAAAATGTTTATAAGCACTTTGTCCTGGTGGGAAACCTGCACTGCAATGCTTGGACACTGGAGACTCCTTCCACAAGCATTAAAGAAACATGATCTTACAGAACGCTTCCACATTTTTTCTTTGCTAAATAAAAACCTGTTGTTTTTTCCACTTGTTTTTTGTTTGATAATACGGAGCGTTGTTACTATGGAAACGACATTGCATCTGAACACGTGGGTTAATATAAACCTGAGAGTGGTCGTGTAACGGGAATGACAGAATAGATCAGAGGAACCGCCAACGGTTCAAAATGCGCATTAAGCCATTTCAGCTAAAAGAGGAGAGACAGGAAGCATGACATAAAAAGGATGCATAAGAAGGCGAGGAACCTTTTTCCTGTTTAATAATAATAATAATAAATAGAGGATTGATGGTATAAAGATGCGAAAAGGAAAAGAGAACAAGAATTCTGACTGTGCTGACGTTTTCCCAGCAGTCAGGTGGGCTGAACACACAGACAGCATCTGCACTCCTCCTCCATGAATAATACAGAGCGGCAAGAGAAACGGAATACAGAGAGGTCATCTTGGTACACGAGGTTGGGGCGGGGAGTAAAGGATTACCCAGAGTGCACTGCAGCGCACACAAGCTGTCAGGATCGCAGAGCGGAGGTGGAGAGGAAGGGAAGGAAGAGGGCCAATCATGTGACCTGAAATTGTGCCATCACTTACAGTTTAACCGTGTGTGTGTGTTTGGGTGGCAACAGGTAAATGAGTAAAAAGAATCAAAGATTCATTTAAAGAACAAAGCAAGAAAATACACATTCTAGAGCTGAACCATAACCAACCACAAAAAACATTCAACGGTTTAGAGTTTATGGAACTGGATCGGCATGATGTAACCATGGCGACAACCCGAATAGTTGTTAGGCCATATCTGTATTTATGCTACGTAATAAACCTTGGTGTAAGTGATAAGCACAAACCTGTTGTGTAAAGATTTCACAGCTTTAAGTGCTTTCTAGCATTGACGCTGCACAATAAAATCTCCAGTTTGGCTTTAACACTTTTAGAGTTCATTAGAGTCCAACTGGACCCATATAAAAACCACATGGTGCGAATTTAACACTGGGAATTTCGCTGTGTGATGAAAATATTTGGGTCTAAAGCTCATACATTTGAATTATACACCTCACTCATTACCATTCTATTTGTGTGTGTGTGTGTGTGTGTGTGTGTGTGTGCGTGCGTGCGTGCGTGCGTGCGTGCGTGGTGTGTGTGTGTGTGCGTGCGTGTGGGGAGTTACACTGATTAATGATTAACCGGAAATTCTTCAGAATAAAATAAATAAATAATAATCTTGAAACAAATCACCAAAGTACAAATTTTAAAGCAGACACTGAGAAATCAAAGGTATAGTTCAGTGGTTTTTTTTTTAAGTTCCATCAAAACTGAGGTCCGTAAAAGTACACTACAATAAATCTAGGTGGTTATGAATTTTTTCGCTTTGCACACCGAGCATGAAGTTTTAAAGTACAACCTAAGTAAAAAAATTACAAACTAAGTGTGAAAGTTTCAGTGAATTAGTACGCATTTAACTCTTTTTTTATATATACAGTACGCACATACAGGGTGCAAAGGTCTGAGGCCCCCTAAGACTTTTTATACGTATATATACACGTATATAAAATTGTAGAAATATATATATTTTGTGTGTCCCAGTTATTTTTCGAAAACGAAAATTTTATTTAATAAGTTTTAAATAATAAAACACACATATAATATGGAGCTTCAACTAAATAATACTTTTATGAATATTTAGGGACACTTTGTCTTAAAAATATTAACTTAAAGACTCTCACTCCACCTATTATTTACCATTATTCACCATATTCACCTATAAGACCATCTTTGTGTCCTGATTTATACATTCAACTTAAAATTTCAATTATAATAACCACAGAATATATAATTATATATTAATTATAAGAATTAATTATATTAATTATAATACCACAAAATATGTAATTATAAATATAATAACTTTATAATATATATATATATATATATATACACACACACACACAAGGAAAGAGTGAGAGAGTGTGTGTGTGTGTGTGTGTGTGTGTGTGTGTGTGTGTCTAGGCATAGTGCCAAGTGATTAGCTGAGTGTTTGAGTTCACATGCCACGAGTGACCAAGTTGAGCCCCCATTGCTTAATCTCTCACACACCCATTGGCCCGAACACATGCTCACACTTCTTGGAAAACTCCCTAATTCTGTGTATGACCACTGGGTTTATCCAAACTACAGTCCAGACAGATCTCCCACCGAGTTCCCAGCTTATGTTAAACACATGTTTACCACAACAAGGTCAGTTCTTTAATCTGTTTGGCCAGAACATGTTAATTCATTTTGCATTTCATCACTACAGCTCTGACTAATAGTTTCTGTGCAAAGTCTTCAGATGCAGACAACCTTTGGAAATACATATTTGCACTTTTCTGGTTTCATACCAACATCACAAGCTCTGTTTTCCACTTGATTCCTTTTTTTGTCTTTTTAAGTTTGTTCATCCGTCAACTTTTACCAACGACTATTATACCAACAGGTGAAGAGGGAGGCTAACACGGGCTTCTATCACACACAGAGAAACGCTCTTGCTGTCCTCTTATACGTACACGCGTGTTGCACTAATTGACAATGGATAGAGCATAGCCTACTGTTGCACCTTTCCAACCCTAAAGTTTGCTCAATTGGTTGTGACATTCAAACCTGCAATCACATGCAACAGCTCTGTTAAATAAGAGACTTTAGAGAATAACTGTTCAGAGATGCCATGATGTAAAGCGGCATCTTACTTGTCTTGCTGATGCTTTATAGTTTTGGAATTCTTGACAAATGATTGCAAAATAGATCTCTTCAGGATGTGATGCTCTGGGGAGAACAATCAGCTTCAGGGTAGTATAATAAGTCTACGTCATTTCAGACTACAGTACACCACATTGTTCTCATTATTTTACTATTACTGCATGCCCCATTGTTTTTTTTTTATCCTCATTTATCAAATAACAGCTACATCATGTTACATGCAAGTCAGAGAAATAATGGACAATCTAAAGCGTGTCTTGTATCTTGTGTCTAGTCAGTGGTACTACCGAGTAAGTGAAACGTTCAACTCCAGCAACAAAACGCTCCCAAATTGGAACCATGACCCAGAGACTTCAAAGACTTCAAAGCCTCGTTGCCATGACGACTATTTCTTTATTAAAATAAGGACCTGAGGGTTGAACATTTTTGAAGGCGAATGCTGAAAGAAACTTAACAAACAAACAAGAGCTGCCTTGATGATGCAACAAAACATGTGCTGACTCAACGTTTTTTCTATACTGTGCATAAGGAAACTCCGGCATGTGATGGGACAAAGGTTTGAAAATCAAAGTGATGGAAAAGACTTGGGTTTTAAAATGTCGCCCCGCTCATTGAATCAACACCGTTGTTCCAGTGATGGAAAATAAAGTAGAGCGTCGGCTCAAGGTATAGTTTCTTTAAACAGTGCTGGTTTAAAAGCGTTTGAGATCTTGCCACTAGAAACGCTCTAATGTTGTTGTGTTCGAGAGCTGTCCCTGTAAGAAAAGTGTGCTCCGTTTAAAAGCATTACGCCATAGCCCTGACTTTCCTGAGTTAATTTGGACTGATAGTGCCTGGGGTTAGGGTGGATGGGCTTGGGTTGGTAAACAGCTCCAGTGGTTGAGGTTTTGTGTTGTGAATTCCAAATTCCAGCTCTGCCAGAACACCACTTTTGGGTTCTTAAGCAACAAGCTTGACCCTGAAGTGCTCGGATGCATGCTTGAGTTGCGCCCTGCCTTGTTTATAAGCTTCTGTGTAAAAAGAAAAAAAAAAAAAAAGTCTGGTAAAAGAATCAATAACATAAAAGAGCAAATGTAGAACTTTTGTAAGCGAAGTTTTCAGGATGCTCATCGGTGACTGCAGAAGTTCTTTCAGCAACACTTGAGGTGAAGAACAAAATGTCCGTTTGGTACATGGCGGTTTGGCAGACGAGAAGGAGGAGGAGGAGGCACTGTATTTTGTGCTCCAAGAAATCTTAAGCCGCACACCAAAACTTTCCTCATGCTGAGGACGGAGTAACATTTTTTTTTTTTTTTTTGCCTTATGGTTTTTTTGGTAAGAGTTAAAGCAGTTGTTCTGTAAATACCGTGTTATCCGGGTGTTTGCTGTTCTCCGTGTATTTCCGATACATGCTGAAGGAAGACGTTTTTAGGCCTTCTAGAGGAGACAGCACAAAAGATCTCTATCAAAGCTGTTAGACTTGTGTGCACACACACACACACACACACACACAGCTGTTTTATATAATTGCTTCCATAGCACATTTCTTGGCAGGATATCAGGTGATATTCTTAGAACATCTGACTCTGAGCTGAAAAGATCAACCATAGCTAGTGACAGGCTGTAAATTAAAGGTATATAAAAAGCCACAGGGAAACACACACACACACACACACAAAAAGGCAAAATGTCTAAATTCAGGCAAGAAAATCTGACGTTCCTTTTATGGTTCGTGCTAATCCTATATCAGAAATTCACTCTAAACGCCTCAAATACCATTTTTCTGATATATTACAGTTCTGCTCTGGGGCAAATAAAGTTCCTGAGTAACTGACAAGTCAGACCTACTGTATCCCATCTAAATGAATTTGTTTAGTTTAACCAGGATCATTCCACTCTTCCACCCTCAGCAGATTTATCATCAAAAAGTGATTTGCCCCCTTTCTCAACGCGGCTTGATGCTTCGAAACCCTAACCTCGGTCAATAAACCTGTCGGGTCTCTTTAAAGCAGAAGCCAGTGATCTTGGGTGTCTGTTTCAGCCTCCGATTTCTAAATCTGAACCGTAGCCAAAGCATGACATCATCCTTGTTCGAGCAGATTAGGGAACGAGGATTTATCCGCTCGTACGGGGAAGGCACGATAAAAAAGCTCTTGGGAAGACCAGGGTATAATTTCTGGTTCACTAAAGTTACAGGATGAATTATGATTCGACAAAAAAAAGGAATAGTCTCAAGACATGTAGGAATTTGCTCCTTTAAATGAACACTAACAAAGGGGAAAAAAGTTCATATCCCACTGTTTGGGACTTGAACAGTGCCTGGGGGATCTCCTCTCCTTTTGAGATCTCATAGTCATGACTTCTACAACCTCTCCTCTGAGACACTTTTGTGCTTAATGGGTCCAGTGACAGAGGGGGCTAATACATCAGCCCCGACTGCTCTAAAGCTCTGTTGTGGTCCGAATGGACGGCCTTGATTTGTAGCCTGACCACTGTTTGCTCTTTTGGTAGCCAAGGGAGAAGGGGAGGGTCCGTGCCCAGCATGGTAGACCCTTGATGGCTCTGCTTGCAGGGACCTTAGGAGGGAGGTAAGGGGCAGGGGGGTGGGGGGGACTCACTGCTTGAGCCTCACTGTTTATTCAGGAAGAGAGCAGAAGGAATGTCGTGAGCGATGAGAACAGATACTCGTGTAAAGGGTGAGGAGACACTCGATTGGTCTAATGGGGGTAGCTTTAAGGCTCATGTGTTGTTAATTGTATTGTAAATCCTTAACAACTCGAGCATCGAGTTTGTGCATCTCTTATTTCTGATGTCAGAGCTCAGAGATGTAGGAGTAGACTTAAATCTCATCCATCAGGTTAACCACACATCTCGGAATCAACTTGATAGTAATAAGTCTGTTCCGATTGTGCTTAAAGCCTCCTCCCTGGGCTCCCTTCTCCCAATCGGGCATGGAATCAAAAGTCTAAGATAGAGCTGTACATCCTTCTTGATGCACAGACTCCACAATAAGTGTTTGAAAGTGCATTTAATTATATTAACCTTTCATTGCCGGGTTTACAATTTTTATTTCAAAGAAGCTCCGCTTCCAAGATCTTTGGTGGCCCATAAAATGTTTATAAAATGACCTTTCCTTCCCAGCATTGCCCTTTTTTACTGATTTGTGCTTCATTGGCTTTTCTGTGAGATTGGACCAGGGCGGGCTTTTCTTTGCTCCCTGCGGCCATGGGTGACCCTTGAGTGCCCATGATCCTGTCACTAGTTTGCTTGTGTATAGTTGGTGATGTTGTGTTTACCAAGTGGTGGTGGTGGTGATGATTAGATGGCTGATTGGTGTGTTTTCTTTAATAAATAGCGAGCATCTTAAGAAGAAAGTACTTAATAAGGTGTTCAAAGGAAAGAGGCTTCGAGAAAAAGCAGAATTTTACCACAGAAAAAATCTTCCAGTGGATGGGACATCTCTGTGGTAACAACATACAGGAAATTACTGTATAAATGTCCTGAGGCACCACAACTACGGGTCTTATTTCTAGGTTCCCTAACTAACAAGTCAAAATTTCACTTCATTCCATTTGGCATAAAGCAAATGTGTATCTTTTTGCGCTCCAATTTGGCAAAACTCCTTTACCCTGATTTAATCTGGCTATAGTTCAAGCATCAATTTCAAATACTTCCTTGTGGTCACTTGAATACAATGTGATTGATACAGCAAACTCATGCAGGTTAACATCTCCAGAAAGTGTTGTTGTTCTTACTTGTTTTCAATAACAGTGACTCGGTGAGCAGGAATTCCCAAAACGGCACAACTGTCAAGCAGCTCCTCTTTACGCTGGGCGCCTTGATTGTAGTAATTGCCTGTATATGACAGACAGATTGATATGACATCATTCCCTGAGTTACATAATTCAGAGTACAATGCACTCATTTATAAAACTGTATAGTAACACACATGGCTGCCATTTTAGTGAAATCGGTCTGTAACCGGAGTGCTGAATAATATAACTGTGAGCTGATTATAGTTTTCAGTTCCCAGTATTTGATTTAGGGGTCGGATCTTATTCGGGTGTTAGACGCCGGAGTTTTAAAACCTTTGCACACTCCATGACAACTGGCTATCTCGTTTATTCGCCTTATAGGAACATCCCACAAGAGCTGTAGTTTAGGAGCTGCTGTGACCAACTCATCTAGCCATTACAAAAATCTTCACATTTGCACTTTTTTCCTGTTTCCAACACATCAACTTAAGAGGGAAAAAAAGTTAAGTTCTACATGCCATTGTAATCATCCTTGTTTCAGTAGCTCCTTCTTATTTGTCTTTCGTCTATTCTCTTTCAGGGGTCACCACAGCGAATCATCTGCCTCCATCCTACTCTATCTTCTGCATCCTCTTCTCTTACCCCAATTAACTTCATGTCCTCTCTCACTGCATCCATAAATAAAGACTTTCAGATTCGAGAGTTTATATCATATTCTGTGTGCATGAATTTCGCTCCTTGTGCTTGGTGGGTTTCCTCAGAGGGCTCAGGTTTCTTTTACAGTTGAGGACATGCATTGTAGGCTGATTAGTTTTTTTGAATGCGCCTGAATTTTGAGATCGTCAGCAACGTAACTTCCTCTTACAGCCATGACCGATGGTATGACGTCACAGCTGTAAGTCGCAGCAGATGAGCATCATTCACAATAATAAGGGGACGGACAGATGTGGAGTTGTCCCTGTCGTTTGTTTGTACACTTTTATGTGGTTTCTTCCCATCTCCAGAAAAACCTACACATATGATAGATAGCGGTAAATGCATGCAGGCGTACAGGGTAGCACTTTCGCCTTGCACCTCCAGGGTCTGGGTTTAATTCCCGCCTTGGGATTTGTGTTCATGGAGTTTGAATGTTTCAGAGTATTCCGGTTTCCTCCAACAGTCCAAAGACCTGCAGATTAGGTTAATTGACAACAGGGTGTGAATAATCGTGTGAGCGTGTGTATATGTGTGTGCTGAACATGTGTGACATTATAGGTCACTCAGCACCATTCGTGATGATGGGGGATGGGTGGAAGAATGGATGTATGGATAAAAAAAATGATGTCTGTATCCTTGCATTAAATGCGAGTAAGTGTGTAGAGTGTTCTTGAAATACCCAGACCAGGAGGATAAGCGTCTCCCGAAGATGACTGAATGAAAAACAAGAAAAATGTGTATGCATACTTTAATCAATAGGTTTATCTTGCTGAGGTTGAATGCGTGCTTATATATTATGACGAAATGTTTGACCTGTTGCTATGGTAACAGGACAGAAACTAACCACTCCTTGCCTACAAAGTTAACTTTTAAGCACTTCCCCTTCCGTGCTTGTGAGATCTTTACACCAAGACGTACCTGATGATAAACACAGCAGGTAAACTGCTGCTCGCGATTCGGTCAGTTTTAAAACCGCTGGCGCAAAAAACATGCACTCGTCATCAGGATGCGCCGTGACGAGCAGGACGCGCGCTTCCTCGAACGCGCGCGCTTCATTTCCACTCGTCGTACTAGGCAAACCAGACGCCTCGGGAGTCGGCAAGAAGTTCACATCTTTCGCAGAACGCAAAATGTTATTTCTTGACGACGGCCATATACGGTTAAATCTACAATATATCAGTTTTATCCACAGAATGTAACCAAGGAAACAAAGAGTGACAGAAAGCAAAACAAACATGTCTGCCGGCTCATAAAAGAATCCGGGTTAGAACAACAGGCTCTTACTGAAGGTTCCTCTAAACGATAATCGTTCTGCGTAAACGCAGGATGCGAAAATATATATCTAGTTGCGTATTATAATAAAAATATTTGTTGTTTATTTCTTATACAAATAAACAGATAATCACTTATATATATGTGTGTGTGTGTGTGTGTGTCTGTGTGTATTAAATCGTATGCACATGTAACTGCATGTGGGTCACTTAAAAAAAAAATCTTTTAATTTATCCCAATCGCAAATCTTAAATTTTTGTTTCAAATGATGCATTCCACAGTTATATTCTAATAAAGCACTAGCTAAAAAATACTTTAAAGGTTTGGGTGGGGAAGGCTTGCAGGAACATTAAGCCGTCTGTGGGGAATCCTTTCAACGTAACACCAGATTATCCTGTCTGGTACAAAAAAAAATGATTCAGTCAGCGGTTTAAGTGTCGACTCGAACATTCTTCAAAATATAACTTGTTTTTAAAGATATAAATTTTTAGAGAATTTTATATTTATTGCGTATTTTGCTTTTTAAAAATGAAGAAAAAAGAATAGGGTTTAAAAATTTTTGGTGCTTCCAGGACAAATAATACCGTTGAGGTTTATGTGTGCAGAGCACTAGTGTCTGCAGCGCTCACGCAGTCCGTCAGAGGCGGAATAAAAAGCGTATTTTAGTCAGATTAGTTTGTTTGTGTTTTTTTAACCGGTCGGCGCGTTTATATGGAAATGAGGTGAGTTTTTTGGGTATATTTAATTATATTTTTTCCTGGTGTTCCACTTGCTTTTGTGTATAGACCCCGCAGTCTTGTGTGTGTATATTAACGTAGTTGTGTGGTTGGCTGAGGTTAGCTTAGCCTGGTAGACGTGAGTGACAACATGGCGGCCTGCTTCAGGAAGGTGAAATGTTCAGAGTGGAAGCTGACCATTTCTGCGTTATTCCGCAGTATTCACCGGAACAGCGTGTTTAGCGTTTCATAAAGTGTTTATACTAAACCTTAGAGACCAATGTTTGGGTCTTTTTTGCACGGGGGTGTAGCGGAGAATCACGGGTTTCCTTGTTCGACTGCTAGCTAACAATGGCTAGCGTTAACGTTAGCCAAGGTGCTAATATAATTGAGAGAAAGCAAAACTGCCAAACTGTTAGGATTCCGTTGTACTTTTTATTTTTCTTTCAACGTATTAAATGTACAGAGCTGTTCTGAGTATCAGTTTTGCTTTGCTGCGTGTGTGTGCGTGCGCAATCCGTTTTATGGTCGGGGGAAAATAAATAAATAAATGCTTTGTTAAAAACGTAGGAAACTTTGGAGTTTATGTGTTTGATGTTAATGTTAACCGTTAAGGAAGCCGAGCTCTTTAACGGTAACGCATAAATAGCCTGGTTATATAACTTGTTAATGCAAATTGCAAAGGTTATTTTCATGTTTATTTTTAAATCCTTAAAGCTTTATTTCTGTAAATGTTTTCTTTGTTTCTAAAGAAATTACGAATAATGTGCTAAAGAACGTTAATTCTATCCACCTACACCGTGGATCAGTGTTGTGACAGCTCCCGCGCATGCGCACTTCACTTTCTACGTTATTTCTATATATACTATATATAGTATAATATAATATATATATATATGTGTGTGTGTATATATATATATATATATATATATATATAGATGTGTGTATATGTATATAAACCATAGCCACTGGATGCATGGATAAAATGGAAGTGTTGTTTTAGGAAGGGCATTCGGCGTAAAAAGTTGTTGTGGGGATCAGCCTAAAGACTAATATATCTAACAAAATTTCTGTTTGGTTGTATGGCCGGCGGGCGATGTTTGTACAGGAGTAGTAGCACCGTGTAGCAATGGAGATGTGTCATGTGTAACAGTTCAAATCAAATTTTATTTGTCACGTACACAGTCATACACAGTACGATATGCAGTGAAATGCTTTTTCGACTACCAGTAACCTTAAAATAAAAGCTTAAACATAAGAAATAAATATAAATAAAAGGTAATACGGTATAAAATAAAGTTAACTGGTAAAATATACTGTACAAGTAAAAATAAAGATATATTTTAGTAAAAGAAATATTGCAAAAAAAATATGAAATGAACTAGTAAAAATTAAATATACTGTGCTAAGTAAAATAAAATAAAAATATACTGTACAAATAAGAACAAAATATATATAATATAGAAATATGAAAGAGGAAAATAGAAATTTGTTCATATAAGTAATGCAAAAATGGCTGAGGTGTGCAAATAAAGTGACTTCTTAAAGTGTCTTATTATTAAGTGATTTGTGCAGTGGTCCATAATGAAAGTATAAGTATATAGTGCAAAAAGTGTGCATAAATGTGTCCATAGTGTCCATGAATGCCCAGTTAGTGTTGGATGTAAAAGAGATGATATTGGGTCCTGTATTGGGTGGTTGAGAGACCTTATGGCCTGTGGGAAGAAGCTCCTCCTCAATCTGTCTGTGTTGATCTTCGGGGAGCGGAAATGCTTCCCAGACCGCAACAGAGAGAACAGTCCATTGTTGGGATGGCTGAGGTCCTTCACCATCTTCCTGGCCTTAGTCCAGCACCGTTTGCTGTAGATTGAGTGCAGGTCAGGGAGCTCGGTGCAGATGATTCGTTCAGCTGAACGCACCACCCTCTGTAGAGCTCGTCTGTCCTGCATGGTGCTGTTCCCGAACCAGGTTGTGATGGTTCCCGTCAGGACGCTCTCTATGGTGCAGGAGTAGAAATTCCTGAGCACCTTGTTGAGATCATGGTTGATTCGGTTACGGATCGCCATGGTTTTGTGACCGACAGACTGACTTCTAAAAACTATTTTTTACATTCATGGTGAAGATGAACAGATCGATCGGCCAGTGAGCAGAGTTGGCTGGTTTTCAGTTTGATTGACAGCCAATCAGTCGCAGATCTGCCTTTTTCTTCAAACTCTGCAAGCGTATTAGTCTCAAACTCACTTGTTACGCACACTTTACACAAGTCTAAAAACACCACGAGCACTAATTATTTGACAATCGCGTTGGCAGCCACTCAACAAGTGAGCCTGCACGCTCAATGTCAGGTTGAGTTTTGAGGCTTAAAGCGGAAGGTAAAACGCCACTGTGTCTTATTGTTTACACATTTTTAAAATATGTGTTGCTCGGGAAAAAAAAAAGCTTTTTTGCTTAATTTGATTTGGTTTGAATTTGAAGTTAGTTCGTATTGTTTAAACGCTACTCTTGGTTTTTTAAACAAGAAAATGAATGTTATTTTAAGTAATTGTTAACCTTTTTCTTTAAAAGATTTAAAATAGTAATCTGGGCAAAATCTAATGGGGAGCATCATCACCACCTTGTATTTCATACGGTGAGGTAATAATATATCTGATGACATCAGGGGCAGATAACATTGGGGCAGCACGAGCAGCGAGTTAATCGCACACTCCCTTCAGGATCTGCATGTGGGCGGGCTACTAATAAATCTCTAGTGATTAAATAGCGTTTCTGCTCATATATACTACCCCACCAGAAACAATACCACGACACCTAGGTGCTGATTCGATTTATATTGCAAGTGTGTAAGTATCATAATTTTTATAAATATCTTGAATCGCTATAAATTTTTTTTGTTTTTCACATTATGTTAACCTGTACACTGTGATAAAAATGTAAGTGACTCCGGACAAGGGTATCTGTCAAATAATGCCATACAAATTGTGTTGTGTCTCACTGCCACAAGTTAATTTATCGAGCTCTGAGACGTCTAACCTGTCTGCCTTCCCATTGTTTATTTAGTGTACATGGCGGATGTTTAAAGGACGATTTAAGACATATGTGTCGAATGGTGTCTTGGATGAGTCCTGTGCAATTTGTTCGTGAGTTGCTTTGTGTGAGAGATGTTTCTTCACCTCAGGACTGTCTGGATTTCTTCTAAATCTGCAGAGAGTCCTTTTACACATGAGGAAGGAAAAAAATGGAAGAAAGTCTTATAACTGTGACATGATTTTATCCTGTCATGTGCGACATGCACAGAGGCGTGACGAGTATAAAGCTGTAATAATTTCCTTATCTGCAAACAAAGCTATGACGTATAAAGCCTAGTATATAACTTGTGGGAGAAACTAGCGGTTTACCGATGAGTACATGACCACTGAGGTTGTGTTGCTAGGTTCGAAGCATTTACATTTTTACCCTTGTAAAAGTGTTTCCCCCTCAAAAAAGCTCTTGCAAGTGCGAACATGGCACAAAAGTGTCTCTTCCTAATAATTTGAATATCAGATGTGACCGGTTGATAGCCACACGGCTCATTTCGTGACACCAGGGAGTGAACCTGTGCTTATCGTGTCCCGTGTCTGTATTATATGACAAGATCTAATGGTTCTTTACGGCTGGGTATTAAAAAGGCAACGAATCTCATAAAAGGAAAACCGCATTTTAGATTCAAACCCTGGTGTGTTCTCACTGTATAGTGAAGCTGTACTGGAGTCACATGACTGCAAGGTCATCTTGTTCTGTTGAGGAGGAATATTTCAGACAGCAGTAGTCTAACAAAAGCAGCAGCCGACGGAGTGGGGTTTGTGTTTTTTGCATTTAGTTGAGGCGGAAATCCAGGCTAGCTGTAGACCTGTGCCAGTCTACCTTTTTCTTTTCTTTTTTTTTTCTTTTACTGTGTCATGTAACTAAACTTTAACCATGGTTTACAACACAGTGCACACTGCTGTTTATATATATATATATGTATATAAAAAAAGTCTCCATGTTTACCTGACCGTGCCTCACCGAGTAGTGTTTAAACCTGAAATATTTCTCAATAAGATGTATGTTCAGCTTTGGGAGTTTGGGAAGTAGCCTAATGGAAATAATTACTGCAGATAAAGATGTCTTCTTCTTCTTTTTTTTTTTTTGTTGTCATTTTGGTGTTTTGTAGCAAATGGAGTGTTATAGATGTGTTATAGATATTTTGCTTGGCGAATAGTTCTGACTGTTATTTAAGATCAGGCGTTTATTAAGATGTTCGCTTTCAAGTTCAGCTTGTCATATGCGCAGTAAAGGCACATCTTTCCTCTGTACAATGAAATCTTTTTTTCCAATTTTCTCCTTTAATTTAGTCGTGGCCAATTCCTCCCCGTCACTAGGGGGCTCCCACATTAAGGCTGCCACTACCACACAGCTGGGAGGGCCGAAGACTGTTTCCTGCGAACTGCGTGACCGCATCTTTTCGAACTGCTTGCTTACGCACGCAGGAGGAGGAAAAGCGCTAGCCGCTCCTTCCGCATGCGTGAGCTCACAGACGCCCCTGATTTACTGTAGGAAAACAGCATCACCCGGGTTTCGAACCAACGCTCCTCAGATGATAGGGCGAGCGAGCGCTTTACCACTGTGCCACTCGGAGGCTCTGAAATCCTTTCTTTGCTGTCCCCAATGAACGCCACAAAGAATGATGCAATTTAAAATAATTTAAAAATGGATTGGAGGAGAAATAAATCTGTGTACATGTTCACATATATAGTATGTATGTATCTCTATCTATCTATCTATCTATCTATCTGTTTATCTATCTATCTATCTCTAGGTCTTTACATGCTTAAAACTCAAAACTAAAAATTGGCAGACAGGCTGGAATCTGCTGCCGTTAGGATGCCTGAGGATGCCTCAAACGGGTC
The DNA here is from genome assembly GCF_024256425.1 of Clarias gariepinus. Classification (NCBI taxonomy): domain Eukaryota; kingdom Metazoa; phylum Chordata; class Actinopteri; order Siluriformes; family Clariidae; genus Clarias; species Clarias gariepinus. The sequence goes on along the minus strand of NC_071123.1, from coordinate 7,099,052 downwards.
AGCCGTGATGATGCCTTAAACATACACTGAAAAATGATTAATAACTTTCTGTGCGACATTATATTGAGTGGCACGTTCAGTGACATCATAGTGTGGTGATTTATTTTTTTTTTTTCAGCATCCGCGACCTATTCTACACATGTACACATCACAAATGTTAACATGCATGCGTGCACACACACTTGGACATTACACACATTACAAGAGAAACCGTCACCTACAGTAGATAGAGATATCAATGTTAGTTTCTTCGCTCTAAAGATGGATTATTCCTTTTTATACCTGATCTGAGGTGTTGCTTCTTGGGCTTTTTTTTTTTTTTTTTTCATTGAACACACAATGTCTGGCTTACAGTTTAATCAATCATGTCATCTGGAGAGTGTGTGTGTGTTTAAGGGGTGTGATGGTTATTTTTTTTTGCACACTGCTTTTTTATTATTTTTCAAGAGTTTCTTGATCTGCTGGCAGTGGCACAGTCGTAACCCGACACAAGACGTATAATTACTGTGCCTGTGTCCGTGTCCCTGCCACGTTGCTTCCTACGTGTTTTTTATTTTTATTATATATTTTTTACATATTCTGAGGAGCTGATAAGGTATGTTTAATCTGGGTGTTATTTCATTTGGAGAAAAGCATCCTGATCGGTGTGGCTTTTTTTTTTTTTTTGGGTTGGCAGCATCTCAGCGGGGTTCTTTTATATACATAGTACACCATTTAGTCAGGTTTATGATAATCCTCGTGCTTTTTTTCACTTGGTGTAGCTTGTTAACTTGGAGCGGAAAAAGTTGAAGGTGGGGGAAAAAAAAGCATTGGATGCACACGTTTTGATTCGGTAGTATAAAGTCCTGGTTTTCTCAGCGGCGTTTTGAACAACAGACAAAAAGACACAAACAGAAGGCATGTGGATTTTATATACAGTTGTGTCTTTACCAGGTGAGAGGTCATGAAAAATGTAACAATTATACCTCTAAAAAAAAAAAATAAAAACGGTCACCAGTGCACCTCAAGGTTTTTTTTTTTTTTTAAATAAATTTTTTTATTTTGCGTTTCGCTTTTATCCAGACAATCAGTAGTGCCGACTGTCTCTCGCTATAAAATAAAAAATAAAAGGCCAGTACTGATTTTGAATCCTTTGATCGTTCCTGTGTCTGCCTGGTACGAGGGCACAGAACCATGCGCGATAGTACAACAGGGCTGTGTTAAATAACGAGAGCGCCCCAAAACATATGACGTTTCATTAAACCGCTCTCCTGCAGTGCATTTCTCAACGCATGATATCTGATATCACATGCCTTTCCTGTGCTCTTGTGCGCTGTCTGTAGTGATGCTCGGTAAATTTTACCTTGACAGTGTTGGTGATGTCGTTAAACAGGAAGAAAAAAATGTAAATACCTAACGTCGTTAATAACATCAATAGGTTTTTCTTTTTTTTTTGTTTTAAACTTTTGAAACTCGTGCTGAGCTAACTACTGCACAAACTAATTTTTTTTAGACCAGTCTTTAAGTACATTCATTATAAGATAATTCTGGCAAAGCATATGTGGTACATATTTACATTTCGATCAAACTGCACCAGTTTTTTTTTTTTTAAGTTTTTTAATTAAACCAAACCTGTCAAATGTGAACATGCTGTGTAAAGACGAAGCGAAAGTCTATTATATATTTTGTGTGTTTGGCAAAAATGTAAGAATCACATCAGTCTGTTTCACACATCCGATCTTTAGGGCGGACCGTCCACACTGCAATTTGAAAGTTATCACATCGGATTTGGACTGACGGTCTAAACATAGTCTGATCCGTTGACCAATCTGCGTCGGTTGCTGTGGCAACGGAGACTCGCACGATATCTCTACTATCAGTACTTTGCTTGTACTGATGCATCCTCTCCAAAGTATTAGACATTTTACTTTGTCCTCTGTCCAGGGACTATTGTTCTCCATTTCCATACTGTGCGGGTTAGCCGGCCGCTCTTCCTGAAATCTTCCTTAATTTAGCCGCACGGAAAATTCCAGGGCATGGCTTTTACTTACTTTGAAGTAATGGAGACAAAAGCGGGAAAAAAACCTCTCTGTGACCTTCTAGAGCACACCTGTAACTTTCTACAAAATCAAGTTCACACTAAGCTATTACGACCACTCAGTCGGGAGGGCCTAAGACTATCACATGTTTCCTCCAAACCACGTGACGCCAGCCGATTACAGCGTCACCCAGGAATCGAACTTGGATTCTCGGACGGTTTTTGAGCGGGATTTCACCGGTGGATTTTAACTTCCACGTCGGAGTGCGAGTGACATAATCCGATTTAAGCGGGTCAAGCATCCGGACTGATATGCACCTTCAGGAATCCGATCTGAATCTGATCAGATTCGGCTTTTTTTTTTTTTTTTTTTTTTTAGGACTACATTGAAGGAATCTGCTTCCAGTCTAATTCCAATCTGCATGTGTCATAAATCTAATTAGTTCTGGCGGTTATTTCTTTTATTTAATATTTTTTTTAACTGATATTCTACATATTATTCAAACAAAAGTTTGGACACACCTTTTAATTCCATGGTCTTTTCTGTAACAGTTCTTGCAAGAAGAGTATTGTCTAATGAATTTGCAAAACCCATCACGCACTATGATGAAACTGTCTCTAAAGAAGGCGGTCACAGGAAAGCAAGACCAAAACTTACCTCTGCTGTAGAGGAGAAGTTCATTTAGAGTCACCAGCCTCAGAAACCAAAAATTAACAAACACCATCTCAGATTAGAGCCAGTATGAAGAATTTGTAGAGTATAAGGAGCAAACACGTCTCAATATCTGAGTTGATACTCATCAACTCTGTATTAAAAGGTGATTTTGGAGACCTTTAGCAGTGTATTACGATTTAGAAAGAAAGAAATAAAAATCAGGAAATACCAATATTAAAGGTGTGTCCAGACTTTTGACCAGTAGTGTGTTTAATAAACATGAAATGCACTCAAGACAATCGCTGCTAACTGATGGATTATGGCTGATTTTTATTAATTTTTTCCTATTATATTTTTTTTAATCCATGTCTCGGGGAAACAGGTCAGTGATTAAGTTTTATATGATTGTCTACAATAAACTTAGGTACGTTTATTGTAGACAGTCATATAAAACTCAGTGTGCCCTGGAGTTCAAAAACTAGATAAAATGTTTGATGTTTATTTTCTTAGAAAAATACATTTTAAACATCTTAAATTCTTAGGAAAAAAATAATTTTAAACATCTTATCTAGTTTTTAAATAACAAAAATGCTTCTCGTCATGAATGTAGCCATAGAACCTGGCATGGCCTTAAAAAAGAAAGAAAAAACAATAAACGTACCTACAATGAACTTACCTGGTAGTTCATCTTGGAGGTCAGAGACATATTGTGCTTCGTTGCACTTAACTGACCTGGATTGCCGTAACAAGTAATAAATTATAAAACAGGGCCAGGTTTAGAAATAAAACTGCAAGACATAATTTGACTAAATATATCACATATACTCTCTCACTCACACACACACACACACACACACACACACACAGACGCCTATCATAAAAACTGCAGTCTGTTTTGCTCTTGTGAGAGTTTGTAGTTCATAGTTCCACGCCTGTCACTCAGTCTGTTATCTGGGGCCGAATCTGACTGAATTCGATCCTGGTTGCATTCCTAACACTGAGAGAAGTTTATTAATTTGAGCACAAGACAGAGGTACACCCTGGACAGGGTGCCAACCCTTTACAGGGCACACGCACACAGACACAAATGCACAGACAGAGAGACTACATGCAATTTGGAAATGCCTATTTACCTCTTTTTGGACTGTGGGAGGAAACCCACCAAGCGAAGGGAGAACCTGCAAACTCCACGCACATACAGACCCCGAGGCAGGAATCGAACCCTCTGCCTCAAAGGTTCGAGGCGACAGAGCTAATCACAACGTCACCTTGCTGATATGTTTTAAAATTGTATTTATTTACTTATTTTTTTAACACAAATGGGAAAATACTCTCAACAGATTACAATACATCAGTCATGCTATTTTTTTTGGTATTCTTTTGTCCTCTTTTCGAGAATCTGGTTGGTACTGGGTCAACATTTACATCATCAGAAGTGATGATCTAGTACAGCTCCGATAAAAAAAAAATCGAGTCACTTTTGGAGACGTGGTCATGTGACAGGAACACATATTTCACTCACTGGCTGCAGTATGTAGCACTTTATCCACACGGTCTCCGCGCCGTGAGTGAAGCACGCAACACGCCTTCCTTTTTGGGACAAGTTTTTTACCTTTTAAACGTATCATAATCGCGTTTACCCAGTTTATTTCCGCTGCAGCACAAATCGAAAACACCAGGTTTGAGTGAGGGAACGAGTGGACTGTGCACAAGAGGGGAGAGATGCCAACACTGGAGCTGCTTCAAAGAGCAAATGGGCCATGAAACACAACGAGTTGTGTTAACAGTATTGTCCCTTTATGTACCACGTTTCAACACTTAACAATATGCCGTAACGTCGCAGACACACCAGCCCAGCCTTGAACGAGTGTGTTGGTGCTTCACGCTTCTGTATGTTTATGTATGCTTGGGCGCGTGGTCTTGTAGCACGAGCCGGAAAGTCAAATTACAGGAGCGTGTTACGTTTCAGTCATTTACAAAGCACCGCTGTACACGAGCGCTCACCTGGCATGCGTGTACAGTTTATCTGAAGGTGTTAAGAGCTCAGTATTTGGCTTAGTCATCTTAAGATACTTAAACTAATCTAAAGTGAAAAGTAGCCTTGGGATCTGAATCTTTAGCCCTGGGATAAAATGCAGGGAGTGATTTTAAAAGTTAACGGAGGATTTGTCTATTTATTTTATGATTTTTTTTTTAAGCCCAAGCTCACACCCCTTATCTCATCTATGTGGTTTGACTGCTCAGCAATTTTGTTTTTTAAAAAACGTTCAAATTTTTAAAGATAAAAAACATAATAACTTTGCCGTGAATCGCGAAATTGGGTTTCTATCCTGAAGCGGGTTTAGGTGCAGGTACACGGTAGGTTCTATTAACCTCAGGTGGGGTTGGAAGCGTTTTACTCCCCAAAACTTCGTACAAAAACAACAACTTCCAACCGCACAGAGACGGCCTCGACTCCCGGTTTTAACACTCTAGTAGAGATTTTAGGTAAAAAAAAAATAGGTGACCGTGGAATAAAGTTATAGACAATTAAAAGTAAATTTAACCTTCAGAGACGGATAAAATAGTGAAGAAAATGTTCATTCGCGCATGTATTCCATGTCTATTCTACGTCTATTCCACGCTGCGGCTAGCGGAAGTCGCTTTGGGTAGTGGATAGTTTTATCATTTAAAAGATTAATTTGTTACCTAATAAAAACGAATTCAGTTTAAGTACAGCAGTGCTTTACTTGCTAGAGCTCGCTTCACGGAAGAGATTGTAAATATTTTGAATAAAGCCTTGTTATGTTTAAATTATTTCATCACTTAAACAACTTTTAAATGTTTAAGTATGAACTATTTTTTTCCCAGTTGAAAGTTGCTGCACTAAACTTTACCGAAGCCATTTGTTTGAAACCAGAACAGATACAGAGAAGCTCATAACGGATCCGCGGCTTCAGGTTGGATGTTTCGTTTCACCCTCGAGACTGTGAGTGCTGTGATCTCACCTGTTCAAATGAACGACACCAAGGTTAAAAACACACCAGGATCAATTCAAACCAAATGAGCCCCCAGTGCGTGAGAAAGATTTGAAAGAAGGTTAAACACCTAAAGACTGTTGAATTTGTTAAACCGTTCATTTCGTCTGGTGTGAACCAAAAACAAAACAGACTGACCCCCTAAAAGGAAAACTCTAGTGAGAGGACCAAAAGCTTAGAATCACGCCTCTGAAACTCGATACGCATACAAGATTCAGAGGTGTGACTTTTGAAGCTTTTGGTCCTTGTGTGGTTTAAAGCGACACTTAAAGGGATTTAAATGTCACAGCTATTTTGGAGACCACAAGGGGAAAATATTTAAGTTCAAAGAATTTTAAACTGTCATCCGGAACGATGTAATGGAACAGGTAAAAACAATGTTTTAGTGTCCGGGTGTACAGAAGTGATGTCCAAATGAAAAGAAGCGCATACGGCGTTATGACGTTCCCTCCTAACTCGAAAACACAAGTGTGGCAGATGTTTGTAAGTTTACTATTTTCTTCTTAACAAAACTTTTGAAGTTGACTTTTACAGGATTGGGAAAAGTGCCAGTACAGGATCCCCGCAAATCGCCTCTGCGTTCGTTCTTTCTTTCTTTCTTTCTTTCTTTCTTTCTTCGGTTTTTCTCCTCAAAGCGATCTGTCACTCGTTTCAGTCCGTGCTACACGAGACAGGTGTAAACGTTTGTGTGAAAGGTTTTTCGTGCACCGTAAAGTGAGGAAGTCAGCGCTGTAATGATAATAGCACTGATGGAGAGGAGGGTGGATACGGACGGATGGATAGATAGATGGATGGATGGCTGAATAGATAATAGGATGAGTGGATAGATGGATGCATGGATAGATGCTTACATTTCCATTTGTTCAAAGTGCGACACAGAATTTGAGAAGCAAGGCTGTCTCGTTTAAGTGCAGAGATCTAGGGCAAAGGGAGAGCTGAAACTAAACACGTACACACACACACACACACACACACACACACACACACACACACACACACACACACACACACAGCAAAACTATCGATGGGTATTTGTGCAAAGCCTGTGCAGTGCTATAAAGGTTAAGTCACACCTTGGACCTGAAGTTATGATGATTATAATTATCCATCTTGTGACGTCGTTATTATAGATCTTATTGGTGCAAAATCAAACTGTTTATTATATATTTTTTTAAATGTTGAAAGCAAATCAACTATCATTATATGATAAGCAAATCCAGTAAGACTAAAGCTTTTACCTACTGTCGTGTGGTCCCCCCTCTTTTTTTTCCCTTTACATTCAGATAGCGTTTTTCTCATCCAAACGTGCCATTTCAGTGTCCGTGTATCTGAGCTCCTGCAGAGCCACGCCCCTAATTGGATCGATCGAAACAAATGTGGAAAAAGAGCATAAAGCAGTGAATTCCCCCTCCCCCTTTTTTTCTTTTCCTGCCCTTATACCAGCGATAATCAATATATAAAGTGAACTATATAAGACTATCAAGACTATAAAGTGAATTTTTCCGTAATAGGTGCCCTATAAAATAGTGTTAAAGGTCCGGTTTACTGTTCTGTAGGTTTCCCTTCTTTTAAAACATTTTATTAACTTGTGTTACTTCAAAAGTAATCATCAAAAGTTTTGGCCCATTTCATAACAATAAATGAAGAAAAAGACTAAGGAATGCTGTGAATGTTTAAAGCTTTAGTGTATTGAAGATAAGTGTTTTTTTATATATATATATATTTTTTTAGTTCTCATAACAGCAACCATCAGAATGTCTACTAATGACTCAAAAGTGATTTTTTTTTCTGTAATAGGTGCGCTTTAAAATAGTGTTAAAGGTCCGGGTTACTCTTCTGTAGGTTCCCCTTCCTTTAAAACATTTTATTTTATCAGTTTGTGTTACTTATAATATTTAAAACATTTTCACATTGGGGCCTGAGATAATTTATGAGAACACCGTTTGGTCACTTTTGTTATATTTGTTAAAATGGCATCACAGATGGTGTGAACAGATATCACAGATCGATTCAGACGTCCTGGTTTTAAACTTCCCAAACGTTCACACGTCCTGATGTCTCTTGTTCCTCTGTTTTTCAGGTGCGCCGGCAGGACGGCCATGTTGGAGTTGAGCCCGTAAGCGAGTCTCCCCGCCTCAAGGCTCCGGGCCTCCCGGGCCTTCTGTCAGAGCCTTCATCTTCAAAACAAGTCACCATCAACAGCAGCATGTCAAGCTCAGGCTTCCCCCCCAGTCAGGGGAGCTTCAGCAGCGAGCAGAGCCGCTACCCGCCCCACTCAGTACAGTACACCTTCAGTCCCGCACGGCATCCATCGGTAAGTCCTGACCCTCATCCTCCTTTAGTTAACACGAGCCCAATTCGCACGGGATTAGTTTTACCTGGGGACCTCGTGTGATTTAGAGGTTAACCCTCTTCATATTTAAATTTCAGGGTGAGCAAAGCCTGCGATTTTACCCGAATTTACTGGTGGATAATTCGTAGGGTTAATTTTTACTTTAATTCAATCTTCCTTTTTTACTCCACATCCAAGCACGCCATTTCAGTGTCTGTGTAACTGAGCTCCTGCTGAGACAGGGAAGGGGATGATCATGTATGAGGTCACATCCGAGGGCAGGGGGAACTGAAATGGTTCGGTCAAGCTTTAAATGTGCAAAGAGAACATAAAGCAGGTAATTTATTTTTAACAACGATAATCAGAATGTCTGTCTAAAACTGACTCAAAAAGTACATTTCTGTAATAGGCGTCCTTTATAAATAATAATCCTAAATAATGTTAAAGGTCCGGGTTCTGTAGGTTTCCCTTCCTTTTACTAAAACATAAAAAAAAAATAGTTACTTTTAATATTCAAAAGTTTTGGCCCATTGTATGAAAATAGTTTTTTAATAATGGCACAGGGGCAAAGTGGTAAGCACTGCGTCCTCGCATCTCCAGGGTCAAGGGTTTGATTCCCGACTCTGGTTCATGTGAGTGGAGTTTGCATGTCCCTCTCCTTTTTTTCCTCCAAAGTCCAAAGACATACAGATCAGGTTAAATAGGATATGCAGTATAGAGGATGAATAAATAAATAATTGTCTCTCTCACAATTGATAATTCTGACTACTTCAACCCCCTACTTTCGAGGCCGGAATATAAATGCTGTTCAGTTTATCGTGCTTTGTGGCGTCCTGGAATCGACTCCTCAATTCCAAACACGTCATCAAGTTCAGTGAAAGTGGATATCTAATGAGGGTCAGTTTTTTCTCTAAAGTGCTCCAATCTTCATCTTGTATATCAGGGTTCTGTAAAGTTGGTGCAAATGACATCACACATCACTTTTTGGGTTATTTCAATTTGACCAGCTAGTTGTGTGTGTGTGTGTGTGTGTGTGTGTTGCGTGAGATCGCCATAGTGATGACTCTGAGACGCTTTAGCATTACCTCCATTTCCGTTTTTTATTTGATTTAAACGTTTTTTCTTTGTAAGCAGCTTGAATTTAGTAATAAGTGTGTAATGTTTTTGTAATGCTTTATGCCATTGTTACTTTACTTTTTTTTTTGTTGCCTTTTTGAGGATTAAATGCATTTTAATAAGACTACGGTTCAGGAGGTCCGAGGTTAAAAAAACAAAACAAAAAAAACAAACCACAACCACAGATTTGTCCCTGTTGGGCCCTAGAGCAAGGCCCTTAACCCCTTAACTGCTCAGATGTAAGTGGCTGTGGATAAGTGTCTGCCAAATGTCTAAATGTAAAAAATGTACCTGCAGTTTAAACGTACTGAAGCTGTTCTGGGAAAAGGGTTTGGATAAAATTCATTTTAGGAACACATCCATCTCTTTCTTTCTCCATATAAAATCTCGCTGTGTTCGTCATGACAAGCACATATACTTTTTTTTTTTTTTTAATACTCATCATAGTGAGACATGTGTTCAGTTTGAGTTTCACCATACAAATATTTGGTCTGTAAATTATGTTGCCTGAGTGCAAAAGCTCTGCGTTTGTACAGCAAGTCTTGAGAATGTGGTATCTGGTGAGACAGATGTTCAACAACAGCTGCCAAGTCATTGTTCCTGGTTTCTTTTTTTTCTTTTTTCCCAGCAGTGCATAGTTTTTTTTTTTTATATATCTCCTCAGATGACAATAGTTTAGTTTTAAGCCCATGTTGACGATGTTGCATATAAATCATTTTAATAATATAAATTATTTAAATAGCTGGATTATTGCGCAAACTTGAACATATGATTGTATGTTATTTCTATCATCTCTGGGTCTGGGTGTTGTAATTTTGCACAACGAATGATGATGTGAGGCTGGAAAATCAAAGCACAAGTAAAACATCTGTCCTGTAAAATGCAAATTTTTTACATTTTAAATTGTCAAGTGAGCTCGTTAGGATTTATTCAATTATTTATTTTTCTCGCAGGCATTTTTCTATTTGTCTGTATTGGATCTAACGCTGGATTATGGCTGGGCGATATGGCTGAAAACTGTATCACGATATCAGTGTTTCATATCGGTCGATATCGATAATTATTGATATTTTTATGACCCATTTAAAATAAGGACCAGGAGAAAAATCTATTACATTTAAACATTTTTATTTTAAACTTAACCTTCCTCTGATTATAGTCCCCTCAGTTATTAAGACAGAAATGTCAATAACCATGGAAAACACAAATAATTGAGATATAAACATAAGTCTAAAGTCACAATGAACACGTAACAATTATCTCTTAACATTTAAGGTGCAAAATGAAAGAAAATGTAAGAAATGCTTAATAAAGTGTAATAAAATAAGTGCATTTTCTGCTTTTGAAGAGGAATCCAGCAGACCAGCATGAGACAACGACATGGCGCAACCAAACGTGATACTGTTACATGATTGACGTTAGTGTATCACTCCTTACGTTGCTAGCCTACCAGAGAGCGAGTGCCTTTGTTAATGCAACTGTCACAGGCAACCGGAAGCGAACCAGAAGACTAGCAGTTAGCCCTTGTAGCGTGGACGGTAAATCCAAACACGGAAATAACGCGAACAGGCACAATTATACCCGCTGTTGCGAGCTAGAGGTTGATTTTACGGCAGCTGTTTACGGGAGTGTAGGCTAGTGCAGGCAATGCTTTGTGGGTAATGTAGTCCAATGTGCGTGAACGCGGAAATGTGAGATGAGCTGGAATATAGAGCCTGAAACTGTTTTCTTTTAGTAGTTTTTGGTTTGATTTAAGTACAGAATCCACCCAGAAGTTTGTAATATCGCCTGACAACGCAGAAAATAAAAGAATGGACATGCATTGACTCGTTTGTCATTCCCATCACTGCATGGGCATGAATTAACGGGCTGTTGCGCTGCCGCGAGAAACGACAAAATAAAGCGGAGAAGCTAACACCGCGTTCTAGCAACACACACTCACTCAATGAGGAATTAGACCCAAAATCACATAAGATCCGGCAAAGCGTCGGAAATGGCATGGGCAGACTCAATGACTGAGCAATGTGAAGCGCCATCTTGTCTCCTTTTATACTTCCTGAATCGCGACCGTACTACTTCATGGTCCTAGTGCTGGTCGCGGAGCGAGTGCGCATGACAGCAACCAAACTAGCTTCACGACCTCTGTTTTCTTCCAACAAAGAATAAGAATTATCGGACGTTTTATCGAACACATTTTTTATTGATATTGATCACGTGTCTATCGTGATACATATCATTATCCTTTTATCGCCCAGCCCTACGCTAGATCACTTGCTGGGTCGAGTTTGACCGGTTTCGCAGAGTCGGGAAACGTATAGTGTTGAGCATGAGCATAGACGTGCTGATAATTCTTTTAAAGCACGTCACTCGAACGAGTTCATTAAAACTCGTGACGCCCCGGGTGCGGATAAAAAACCGGATAAATTTTTGCGCTGGCATCCGGGTGAAGTGAGAGCTCCAGCGAATTATGGCATTTGTGTTTTGGTCGCTTAAAAAGTCGAAAGTGTGAAAAGAAGTGAGTTTAAGTTTTATCATAGAGCACATTGTTTTTAGGACTGATGATGGATTGAAAACTCAGCAGGTGGTTGGGGGGGGGGGTGTCAGGAGCCATCCTAAGAGACTTTGGGTTTGAGGCAGGGTGCACACACACACACACACACACACACACACACACACACACACACACACACACGGCAATTTAGAAACCTGCATATCTTTGGACTGTGGGAAGAAACCAGAGTACCCTGAGGAAATCCAGCAAACACATGTAAACTCTATGCACTCAGATCTGAGGCAGGAATCGAACCTACAACCTTGGGGATACAAAGCAAAAGCGCCATCGTGCCGCTAATTTGCAGACAATGCGTAAATTTCTATTTTATTAATAAATTCATAATAATAATAATTTAAAAAAATTTTTGGCATCAGTGTGGTGGTACATGGATTGATTAATTGATTTTTTAAAATTATTTTTTTGGTTCCGCTTTTTTCTTCTACTATTTAAACCGGGTCGTATCCGAACGCGCACACACGCACACACATGCACACATGTAGTGGAAGAGTGAGAGAACTGGCAGTCCTAGCGTACTGTATTATTCACACACAGCTGTTCATGTAGGAACTCCGCTCAGTTTCCCCGACGTTCTCTGGCTTCTTTTTGCTTTTTTTTCATCTTCAGTATAAGAAATGTAGAAGCGCCAGGGCTTAAACGTTATAAATCAAACTGGTTATCGCACATTCCATAACCCTACAAAATGGCCTAGAACAAACCCCAGCTGCTCTCTCTCTCTCTCTCTCTCTCTGTGTTAAACAGTTTGAATTGGTTTTGATGTTTGTACACAGTCGTGAGCGTTGCCCCTTCACTGCTGTAATCTTTGTAACAGTTCGTGATGTAACACAGGGCTGGAAGTCCAAACTGAGGACTATTGCACTACTGAGCTGTTTTTTTTTTTTTTTTTGAGAATTTTCTACTTCTGCTAACTGTGACATTGTGAAATTGCCATCTGTAGGTCAAAAGTCTTCCCTGAAATTGAGAAATCGATCAAGAACTCAATGACCCTGAAACTTTAAAATCGCAAGTGTGAAGCGGTGCTTTTTTTAAAAACTTGTATTTTTGGATTGTTTTTAAACATTTATTTTAATGATTGAAATTAGTCTCCTTCAAGTGTTCACACGCAATACTCAGGCAATACTTGTATTTTTTGTAATACAAAAATAACGGCACGGTTGTGCTTGTCGGTTCTGCAGCAGACACCCGCCCGAATCCCGGCAAGCCACCGGAGCGGGGCAGAGGAGACGCGGCAGAGCTGTGAGCTGGCTTACGAACTTGGCCGCTTGCCCTGAAGGTCGTTCGCAGTTTATTTGCTAAATTTGATTAGAGTTCTGAGAATGTGACTTTTACAGGAAGGCGTTTTTTTTATTTATTTTTTTTTCCTTTCTCTGCCTCGTGTTTATGATTTGCGCTGCATTGCAGACCGAGGAGAATTTATCCGTATGTTAAACAGTAAGTCAAGGACGTCCAACCAGCCGTGATGTTTTTTTTTTTCCCCCCTTTCTCTCTCTTTTTTCCCCCTCGGGTAATGAGTTCAGTCTCGCTTGCTCGGGCCTCTAACGTTGCCCGGTTTTGTTTCATTGATTTCCACCCTGCTATCTCATGACACTTTGTTTGCTGAACCTGTTGTAATTCCCAGACTGTGTGAAGACAATAGACATGTTAGTAGCACGGTTTGTGTGCTTTATTGACGTTTATTGTTTATTTTACCACCACCACCACCTGGAGTGAAATAGTGTGTAAAATTTTGACCTTTCCTGTGTCACCCTCATGTCTTTGTAGACCCTTATTCAGAAGAGCACTCCTGTTTTTCCTTTTGTATTTTATATGTATACTTGCTTTCTGATTCTGACTTTGTGTGTGTGTGTGTGTGTGTATGTGTGTGTATGTGTGTGTATGTGTGTGTATGTGTGTGTATGTGTGTGTATGTGTGTGTGTGTGTGTGTGTGTGTGTGTCTCTGTGTGTAGGAGTTCACACTTACAGAATACCGTAATGCTCACCTGCAGGACCAGCAGCAGCGCCGTCGACCCTCATTGCTGTCGGAATTCCATCCTGGAACCGAGAGGTTTCTCTCTCTCAAACACACACACAACACATTGCATAAACACATGTAGAAATAATAAAAAGCCCATAACTCTACCAAACACAGGCTTCAACTCTTGAATTCTCAAAGTTGTGTCTGTGCCTCCCAGGCCTCCAGAGCGCCGTCACGGCTATGAGCAGCAGCAGTTCCACACCGTTTCGTCCCAGCCGGATCACGAGGCCCTGGATGCCAAGCGTCCTCGCATCGAAGGCACCAACGAACCCCACCTGGCCCGTGTGCCGCCCACCAGCATCGTCGTGCCTCTGTCACACCCTGGACAGGACGGCCTGAGAACCCCAGGGGACATCAAGAAGGTCGGTGCGCAGAGATACAATACAGATGATCTTGAGCAGTTACTACACACGTGTCGCTTCAGATATCTTTGTCAAACAGACACACACCTGAGTTACACTGTGGGGTTACTGTGATTAGTCTTTCCAAGTTTAAATACAAATGTAAATTATGGTTAAAACGGAGTAGTAGCTTGTTCAGTCTGTCCACAGTCGGGAGGAAATCCTGTAGATGTTTTTACATCTGTTTCCTTAGACTTGGATTAATTTGACAGTGAATTATTGCGTTTGTTAAATTTCTTGCATTTTGAGTTGATGTACTACTTCTACTACTACTAATAATAATGTGTTTATTAAAATATTACTACTACTAATAATAATAATTTGTTTATTAAAATATTATTACTACTACTACTACTACTACCACTTATAATAATAATAATAATGTGTTTATTAAAATATTACTACTTCTAATAACAATAGTGTTGTTTATTTAAAATACTACTACTACTTTAAAAATACTCTTCCCCTACTCCTACTCATAATAATGTGTTTATTAAAATACTACTACTACTAATAATAGTGTTTATTAAAATAATACTACTACTACATTAAAAATAGTACTAATAGGAATTACAGTAGTATTTATTAAAAATACTACTATTAGTAATAGTGTTTATTAAAAATACTACTACTAGTAATAGTGTTTTTTAAAAATACAACTAATAATAATGTGTTTATTAAAAATATTACTACTAATGTGTTTATTAAAAATACTACTACATAAAAATACTACTTATAGTGTTGTTAATTAAAAATATTACTAATAATGTGTTGTTTATTTAAAATACTACTACTACTTCTATTAATAATAATGTGTTTATTAAAATACTACTGCATTAAAAAATACTACTACTACTAATAATGTTGTTAATTAAAAATACTACTAATAATGTTTATTTAAAATACTGTTACTACTTTAAAAATACTATTACTACTTCTACTAATAATAATGTGTCTACTTAAATACTACCACATTAAAAATACTACTAATGGGAGTGTTGTTTATTAAAACTACTACTACTAATAGTGTTTATTAAAATACTACTACTAGTAGTAATGTGTTGTTTGTTAAAAATATTATTACTAATAACGTGTTTATTAAAAATACTACTACTACTAGTAATAGTAGTGTTTATTCAAAATACTACTACTAATAATGTGTTTATTAAAAATACTACTGCTGCATAAAAATACTACTGCTAAAACTACCAATGTGTTTATTAAAAACAATACTACCACTACATTAAAAATACTTCTGCTAATGTGTTGTTAATTATATAATAATGTGTATTACTAAAAATACTACTGCTACTACTACTACTAGTAGTAGTAGTAGTAGTAGTAGTGGTAAAAAAAAAGGACAAATATCTATTTAATCCTTATTAATAATTAAAAGTAAGTAAAGTAAGATAATTTATTTTATTTTTGTTTGTTTGTGTGTACTTGTTTTTGGTCATCTGTACTCGGTTTTACGTTCCTGCTTTTCACTTTGTTGTATGTTATCCTTTTTGCAGTGTTCTCACGTCCTCACTGCATGCTTCAATTATCATACAGGGTTTTTTAACTTTATGCCTTCCTTAAATATAAAAGCGTTAAAAGTGTCTAAATGAAACAGATAAAAGTTGAGTACGAGTGCTGTGGGAACACGATCGTTCAACGTACATGATATTTTACCAAATTATTTTATTTATTTTCAGTTTCACTGAGCTGTGTTTGCATTAGGTTTGATCCCTGTCCCCGTTTGAAATCTGTGTCCTCCTCAGGAGACGCAGTTCAGCGTGAAGCTGGAGGCTTCGTCCCCAGGAGGTGGAGGGATTCATGCCATGGGGGAGGAGCAGGACGCGTCTCCTTCCAAGCTCTCCAAAGAGGAGCTGATCCAGAGCATGGACCGCGTGGACCGTGAGATCGCCAAGGTGGAGCAGCAGATCTTTAAACTCAAGAAGAAACAGGTGAGCAGCGTTTGCAACGCTTCGGTTTGATGTTTAAGCTTGCGTTTCCTGGAGTAGCAATTATTTAACAAAATCCTCACACACATTATTATACTACATAATTAAATTTTTTTATTATTTGTATCGTGCACCTTACAGCGCAGGGAACTATATATATATATATATATATATATATATATATTTTTTTTTTTCCCACATATCCTGAGGTCAGAGCTCAGGGTCAGGCAGGATACCCCACCCCTAGAGCAGATAGGGTAACATTGGGTGCTGGGACTTGAACCCCCAACTGTCCGATTATTAGCAAAGAGCCGTAACCGATTAATCCAAATTTAAATTCACAGTTTATTGTTTGTTTTTTTCAAGTGATGCACTGCAGTAAGTCATGCTTTACTGTTAATTAACACGTTACAATACAAGACCTGTGAGACTGAGGGCTCAATAGCTAAACCCCACTCACCTTCTTGTGCCTGGTCCGGGA